>NC_056076.1:54719837-55049837 GCF_016772045.2 Ovis aries | reverse complement strand
ACAGGAAATGTATTTATAGGCACTGTTTTAAGGCTCTTATTAAAAACAAATCTGGTGATGTGTATCTCTATTGATTCAAACACTAGAAAGAGGCAAATTGTACATACATTATAGTTAGAAAAAAATAGCCATTTGGAACAACAGGAGAAAGCATCTGAAACCACGGATGCTTACCAGTTCTTCGTTTTAGCTTTAAGAAACAGGCAACAAGGTCCAGTTGTATGTCTTCTTGGATGGAGCCAGTTCTATACCATTTTTCAAAATTACCTCATGCATACGCTGGAGAAGCAGATTTTTGTTTATTCTACAGTGTGTATTGTACTGGCTCTAATTCTGCATTCAGCGGCTTTTGATTTGGTGCCAGACATCTTGTGGAGATTGTGTATGCCATGCGTTAATTGTTCAAAATGCCTATCGAAAAGACTACATTTCTTGAGTTTCGTTTGTTGTTTGGGGTTTGCGTATCCATGCATTTTTGTGGGGATGTGCTCTGGTGACCAACGTGTGTTTTAACCTAAATGGTTGGAGTTAAGTGTGATCAGCTATTTGTTCCACAAGCTTCCCGCTGAAGACTGCACAGCACTGAATTCCTTCTTTTTTTTCCCAGTGACAAGTCAATTACTTGTTTAAATTCAGTTTGAACTCTCTGAACTGAGAGAGGCCAGAGGAAGCAGGTTTTCCCTGTGAATAAACAAAAGAAGAAAAATGTAAAATCATTCCAAACACTGTGATTTTAGGTTGTGGAAAGAGTACAATTAAGCATTACAGCAGTTCTGATTTCTTCTGTTTTGAACTGGCAACTACGTATAGGGTTTGCAAAATCAGTTTTCCTCTAACTCTCCAGCAAGGGAAGTAGTATAATCAGTGATATTTTAGAACAAACAAAGAAAAATGTGGATTTTCTATTACCTTAAGTTATGAAGTGTTTCTATGACCGTAACCCCACAACATATTATTTCCTTCTTTCTGTAAAATATTGAACCTGTCCTGAACTGTGGACTTTGGAAGTCAAAACCTACCAAAAAAAAATCATAGCCCTAGAGCTATCAAAGGCTAAATCTTGAATATAAACTAGAGTGTAATATTTTTAAAAAAAAGATTAACTCCTCCTCAGGTGAGAGTTTAATGACTTTGACCAACATGAAATTGTGTGATTTCTTTTCTCTGTGGATGAGGGGTTTCAATACAAATGAATTCCATTCTCTGCTAAATAAAAAATTTGAAAGCACTACTACCTAACTATGGGAGCAAGGATTTTTGCAGAGAAAATCGGTAGTTTCTTTTAAGAGCTCTGAGCGTAAGCATCTATCAGATTATTCCACTGTGTCTGTCTCCGTGGACAGCAGTATCAGATGTTACCTGGTCCACCTACATTTGGATTTTTATAACTGCTTACATATTCTTATTCATTGAATAAGAATTTTAATAAGTAAGTATTTGGTCAGATTCCACCTATCTAAAAATAAAGCCGTTCCACAAAGATAAAATTATGGCAAATGAAATTGAAAACAAAAGTGGCGAAATTTCCTCCTAATGGTAATTTAAGATCGCATCATCAGCTCTCGCCAGCGTGTGCATGTGTTAAACGGTATAGAGAAACCTATAATTATTGTAATTGCTCTTTTCGCTTTATACTAACAAGCTTCAAACCATGTTTCAAACTAGTTGTTTTGAAATAGTTATTTGTCAAGTCATCAAATCTCAGGAAGTAAATGGTAATGAGCTTTATATTCTGACTGTTGGTCATAGGATGTAGCTTTTAAACTCCATAAAGTTGAGAGAGGAAGATGGATGTTCTTTTTTTTCTGATATCGAGGCCAAAAAATAAAATAATTTCATGATTCCTCGCTAAGATGGAAAAAAAGAAACATTTTAATTCCCAAATCTCTCAGTTGAGAATATGTTCTTAGGAGAGTTTTTCTCTGAATAAGTCAAAATCTCAGCCACCTAAAATTGTTTGAAGCTAAAAATCAGGATATGAAGTGTTTAGCTCTTTTTTTTATTCAGGTACCACAGGAAGTGCTAACATAGGAAGCTTAATATTTAAATAGCACCAGTAATAATATTTTCCAGTGCATTTTACATATCTCCCTTTCTTGGTAAACCTCACAGTTGGTCCCAGTAGCCTCATGCAGGCAGGAACTAGGTTTTAAAGTTTTTAGTAGTATATCGACTATGTAAATTCCATTTAATATTTTTGGAAGCTATTTCATAGACTTACTATTTTCAGAACCATGATTATAAATGAAACTAGTTGGTATAAGTGCATTACTTTTAAAAATGATTGTTTAGCTACTATTACAGAGCAAAAATTTGCTTAAGTTCAAACTAAAATAATTTTTCAATTCCCCACTGATTCAAGAAAACAGGACATATCAAAGAGAAAAAAGTATGCAGAAAAACTTCCTTAAGTGAGCATATTTTGGAGGATGGTTGACAATATAAAGCATTTTAATTTACTCATTTTAAAATAACAATGAAGTTTTTCTTTCTTTTTTTCCTTCTGTGCCTGATTGCTTATGAGAAAATTGTGTTGATTTTGTTCTATAGGTTTAAGTTGGTAAAAAAAAAAAAAATTTCACCAGACGCATAATATTGATATTGTGTCTACATCTTGTTCTTCTGCCTCTGATTAAATTTCCAAAAAATCGCTGTGTGAGATTCACAGATGCCAGTTTGAACATTACTCTGGGGCTAATTTCTTAGAAAAGATGAACCAGTTACATATTTGGTTAATTTTATTTAATCTCTAATTTCTGGTGGGTTTGAGCATTTTGAATGTCATGTTGCTAATTGCTAAGCATCCTTGGAGCGCCAGGTGATGGCATTGCTTCAAGGAGGATGAGGAGGAAGGCCAGTGGAACACAGAGGAGAGGGCTTAGGGAGAAATGTGGCCAGGAGCGGGCTGATAGCTGTTGCAGCCTGTGAATACCTTTCCAACTGATCTGCAGGGAACCGTGCTGAAGAATTGTGTGTGTCCTGGTCCACTCTCAGTGTGCTTTGCATTACACTCCCTATTTGTGTTTTGTTGTGCTTCGTTATTATTATTGTTGTTGTTGTTGTTGTTGTTGTTGTTGCCTGAGATTGCAGTACCACTACAGAGGCTTGAGAATGTGATTTCTTCCTTGTAACTTATTTTGTAAATGGCTTTTAGCAGAGCTTGATTTTAGATGTTGTCCTGTTTCATTTTTCTCAATGTTATGTGAGTGTTTTTAAGCCCACCTGCAACTTCTGTCACTGTGATGCCACTGAGGGGAAAAAAAAAAATGCTTCTGTGTCATTTCTTTAGAATCACTGTGCAGACTGTATATACGGTCAGCAACCTGCCATCAGGAGATTCATTTTAAAAAAATCTTAATGTCTAATCCCATGAAGATATATAGATAGGTGGTGACAGTCTTAATAGTTGTTAGGATTCAGGTTTTACTCTTATCCTAAAAGAAATGCAGGAAGGAAATATTTGCTCTGTATATCAAACAAATACTTGTAACTGAGACTCTCAGGACAGACATGCAGAGGACCACCAGGCTCTTTCCCCTTTTTCCTCTAGTATCACCAGTGTTACAAAAGAGCTAATTTTTCACAGTCAATAACTTTAGACTTAAGTCTTTCAGAGTTCATATGTTTTGGAGATTTAAATTAGCCATTAGTACTTCAAATATAACTCTCAAGTGACATAGGGTAAAGTTATATGTGATAAAGTTTATTGATTACAACAATAAGATTTGGAACTCTGTGTATTTATAAAATGTTTATAATCTATTCAGGAAGTCATCATAGTCCTTAAAAAAAGCAAGTATCTGTATATCAGGAAACACAGAGGAATAGTTACAAAGCGGAAAGAGCTACTTGTATGAAATAATTATATTTTGAAGTATGAAATGATCTGCTGAAAAGCTATTCGTGGAATTTTCAGAAAACTTCACTCGTTGGAGGCTTTTGAACGTTTTAGCATCTGTAATAAACTATTTGGCACATTTACTGAATCATCTTACGCATACAGATACTATTGCATTTTATTCAGCAAAACAGATTTATTCTTCTGAAGAACTGTTCTTGAGGTTTGGGGCTTGAAAATGGTTTGAGAATTAGGTGTGACTGCATTTCAACTTTTCGAGACTTTCCTTTCTGCAGTGCTGAAGATTTAGGAGTTAGGCTCCAAACTACCACCTTTTATTAGCAGATGTATTTATGTCACAGTACCATATTCTGATTAGAATTTTTAACATTCACGTTGCTGATATTTGGGTCTTTCCATTCCATGTTGCCTCAAGTCCATACTGAGTTGTCTTCAAATTCTTCTTCCTTATTTCTTCAAGAAAGCTGCATGTGTTAATCGGGACATTTCATTCAAGAGTAACTTGAAAGGGACACCATGCCTATAACATTTTATTTGGGAGAGTATCCTGTTTAAAGGCGGCCCACCCCCAAATGGGGATGAAGAATGGGCTGCAAACACCTGAGAAGTCAGGGGTGGGAGGAGTGTAGATGATGTTCTAATTTCAGACTCCACCGAAAAAATGCAGGCTTTGGCACCCTCCAGGGACCCAGAGCTGTGCTTTCCTGGAGACCAAATTACACTCCTCTGTAGAGAGGGCACATTGAGGTAACTGGTAGGAGCAAGTGGGGAGAGTTGGATTCCAGCTGCTTCCATTGTAGCTGACCTGAAAATGAATAGCGGATATTAAGAGGAGAGGCTGACATTTGACTTGGGTCTTTCACCTCCACAAACCTAAGGGTGAGAATTATAGAGTTCTGAATGACTGCACCGATAATGATCCTATTCAAGGGGGAATTGCTATGTTGGGGGAAAAAAAAAACTCTCACACCATTTTTAAAATAGTTGATGCATTTACCAACCACAGTCCTGTTACTGTAGCCTCAAGAAAGTTTATCCACAGGATGGAAACACTCCCTGTTTTTGTCACCTTCGTCTTGGGTTCTCACCTCTTTGGGTACCATTTGTTAATGCTCATAATGAAAGACATTTGGAGGGTCCTGGAATCTCATCTCCAAGAAAGGAAGCAAGCAGTGGAGTGTCTACACTCCCTTTTCCCCACGATGGGTGCACTTCTTTTTCTCTCTCTTTTTTTTTTTTTTTTTTTTTTAAGGAGAATGGTGCTGTATTACTCAATAGCTTTTCTCACAAATAAAACAAATTAAATTGATGTTACATGCATATTTAAACCCCATCCAGTTAAGTACTGACGTGATTAAAATAATCAAATGTATTACTTAAAAAATTAAAAAGGATAAATTCTGTACCCCATTATTTTATTGACTTTTAAATATAAATTGCAGAAATGTTTACATTCTTGATGGCATTATTAAGCTAAACTGACAAATCAGAGGAAAAAAAGTTGATTGCCCAGCACATTATTATTTCTGCACCTGTTATTACAATTCAGAAGTGGAGTCTTCGCACACAGGAGCCGGATGGATGCTGTTTTCTTAGGCCTCCTTTGTGTGACGTGGGGGTTGGGATAAATGTTTAACAAGTGTAGTTTCACTTTGTAGTGCCTTTTTGCGAGTTGATGTGATTAAAAGACTGCAGTGTTTTTCATGTAGCTTTGAAATTAATATGTAAATAATAGGGGATGGTCGAGCTCTTCTGTACTGACTGCACCAAGCCTCCCTAAGCAGAATGGCGGAGGGTGGGGGTGCGGTATATCAGCTTTTTAGTAGATGTTGTCTAAGTGTGTGTTTAGTCGCTAAGTCCTGTCCAACTCTTTGTGACCCCGTGGACTGTAGCCTGCCAGGCCTCTCTGTCCATGGGGATTCTCCAGGCAAGAATACTGAAGTGGGTTGCCATGCCCTCCTCCCAACCCAGGGATCGAACCCAGGTCTCCCACACTGCAGGCAGATTCTTTACCTTCTGAGCCACCTGGGAAGCCCTGTTTATAAGTAGCGCCAACTTTTCGTCTCTGCCTTGAGAATATGTAAGGGAAAAGAAGGGAAGAAGAGGGACATATCAAATTAATTTAGGTAGAGTTGCAGATCTGAGCTGAAAAGCCTTGAGAATTTTCTTTTCTTGTTATGTATTGGCCAGGAGCTTGGTAGACCTTGAGTCAGTGTTTCAAACCATTGTCAGTAGTTTGGTTTGAATTGTGTGTTTTTTCTTTAGTTTATTTCCTCCTCATCTTCATCATGCAGAATCATTTTTCAAACATCTGAGCATAGGTGTCAATGATTGTTGGTGAATATGATTCTAGAATTTTTGGGGTGTTCATTGTCCACAGTTAACTTCACAGAGAGAAACCTAGACTTTCTGAGACCAGTGCAATAAATAATGCCCTATTCTATTTTTTTTTTCTTTTTTAGGTGGTTTGAGAATGTCATTATGCTCCTAGAAATGTAATAACATTAGATTTGGACTGAGATAGTTTGAGTTTGTAAAGAAGCGGTTAACATGCCATTATTTTCTCCTGGAAGATACTAATCAACACTGTTCATATGAGTTTAGATTGTGTCCTGTGTAATAATTTAAATTCCTAGGTTTTAATAACACTTAATGTGTAGCATGGATCCCACTTAATCTCCCCCCTGAGAGGGAGCAAAATGTTTACATGAGTGAACTCTCAATTTTTATATCAGCTATTTAACTTCTGTCTTTCCAGAGTTAATGCTATTTCCATAATTAAGCATATTCAACAGTTAGTTCCATCAGAGTATATCTTTAAGATGCTGTTCCTGTCTTTTTTCAAAGCCATCTGTTGGCTAGGTCAGCAGAGAAATGGGGGCCTGGTTTTATTTTAAGGCAAGTAAGTTATTACTCTATTATTGTATTAGACATTAAGCTTCAGAGAGAGTAAAAGATAAAATTCCATCATATTTTCAGTTTGTTACATTTGCAGCAGAAATGTGTGTGCCCAAATTGGTTATTTTCAACTCATGACAGCTGTGATATTTAAAATGATCACAGCTGTTGTGACTTAAAATTGATTTTTCTATTAACACCTGAGAAAAAGACCTGTGCCATATTAGAAACTTAAATAAGGTAACTGTAAAATTAGATATGTTGATGTGAATCTGGTAATCGTCCTTCCCAGAGGTGGCAAAGTGCAGCAAGCCTCTTGCATGCTTGCAGGGAATGAGCTGAAACTGCTCGAAATAGATGCGCAATTGGTAAATGCATTTACCTTGCAAAGAATTCATGTAATAGCAGGTCTTCTTGGCCCGACTTCCAGTGTCAGTTGCTAATAAAACCTTTAAGGATTCAGTTGACTTAATTAAACTCCAGAAGGAGGATTTACATGAATCATTATGAGATCCTAACCTCTCAACTTTTAATTTTTTTTTCACCTTTCAGCTATGACACTGAAAAATGCAAACCCACTCTAAGTTGTTCCTTATAGAGGAAGTTTTGGTTTTACGATCCTTTTTCTCCATTGTTTTTAAATTATGAAAAGAAAAACAGATGAAAAAGGAGACACAAATTATGCCTAGGCTAGCACTTGTTTGGGGAATCTGTCATACATTTTTTCAGGCTCTCTCGACAGGTCTATTTTAACCTGATTTGGAAAGAGATGGTGCATCCCACATGTGTTTGGTGGAGCTATTTTGATGGTGACCTTCTCAGGACACTCAGTGTTGGAATCTTGAATGTGTTAGGAGATCAGTCACCTATTTAATAACCTAGGCGAGTTTAGGTATTGGGATAGTTTCACATTTTGAAGTGGATGATATTGTGTATAAAATACACAGCTGGCCTGATGTGGAATTATTTATAGATAATCGTGCCTTCTCAGATGCATTGCCAATAGGGAACTATGTAGATTAAACTCCTTGGCTGGTCCTGCGCTTTTTACCTGTGTAACTCAATCAGAATTGAAAGCATGACAGCCTTTATGATGATAAATGTATGGCCAGATCAGAGAAAGGACGGATGGATGGGTGGATAGATGGATAGATGACATAACTAGGCAGTAATAGACAATGCCAATTATTTTATCACTCAACTTGCTTATTCATCAAAAATTTACATACACTGTATTATTTTGATTGTTGTTTAGAATACATTTGTGGAAAATAATAAACATTTCTCATCACATAATCAAATCATAGTACAGATGGTTCCAAAAGTTCTAGAATGAACATAGGTTATTTGTTTCCCAGTAATAAGCTACGACTGATGAGCACCACAAGATCAAAAGATAAACATGTCACTTACGAAGTGATCAGGAATACAAGTGGATATTTTCTTGTTTGACTGAAGGAAGATACTTCTAGCGAGGACCATTGTTTCCGTGAAGATTTATGAAAATGGAAGTGGATATTCAACATACTCTGATTGCAGATAGATATCTTTGGGGACCGTGGCACGCCCCCCCCCCCAGGGGACACAGGGCAGTATCTGGAAAATTTGTGATTGTTCCCACAGCAGGCGTGGAGTAAGGGTTTGCGCCCGCCTGCCGTTCAGTGGGTAGAAGCCAGTGACGCTGTCCATCACCCTGTGGTGCAGAGGGTAGCCCCTGCTCATGCCGAGGGTGAGAAGTCCTGCCTTACTGGACCTGAGTAACTAATTCCCGGCGTGGAGAACCACCTTATGAATGATGGTGGCTTCCTTTTCTTTTTTCTTCCTTCCTTTCCTTTCTTCTCTTCTCCTTTCCTTTTCTCATCAAACAGTTCTCTCTCCTCTAGAATAACACGCTACAGTATTAGCCAGGCATTTTCATTATGTACCATGAAAATGCGAAATTTTATTTCCGATGTTGTAAATATAGTACATTATTTGCAAATCAACTGGAATGGCTTCCAAACAACTGTTAAGATATGTTGAGTCAATAAGGTACATTTCTCCATACCCTGAATCTATATTGATATCTTACTTTTCAAAATACCTTGAATTCTCTCGTAGTATAACCGTTGGTTTATTGGAATCATCCAAAAGGAAAACATTTTTACCATTAATTTTTTTCTGCAGAACATAAAAAGGAAATAAATAAGCGTAAAGAAACTAATAAAGTTGAGTATTTTGAGGAATAAGGATATTTTTGCTTCATTAACCAGATCCTCTGGACCAAGGAAAGTTTAAAGATGAAAACCAACATTAAAGACTTCCTATTCAGCTTTCCCAATGGCACAGCTTCTTTCTCCACCCACAACTGGGGATCTCTCTTCCTGACACTGCTGTGCTTCCATCAGTGTTGGATAACTCTTGGCAGTGATCTGGAAGTGATTTTAAAACCGTGGTTGCCTTCCCTAGCATCCTGGGGGGGAAGGTGGCGGTATCTGGTGGCAGAGTCTTACCCGTGCCAACTTGTGGAGCCCAGAAGCACACCTCATGTCTTAAATGCCAAGGTGCCGGAGAGAGCTGCCACGTCTGGCAGTAACTGCTGCTGCTCTTCAGCTTCCTCCACATGCCGGGCAAGGCTCTCCAGGGCTCAGGAAGTAGGGATGGCAGCCATCGGGGTGGCAGCTCTGATTGCTAGTCTGTTTTTGGTGTAAGATATGCGCTCAGTTGGGCTTCCCCGGTGGCTCAGTGGTAAGGAATCCACCTGCCAATGCAGGAGACTTGGGTTCAATCCCTGGGTCGGGAAGATCCCCTGGAGAAGGAAGTGGCAGCCCACTCCAGTGTTCTCGCCTGGGAAACCCCATGGACAGAGGAGCCTGGCGGGCTCCATGGGGTCGCAGAAGAGTTGGACACAACTTAGTGAAAACAACAGAGAACGACAACGACAACATGCTTCCACCGATTGGCCAGCCCATCGGCTGTTCCATTTCAATTATACCTCACACGCGTCCTCAGACTCTGCACTGAGAACCTTCCCGTTCCCTAACTAGCTCGGTGCAGCACAGTTCTGTAAAATCACATTGATGCCTTTGGGTTTTACTGTGTCTGTCAGAACTGAAGCGGTTTTATGAGATGGCCCCAAGTTTACATTAATTTTGGTGGGGTTTCTACTTTTTATTGCATAGAGTTGACTGTGTTCAAAGTGAACAGCGGAAAAGAAAATGTGTAAATATTTTTATGTGTATGTCAGGCAAGAAATAAAGATGAGCATTTTTGATGATCATTTCACTGATTTGGGTGTTTCTGGGAGATAGTAATTTCTTAAATTGCAAATTTGCTTTAAGTTAGAGCTTTTTGAAAAAGCATGGATCTTGCTTTTACTTTTGATCAATCATCGATTATCTGTGTTGGACTCTCAATAACACTCTTCTGCTCAAGTTTCACTCTCTGAATATACTTAGAATTGCAACTTGCTTATGCATTGTTTTTGGAATGTTATTCAGAGAGCCTGCTTTTGTGGAATTTGTCGCATATGTATGGAGTCTAAAAATCAGTCTTACTGTGAATTTCTGTAATTACTAGAAAAGTGGTTTACAGCTGAAATAAAGCTTTCAGTAAATACTTCATTGTAGGGATAATTAATATTTAATAAAGCACACATGCAAGCTTCGGTTCTTTCTGATTGCTTTCTCAAACACCTTCCAATTTAATCCTTCCTGCATCTCAGTAACCTAAATGGTCCAAATGTTGTTAACCCATTTTGCAGTCTGGGTAGAAAAGTCAGTTCCTCAGTGACACTGGTCACATTTCATGTGCTCAGAAGTCGCATGTGGTGGTTAGTGGCTGTTGTTTTGGACAGCACAGATATAGAACGTTTGCGTCATTGAAGAAGGTTCCGTTGGACGTTGCTGGTCTGGGAAATGATAGTGTTACAGGATTAACTCACTTGCTCAAGATCGCATGGATTATAACAGAATGAGAGGCGCCTTGGCGGTGTATTTCAGTGTGTTTATGAGTTTTCATAGCTTTATGTTCAGCACACATCTGAAGTTAAGAATGGATCTTTTAGTGCTACCTAACATTTTAGTGAATGTGCATATCATCTGTGTTCTTTTTATTTTTTTTATTTAAAGTTTTATATTTAAAATGGATAACCAGCAAGGACCTACGATAAAGCACATGGAACTCGGCCTAATGCTATATGGCAGCCTAGAAGAGAGGGGAGTTCGGGGAGAATGGTTACTTGTATATGTATGGCTGAGTCCCTTCACTGTTTATCTGAAACTGTCGCAATGTTGTTTATTAATCGTCTGTATCCCAATACAAAATAAAAAGTTTAAAATAAATTTAAAAAATAAATTTAAAGCTTAATGTAAAGAAGCTTTTTAAAGGATACTGCCCTTTGTCTGTCTGCACACAGTCGGACCTCGAATCACCCTTCTCTGAATAAGAGGTTCTCCATGAGAGGGACCGTGTCTTAATGCATCTTTATACACTTGTTACCATATTGTGAACAACCAAGAAATGTTTACATGGCCAAATGAATGAGCCACCCATGCATCAGACATGCCTATGCCTGTATATATGGTTAGGCAAGACTCTTAGGAAGCATGTTGCCTGAGAGCTGGCCTTTGCAGAATTTAGAGAACTCAGACCTTGGCTCTGGCTATTCTAGTACAAAGTCGAATTTTATTGAAAGAAAAATAATCATGTGTATGTATTCATATAATCCAAATACATCTTCATAATAAATGAAAAAGTCTGCACGTCTCATCCCTTAACACTCATTTAGTCCCTAACTTGATTTCATGGTTTTGAAGTCTTCGTATCTTCCAGACAGACTTTCAGTCATTTAGATAGGGCAGGTTCAAAGATTAACATGTGGGCTGCTTAAATAATATTTCTTGAACAAACCAGTATGTATTGAAAACTTTCATTGAATGTTGTGTTTCTTAAGATTCCTCCAACCCACCATCGCCCAGTAGGATATTTTTGGTAGAATGAATGAATGAATGAAAATGTCTCTTTTCATTCCTTTGCGTCATTAAGTTGGAGAAATGTGAGTGTTGGTGGTAGGATGACCACCTTCATTCAGTGAGCACATTCAGAATTGTTTGGAATACTCTTCGGTTATGTCCATGTATAATAGTGGGCTAGCCCTAGGGTGTTATTAAGCACAGGGAATGGGGGTTTGTGACTTACACCTGTCCTATATTCATAGATGAGATGACTGCAGATTGTCCCATCCTCGTCTTGTTGGAAGCACCAGGAGCCTATATAGTGGCGTGTCCTGGCTCATGCTTTGTCCTTGAACTTCTAATGGTCTACACAAGCCATCATTCCTCTTGGTAATAATTGTGGTATTGAGAGACATTTGTGTTCTGTGCACTCTTTCAGCTTGTACCATGTTTAGTTCCTGTTATGCAAATATGGCTTTAAACTTAGAAATTCCAATTTGCATTAATATTTTGGTTTCATATAGCTAGCTATTGCATTTCACAAACAAGTGCATTTTAATGAGTATTGGCAGAATGTAGAAAAAAATGTTATTCATTAAATTCTATTGTAGAAAATGCAGTCGTTGGTTGCCAAAATCATTAAGACAAAATATAATGTGTGTTGAGGCCACAGGATATTCCTCTTCAAGAATGTTTGGCCCTTATGGCATCCAGTGCTATTCTTACATCCATAGAAGATGGGGGTTGTTACTGTAAAATAGAAGCCAGAGTACCACTGACATTTGGGTTTATTTTTAAAATGTAAGCATACTTTGTTTTTTTGTATATATATTTGCCATAAGACCATAGGGAATTCACCTCTGAGTTAATGGGAAGGACTTTAAAAGTCATAAACACCAAGTTTTAAAGTAGTGTCTTACATTTTGATGTTCACCCCTAAAATGGGTTTTTTGCAGTTTTATTATTATTATTTTCCTTCCTGAGATTTTTATAAAAATTCAGAATGGTAGGCATAAAATTTTGTGATAGGCAATATGTGGGAAAAATAAAAATTTTGCAACTGGATTTTCAGAAACGAACTATTTTAACACATGGACGTTTCAATGCTGCTGTCATATTGCCATGGCTTGTGGTCCCTAATTATAATGAGCTTTTTTGGTGGTGTTATGGCAGTTGTTTTTTTTTTCCTCCCTAGTCTTCAACTCACTTTTCCCAGAAGGAGAGTTCCAAGCCTTTGAAAATTCTCATGATTTTGCAAATCCACTCTATTTTTGTCTAGAATACAGGAAAGTTAAAACTGTGGCTGGTATGATGCCATGTTTTGAATCCAATTTTAAAGCAACCCTTTGCAACCCAGGGAGTGGAGCTGACATCTTTGTATCTGTAATGAAGATAATTATACCTGCAAGGTGACATCACTCTCGAAGTAACAAATGCAGTCGAAAACTGAATCTCTGGTCCTCTCTGAATTCTGTAGACCACTTTTGGCATTTAACACTAAACTCCTCTTTCATGCTTGTCGTTTGAGAAGTTGCTTTCAGATGAATTTACTAAAGCTGACTGACACAGGGTTAAATTAATTCTTTTCTTTATTACTCAAAGTGATACAGACCTTTCTTGGACTAATGTAGCTTAATTAGTGGTCAATTAAAACTGAACATTGCTGAATTGAAGTTCTTTGATCAAACTCCCTGGCATGAGTTCTCTTTCTTTAACTAGCCACCATCTTGAATTCATTTGGAATCAGTAGTATAAACAAGTTTAAAACTGGTTCTTTTATAAGAAAGTCAGCAGGCTTGTATAGCTGTGGTTTCTTTTTTTACTTCTGTAGGCGGCAATTCAAAGGCATGCTAAATGAAAACAGTACTACACCCTGAAAAAAATACATTTTTAAAAGTAACACTAAGTAGTCAGAAAACAGTCAGTACCCCCACCTCTTTATTCTAGACAGAAGATAAATTTCCCAATTTTGGTGGTTAATTTTGTCATCATGAAGAGGACTAAAAGAAAGCTCCCGGTCCTCACAGAGTCCACGGTGAAACAAACAACAAACAAAAATCAAGCTGTGACTTGGGAGGAAGATGGTTCAGGCACCATTACAACATATATGCAGAGATTTGACCTAAACTTAGTCTTTATTTCCTGCGGGAGAGTATTGCCTCTCTTTGCCTTTGGAGTGGAGAATCAGATACTTTTTGTCACTTACCTGTTGATTTACCATTTCTTTGCCGGGGCCTGTTGTTATCAATGAGAACTGGTGGTGTGGTATTTCCTACTGATTGCTAGGTTGAAACACGAGTTGCTTTTCTTAGAATTTGGGTGCAATTTTTATAAAGAGAAAAGAGGGATGTGGGGGAGCCAGGAGTTGGGACAGGAGAGAATCACTAAATATTTGTAAGTAGATCAGCCTCTCGGGCAGGCTGCAGTCCATAGGGTCGCAGAGTCAACACGACTGAAGCAACTTAGCACACACGCACGTCTTCATGTTTAACGCGCCTGTGCTGTTCCAGTGGAAACATAAATCGATACCATTCCGTAATCCCAGAGCCTAAAAATAACAGAGCTGGCATTCCATTAGTGCTATGTATTTTAAAGTATTAATTAAAACTGGCACTTTTGTGTTGGAAATAAAAGGAATAGATTAGGTTTAAATAGAGCACTTGAGCAGTCTGGAATGGCTTCTTTTAAGTTCTGAGGTTCTCACAGAGGAGAAAAGTACAAGGAAGTTTTAGAAGTGGCCATGTCATCTTTTTCCCCATAAATGACAAAATTTTTATAGTTCCCATTATTTATATCCCCAAATTATAGTTATAACCAATAATTAAGATAAAAATTTCATCACTTGACAGAAAGAGAAATTGTTTTGAGTCCTTGTGCCTTTCAGCCCTCTCTTGTGCTCTCTCCCTAAAGGGCTGATTAGAATGTAATAATTGGGGATGATAGCGGGAGGAAAAGGACAATTCCATTTAATTAAAGATAATTTATTTTACTTTAAATCGGTGATGTCCCACATGAATAAGAGTAGATTTAGCAGATAGGTTTATTAATGGGTACTGACACCGCAGTTGACATAGAAAGCAAACATTTTCTTGCCGTATTGTTTTTATTGTGTCTCTGCACCTGATAGGGGCTGTCATCTGACTTACAGAGCAGTAGACTTCTCCCCCAAATATGCAATTATTAGTTTATCAGGGAAACCCGCTTGAGCCTCTTCTGAGTTTAAAAAAAAAAAAAAAATGAGGCCAGGAGCTTGAAAAGCTGCTGAAATTCTCAGGACTCCCACTGGAAATGCCATCTCCTCCAGTGACATTTTCTTGACTGATCTTTGAAATAATCTGGTTCCTAGATACCAGGGTAACTTCAGCATTTTGAATGAAGAGTGTCAGATTTCTGTTGGTTTGGGCAAGGTGCTTGCATTAATATTCCTTTAAGAGAACAGGTAGCTTGCATACCATAGATATGAAAAGTGTCACAAAGTGGTCGTTTGCACTGTGTAGGTTCATCCGTGAGACACGATACTGTGGGGAAAGGGAGGTCCTTGTGTCATATTTTTATTGTTGTCTCATGCGTTGCAAATAGATCCTGGAAGTTAGGGAAATGTTTTAAGGTTAGAAAGCGGATTCTAACAAGGCATGGTACTTTTTTCACATCGTCTTCTCAGCCTGTGATGGTGTTTTAAATGGAATACCCCCAGCAACATTGTGTTCGTAATTCAGTGAATCCTGAAGTCCTTTATGCTTCAAGCAAACTGCGTTGTTTTCCTGTTTTCACTTGATCTTTTGTGTTGTGATATTTATCCCTTTTGCCCTCATATCGCATTCCTGTGCTTTGATTGATGTCTTCTCTTGTGCAGTTGTTTCTGTGCCCCTGCCTAGTACGTTTCATTCATTTGTCTTCTGGGAATGAAATCCAGGTCCCTTGGCCACTTCTTTCTCCCTGGGCTGCTTCTGTCCAGAACTCCCATTCATATCGGCCCTCTGGTTTTCCTTGCATTCGTTTCTTTTTCTGCCTGTTGCTCTCATTTTTCTCTACAGTTCCTGTATGCTGGTTTCCTTGTCTCACCTCTTCAGATTTCAGCACTGTGTCTTTCTAGCTTGATTTCAAAAATGAGTTCTATCATAATTATGTTTTCAAAATGAAGGGAAGGAATGAGATTTTTCCGTCTTTTTTGGAGGTGAAGATCATGGTGATTCAAATCTTTCTTCAGTTTTAAACCAGATGGATTTATTTTACCCTGTTCTGCCATTTTACTATTCCAAATGGATGTTAGATCAGGGGTGGTGTTACTCAAGGATTAATATTCATCAAGTCTTGATTGCATTAACCTTCCTCCTCAGCCAAAGCATCTTATTCCTGTTTTTGTCCACATAATTGGTTGGTTTTAATAAGCTAATCGCTCCAGCCTTGTTTTACTCTGATTCCCTGTCTCTTTTATCCATCTCTTTTTAAAATCATTCTGGCATACCTCACTTTACCTTTTATCTTTTCTTCTTCTATAAATATTATTGAAAGCATAATACTTGCCCCAAATTCTGCTAACAAATAATACTAAGAAAGAGGAAATTTGCATGTAATGTTTTTTTGTTGAGCATTGGGGAATTCTACTTGGATTTTGAAATTCTACTTACTTTTCTCCCCCAAGTTGTATAGTCATGATTCTGAGTAATGGTGAGAGGAAGGCCAGTGTTAAAGATTGATCCTTAATTAAAGGTAAAAACCCTACATATCCATATTGATGAGGGGGAATGGTCCTAGATTTGCTGCAGGTAAATTCACTTGTCCTTGTTGGTTTGTAGACTTACTGGTTCAGGGCTCTGTGTGTATGTGTCTGTCGGTCTGTCTACTAGAAGTTGGGCAGAGTAGAGGGCAATCTGTGTGGCTCACCACTGTTTCAGCACCTCCTGCTGGCCTGGAAAGAAAAAGGTACTTGGCTCACAGGGAAGAGCTGTCCTTCCTGACCCGGGCTGGGTGTGCGGGGGGGTGAGATGTCCTTCCCGTCCTTCCTCTCTCCTGTCCCATTTTCAAGCTGTTTTCCTTCTTTTCTCTCTGTTACGTCTTTCTCCAGCAGTAATTTCACTTGTCCTTCCCAGGCACCTTCAGCCTCTGACTCTCCCTGTCCTCACGGGACCCCATTCCATGGGCGCCCCTCCCTCTGCACAGCAGTCATCTAGGTGAAATGCTCTGGTTAGCCTGCCTCTCCCGAGGACCTTCCGTGTCCTTTGAAAGATGTCACACATGTTGAAAAATACATACAGGAATGGACAGCTCCCCTACCCCAAACCAGGAACCCCCCCCACTTCTATTCTGGAAAGCAGGCTTCCAGGGCGAGCAGCCTGCTATATTCCCTGGAGGTGACAGGAACTGGGAGTGGCCGGGGGAGGCTGCTGAACGGGGTCCAGATGCAGCCCCAGCCGAGGGGAAGCCTGGCGCTTGGTCGTCCGGGTGGCGTGGCGGGCCCACCTCCCCTGCTCCCTGCCCTCCCCCCAGCCTCCCCCTGGGCCCTCCCACCCCGAGGCGAGCCCCAGGCCTCGCAGCAGATGTCTGCGGGCCTGACTCTCCTGTATCCAGCATGAAGTTCCCTCTCTCCCTCCCGTTAGGAACTCTGTGCTGTGGTCCTGCTTGCTCCTGGTCTGTCAGATCGCACTTCTGATGCTGTCAGCCATGTCTGACCAATCAGCAAACAACACCACAGGATGAAATTTAAACAAGGCAGATGCTCAGATACAGGGTTATGTTGACGGGACCTCCAAGGGAAGGCAGAGGTAAGGTCAGAGTCTCCCCAGCGGGTCTCCCGAGCCTGCCTGATTGGACACTGCTGAGCCCCACTCTGCTGCTCTGGCTTGTATGTCCCCCATTTGCTTTGCGCTGCTCCTTTCTCCCCCTGCCACTCACCAGAGCTTTCGTTTTCATCTGCAGCCCCGTTCCCTTCCTGCCCTTCGTTGATTCTCTGCCTTTGCTCTTGGATCGGTGCTGAGTGGCATCACGAATGATCCTAGGTTGCCTCTAGGCTGAGGGTCCTTGGCGAACACCACCGTGTTGAGGGTTTCCGTGGTCACTCTTGGAGGAGGAGAGGTCTGTTGAGAATCTGGGCAAACGGATGGGATTGGTCGGCCTGATGTATTTTCCCTCTGGGACAGTGGCATTTATCACTGGGCTACAACCAGGGTTTTCTTTCTTACCATGGAGATGCATGGAATTGTAAATGGAGTTTAAATCATCTTTGGGGTGGGGGGTGTTTTAATTAGAAAAGATGGAAATAGGTACGACCTAAATGAGGGTGAATCAGCCAGTTGTTGAGAATTGGGGGAATGAAAAAGAAAATTGATAATTGCCCCCCACTTTATGGTTGCTGTGGCTGGCTTACAAGGGGAGACTGCTCACAAAAGATGTAGGTTCTATCATCTTGCTCTTCTGTTTCAAAGCATTCAGTTGGTCCTTTTTATAACGTAGAATGTTTATAGGGTTCTGTGTCCCCTAGTCCCATCTGGAAAATATTTAAACTTCATAAGATCTATAAGACTAAAATATCACATCGAATGGGATAGGCGGAAGGAAGGAAAATGAGACCCATTGCCTGTGTTTAGAGTAAGTTAGTTGTTTGTTCAGAAGCGGCTGCTAGGAGAATTGGAACAAATAGCTCGTGTGCGGTGACTGGTGGGGTCCAGGGCTGTACATTTCACCACAGAATGAGCCTCGGTTTGTAAAACTGACATTCTGTTGTGACTTCTAAATCCAAACAAATCTCTGCAAATTTCTGCCCGATCGAGTTAATAAGAAAATATATACATGCAGAGGCAAGAGCCCTACGCTGCTTGCAGTTCTGTCAATGTCGGTGGAAATAAGAGACTTTTTTTTTGTACCTACTGTATTACATTCAACCAGCAATTGCCAGGACCTCCAGCTCAGCAGGTTTTCTGGATTTCTTTTTTCCCCCCTTCGATGAGAACAATGGGATGCAAAAAAAAAAAAAAGCTTCGGAAAAGGAGCTGGGCAGATTTCTTCTAATTGCCTGGTAATTGGGAAGTGGTTTTCCTTTCTCACTATCTTCCTTGCAGGATGAGAGCAAGGCAGATGTGGCGTCGTGGGAACAGCCTCCTCCTGGCCGGATGTGCGCTGGGACCGGGGAGGTGGGTCCCTGCTCGCAGGCCTGTGATCTGCCTCACACCTGTACTCATTTCATCCCCCTGATCTATGACCTGGTATTAACCCGGAGCGACCTTTCACCTTGGCCTGTTCTCTGGGCCCAGCCCTGGCTGGCCGACCCGCGTTTCCCTGAGATTACAGGTGGTTACTGGAGGCGCCGTACACTTGTTTTTCGTGGTGCACAATGCACTCAACAGCCCAGCAAGACCTGCAATTTCATCCCCCTCCAGGGGCCGAACAGGGGTTGGGGAGGTGGGGGGGGGGGGGCGGCAGCCAGAGAGGTTGCCGTTTGCATGTGCTCGTCTATTTCGTGGCTCATCTGGTATCAATTACCATTTGATGGCAACGCCAGGCCCGAGGCCCTTTGCATGTTTGTCCTGTGAGAAAGATCTGGAAGAACCGACATATGGTTTTGATCGCAGCAATTGCAGGTTGATAGAATGAATGCAGGGGTGAGGTGGGTGGGTTTCCCTTCCGGCCCTTTCCACTCTGGGTTGCTAATGTGCTTCGCTTGTGGAACTGGTCTTTTCATCATCCAGCCCCTCCCCACTTTCCCCTCTCTCTCCGCCCTCCCCACTTCCCTACCACTTTGCATTCCTGGCCCCTGCTGCCTCTGTACTTCCCCGTCCCCGCCAGAAACATGTGGCCCACATTAAGGACCTTCAATTAAAACAAACAACAACAACAAAAATTGTGTCCTGCCGCCCCCCCCCCAACACACACACACACACACACACACACACACACACACACACACTTCTGTTAAAATCCCAGAGCAGATCAGCCTGTGGAGGTAATCAGAATTCTACTAAAGTTCAAAACCAAAGGGGTGGTGGGGAGCAGGTTCCCTCCAGAAGTTCTGGACATGTTTTCAAATGGCTGTTAGTTCAGGTCGTTAAACATGGAAATGACGCTGAAAAATGGTCGTGATCGAGATTACTGCATGTGGGTATGTTTCATCGAGGACAACTCTTTGAATGTGTCTTGAGCGTCTGTCAGGTAGGGGCAGGAATTCTTTGAGGTTCTATCTTCCTGTCCATCTGAGGCCATAAAATGAAAGAGCACGTGTAGGGTCTGGGTGAGCATCTTCTGTCAGAAGGGAGAGGATGAGACACCCACCTCTCAACAGGCAGTGACTTCTCTCTCACTGAGTGTGCAGCGGTGGGGGGTACCCAGGCAGAGGTTCCTCATTACCGCTGCTCAGCAGGGGTTGCGTCTGTGAGTTTTCCAAGGGAAGGTCTAGTATTGGGGAACAGAGAGACAAAGAGGGGGAAAGAACATTAGAGACACTTTTAATGCTACCCATGAAAATGTTTGCTTTCCAAGTAAC
This sequence comes from Ovis aries, assembly GCF_016772045.2. Classification (NCBI taxonomy): domain Eukaryota; kingdom Metazoa; phylum Chordata; class Mammalia; order Artiodactyla; family Bovidae; genus Ovis; species Ovis aries. Next base: position 55,029,673 of record NC_056076.1, on the reverse strand, counting down.
ATTTTTCTATAATGCTCTCAAATTCACATGTCTTGTAATCTGTTCTGCAGATGGGTAGTCCATGAGGCTGTGACTTTTTCACTCCAGTTATTGCATGTCGAAATATTACTCACAGTTAGGACTTTATATAGTTTAAGAAGAGAATGTGGTATCTCATGAGTGCCTGCAGTAATGTCTTCCATTTGTTAAACTGAAAACCAACACACCAGGACCGGTCAGATCAAAACACGTCCTCCCCAAAAGGTTTTAAAATGTAAGATGAGTTGTTAGTTCTGACCGCTGGCTATTGAAACCTAATTATAGTACTTGACTTCTTCATATTTATTTCTGCATGACAGTTGATCTCCTTGGAAAGGTAGTAAAAAGTAAAAATTTAAATTTGTTGATTTAAATTGTGGGAAGATGTCTGTATGATACACCATGTTGAGAAAACGGACTATATTTTTTTCAGTGATACTGACTGTTTCTTAAGATATATGCCTGAGGCTGCTTTTTCCCCCTTTGCCCAAGCTTTCTTCCTATAGTATACAAATTGACTTGCTAAAGGATTCTAGTTTATTTTTATGGTCTTGATAATGATTATATTTTGTTGCTTGCTAATCTTTATCTACAGTTTAATAAAATTTTGTCCTCTAAGCAATGTTTGAATTCATAGCAACTAGTGGTTAATTGATTAGCTCTCATCCCATGTTTTAGTAGTAGGTATTTAGTTATTTGATTGATATTTACTGGACACAGAGTATAACCTTAAATCCCCATTCAGCTTGACAGCTTAAGACTTAGCATTTCTGCTTGCTGCTCATGGATGTGTTGAGAAGTCCATTTTGGTGATTTTTTTTTTTTAATTTGCTTTCCTGAAATATGTAGACTTGGGGACTCATAGCAAAATAATGTAGTGTATAGGCTGTGAGCCTGTCTTAGGACATGTTGGGTCACTTAACAGCAGCTGTGCTGGAGAGATATTTGATGTGAGAAGACTTTTTTGAATCTTCCAGCCCTAACACCATTCTGGTTTTGAAATGGGAAAATGGAAAAGAGTTTTGGGGAAGAGAGATATCTCAGTTTTGAAAGGTGGTGTAGGTAAAAATCTTTCAGCCCTAGCTCAGACAAACCAACATTTCTAATCTATTCCCCAAAGAGAGGACAAAAAGTCCGATGGGAAATCCGGGTTTATATTTTAGAGACACACTGCAGAGACATGTGATACTGTTAGAGGCCAGCTATATGCTTCTCGCCCAGCATCAGTTTGGTTTGGAGACTGAAATTTAGGCATATTTGCAGAGGTGGCAGTCTTATATATATATATATAACTTCTTTTTTTTTTAAGATTCCCTGCTATTAAAATCTGATTCAACCTTCTACAGTATCTTTTAAAATGACTGAGTTATGTAGACACAATGATGCTAAAAGATAAAAGCCCTCCTGCCTGTGCTTAATACATGATGTCTTAATATTTATTAAGAAAAAAACCCCTGCTCTTTCAAAAGTCTGAATATAGAGATCCTTGAATTAACTCACTCCATAGAAGTCCTAAAAATTACTAGTATTCTCTTTTTTTTAAGTTTGCAGTTTACTTACAAAGGGAGAAGTATTTATAAAATTACGTTGCAGTGCTTTTTAAATATATGCAAACAATTCTCAGATCACGATTGAATCCGAGTTACTTTTATAAATTGAGAAAAGAGAATGCCTGTGATATCCCTAGTGGGGTGAAAGCTGGTGCTCATTTTCTGAGTATTCTCCTGGAAAGGTGATTACGATGTCCCTCTCTCTAGATGCTAATGCGTCCTACCCCCTTCCATCCCCCGCCCCCACCCCAGATACCTTATTCCAGAAGGCATTCACTTAGTCTTTGAAGAGCTCCTCGCCTCTATTTAGGATCTGTTCTTGTTCATTCATTGCAAACACGCACTTTTATGTCCACAAGGAAGACATTAGTACCATCAAGAAGGGTGATGTCAGTTAGGACCTGGAAAATACACAGTCGGCAGATTGTAAGAATTGTCCTCAGACTTGACGCCATCTACCTTTTGAACAAAATTTGAATCTTTGAGGTTCAAAATATTGGGGCTCTGATGAGCTTTTTTTTCTGATGAGCTTTTTTTTCTATTTGCAAATCATGGTTGCTGATCCTAAGGAGGGGAAAAAAAAAAAAAAAAAACCTCAAAGGCAAAGCTCAACAGGCTTCCTGGACATCAAATAGTTCATACAAAACAACATTCTGATGACTTGCATGTAAATAAATCAGAAACATATGAATTAAACTGCTCTCAGAGTACATATGGGTTGAGAAATAGAAGTGCTGAGAAAATGTGTTTCGGGTTTTGCTGAGCCCATGACATTTGAAAAAATAGTATGAGACACTGAACAAACACAGCAAGGCTTGGCTTCCCCACTGCTAATACCAGTCTCCCAGTTCAGTGGCAAATCAGTTTACCATGTCCCTAAATATGAGCCACCTTTGGTGTGCTCCTTCACACTCAATTACTTGCAGTTAAAAAAAAAAAATTTTTTTTTTTTTCAATGAGAAGCTCGAAAATAGCGTCACATTTCAAGGAAATGCAAATCTTAGCATTTTTCTGACCTGGTTGGTTCACGTCAAGCTATTTTAGAAAATACCGCAGATCACCTTAGGAACAGTCATACTGGGACGGCCCTCTCTGGTGTGACTGAATAGGAACCGACGAAGAGCGTCGTTATGAAGAAATTGGTCCAGAAATGGATGCTGCCTGTTAAGAGCGCTGAACCACCGCAGGTAGAACCTCGTGAAGGAAAGCAGTTGCTCCCTCACTGTGGTTTGAGGATGGAAACCCCAGCAGCACCGCTGTATGCCACCAGGCTCAGACATGGCCTGCTCTCCCGGTCTCCTGTGGCCTTGCAGGCAGTGGAACTCTGCTTTCTCTTTCCCACATTGCCCTCGAGATGGCACGTGTTCGGGACTCTTAAGTCCTGGGGCAGGTGCAGAGTCCTGAGAGCCCCTGTGTCCCCTCTCCATGAGATCACGTCCCTTGGCACCTGGCTGGAAGTCCTGGAGCAGAGTGTATGGGAATTTAGGGGACAGAGAGAGTCAGAGCCTTCCGGCTTCCCCAGAGTCAGTCGTTGACAAGCACTTGGACGGAGTCCTCTTCCTTGTACCAGCACCGTCGCCTGACGTTATCAGTTTGAAATTGTAGCGAGGTGGCAGATTTCATCTTTTCTACATAGGAAAGCATTAATTTTGGTTGTTGAGAAAGCAGTTTAATGTTCCTTTCCTGGCTCCTTCGCTCAAATGGTGGTAAGAAGCTTGGATGCTTACTCCTGAGTCAAGTGCTGGATTATGGCTCTGAGCAAGACACGTGTGGGGCAGACAGAACTGACAGCTGCGCTTGGTCTGATGATACATTGAGGGGGGAATACCTGCCTGCAAAAGGTAGACACAAGGTGGGTGTCTATACCACATTCAGCCTGGAGGGAGTGAGGTCCACCAGTGAATGGGAACTCAGCAGGCAAGATGCAAGGGTAACACATACTGTGATCCAAAAGTAGTGCAGGGTGTCTGGGGTCCTAGTATGAGATGATGATGAGGAGAGATGGAACTGAAGAGATGAACAGCGAGTAGATCATAAATTGCCTTGTGCACCCCATTTAGGAGTTTCGCTTTTATCATGAGGTAATGAGGACCCCTTCACATGAATATGCCCAAGATGTAACTGAATTTACAAGTGGAGAGGGCCTGGAGGAAGACCAAGAAGACACCCACGGAAGCCAAGGAGAGCAGATTTGACTGGAAGGAAGAAATTGTCAACAGTGTCACATGTTACCGAGAGTGAAAGTAACATTTGGCTGCGGCATCCAGGAGTTTTTGAGCCGTTCCGTTGGAGTAGTGGGTACGGAAAGAAGATAGAGGGCTGGGGAAAGGGCTGGGCAAGATGCTCTTCCCCCATCATTGTCGTCATCATGCTCATCATTGATGGAAAATGCGCATCTTCCAGACAGACTGGTGGAAAGAAGGAGCCACATACATCCCGGGGGTTGGAACATATTTGGGAAAATAGACCATAAATATAAAACATAAGATAGCAAGACAAGTTAGAAAACATGTAAAGGGTAAAGTGAGCACTAGGGACCAATCAAATGAAGGAAGATCTGGAAAGACCCATGAAAACATAGGAGGAATTAGATGAGAGGAGAGAGTTATTTAAGGGGCTTGTGTTCTGTGTTACGTCTCCTTATCCCAGTTCAGCTTGGTTCTGAGTTCCCAGTGGATGGAAGTAGTAGAAAATAGCATCAAGGCTGATGCGTGGTCCTAACCTGCCTTGACTTCTATTTGAATTTCTCAGTCTTCTGGGGGAAATGAAAGTCATGACTGACTCTTGCTTGTAGTAGCTTCATGCAATCTTTATTTTTAAAATCTGGACCCAGAAATGAAGGAACAGATATCACAAATAACGCATTTCAGAGAAATCCATACATTCTACATGGATGAGTTCCTTGAGAAATTTTGCACATTCAGGGCTGGACATCTGTGATTTTGAACCATAGTATCTTTCACATCTGTGTAATCTCCACATGACATCTTCCTGGTGTGAGGCCAGAGATTCACCCCTATGGTGCCGTACCTTAAAGAAGCCATTCATGATTCAGAGAACAGATTTTTTTCAACAAAGATACCTGATATATACTTATGTAAGGCACGTCTGTGCTAAAAATCTGCTGTGTGAGCTTTGTAAGTGAAGGAAAGAACTGGTCCTCTTTTACTTTGACTGTTGCCCTTGTTTGTATAATAAATATTAATTGGACACCTGCTGTAGGCAAGTCATTGCATCGAATGTCCTCTGTGTCACACCCTTTGTCCCTAAGGAACCCACAGTATTTTATGGGAGAGAAGACCTGTATAATTTATGAAAATTAAAAATTTCTAAAAAATAAAGTGCTGGGAGAGTTTAGAAGATGAAATATATTTGATTAAAACTTACTGAGTTCATTCTTTCCCAAAAAGTTTCTTGGCCCATACTCCTGTCGATAAGATATCACTGGTACAAATTGCTATTTGTAGTTTTTTTAAGAGAAAGAGCTGAATAGGTTATCCACATATCAAAAAGTTTTCCATTAAAGAAAACAGTCTCATCACTGTCAAAAAATATTTTAAGCATCACTAGGGTACCAGAACTTCCCTAGCTCAGACGGTAAAAGCATCTGCCTACAATGCTGGAGACCTGGGTTGGATCCCTGGGTTGGGAAGATCCCCTGGAGAAGGAAATGGCACCGCACTCCAAGACTCTTGCCTGGAAAATCCCATGGACGGAGAAGCCTGGTAGGCTACAGTCTGTGGGGTCACAAAGAGTAGGACACGACTGAGTGACTTCACTTTCACTTTCAGGGTACCAGAAGGCTTCCCCAGTGGCTCAGTGGTAAAGAATCCACTTGCAACCCAGGAGACGTGGGTTCGATCCCTGGGTTGGGAAGAGCCCCTAGAGAAGGAAATGGCAACCCACTTCAGTATTCTTGCCTGGGAAATCCCGTGGACAGAGGAGCCTGGTGGGCTACAGTCCATGGGGTCGCAAAGGAGTCGGACACAAAGTAGCGACTCAACAGCAGCAAGGGTGCTGAGAATGCCATACAGACTAGACACCCAAGGTCCCTCCTTTTTCTCAGTGCATGATCTGGTTTCATTTGTATCTCTATGTAGCAGCAGATGTCATGATATGTATTTTCCAAATAATTATTATAAGATTGAGACAGGTCCAATGATTCAGAGAGGGTCCATGACCCACCAGTGGTCAGTTGATGAGTGAGAGAATCAAAACTGGAAAGACAGCCTCCTGCTCCCTAGAACACACTGGAGACCCTTATCTTCAGCTGGTGAGCCCATGTAAGACGTTTTGGTAGAGGGAGAATCATTAAGTTCATTTCCTTGATAGAATGAAGAAGGTTGAATTTGCTAACGAAGAAATTATGAGTGACTTTGGTAAGAGAGCAGTTTTAATAAGGGCTACGTTATTTACCTACATTTTCCAACTGATGTCTGATGTCAAGATTTACTGCTGAAGAAATATGGCCGATCGTTGGTCCTCTCTTCTGCTGGAGTACCACCTCCCTGCAGATGATTCCGGGCTTCCCAAGTGATGCTAGTAGTAAAGAACCCGCCTGCCAATGCCGGAGACAAGAGACATGGGCTGAATCCCTGGGTTGGGAAGATCCCCTGGAGGAATAAATGGCAACCCGCTCCAGTACTCTTGCCTGGAGAATCCCATGGACAAGAGGAGCCTGGAGGGTTACAGTCCACAGGGTCGCAAAGAGTTGGGCGCGACTGAAGCAACTTAGCACACACACACAGATGAATCCTGACTAAATGTCTTTTTGTGAAGGACGCATAAGTTATGGGCCTGCTGCAGTGATTTGTTTTGTTTTGTTTTAATTGAGGTGAAATTTACATAATGTAAAATTAACCATTTTACAATGGGTGATTCATTAGTATTTGGTGTAGTCATAGTATTGAACAGCCACTGTGTCTGTCTAGTGGCCGACCATTTTCATCACCCCTCAAAGAAACCCTGTGCCCATTAAGTAGTTCCTTCCTATCCACCTGCTGCTATGTTTTATAAACGTTAATCTTATACACAAACTCGCATACACATACATACATACATACATACATACATACATACTGTACACATCCATCTGTCTACCTACCTACCTACCTAGAGACAGGAAAGTTCTTGACAGGTTATCTTATATGTCCTGATTATGTAAGCAAAGAACTATATATTTAATGGATATTTCTCCACTGGGAAAAGGAAACATCCCTTGCTTCTTTTTAACCTTTCTGTATAGTTCTTTTAAGTTCTCACCAGTCAGTAATTTATCAAGGGGGAAAAAAAAGACAGGAATCAATTTTAAGCCTTTTATTATGTAAAACTGCTGTGTTCCTCTTATGAGAGAAGCATTTTCTCATTACTTTTTTCATCATTGAGAATTTTAAACTGCTTTCCATATCTTAATAGTGAGCAATCATCTGGATTTTACATTTCTGTTTTGAAGATTCAAACTGATTGAACAAAGTAATTTAGTTATCAAAGGAAAGGATATTTATTACTTGGAAAGGAATCAAAGGGGCATTCTTACTGTAATTTTTATTGTTAAAGAAATGACTGTTGTTTATATTTATTTATACCTTCATTATTCCAGATAAATATTTGAAGCAACCAGTAGCTGATCTTTAAACTGGTGTCTTTAAGACTGAGAAAAACTAGATCACTTTAAAAAGTGTCTGGAATTTAAATATTAGAGAAAGTCAACTGAATTTTCTTTTAAATGTGCTTAAAGATATTAACTATTTATTGTTGGTCACTTGATCTTCTGTTACCCAGTCTTTAAGGTTGGTTGGCTCGGTTTTTTTTAAAATAACCCTATCCTAATGGGATAGTTTCCTCTTTGTTTCTTTTGCATAAGCATTTTGTGTTAAACTAAACTCACTTTCATACATTTTCTAGTTGATTGCTATATGTCTGAAATCTCCCAGTCAGCTTCTAATGAAAATTCTGGCCTCCTGTTTTATTTATTTATTATTTATATGTACCAAAGCATCGAGAAGCTCTGCTGTGAGTTAGGTCAGTGAAATATTGCTGGTTGATTTTACCTGAACGTTCGCCTGGGGTATGGGGAAGGGCAGGAATCTGAAGGAATAACATAGAGAAGTGGCTGATTGGACGGAGAGGTTGACAATTTGCATACTTTTTTTTCTCGTTTCAATCTGGCCACAGAGTCATGCATTTGTTAATTATTTCATGCTTTTGTTTTTAGTTGAAAGTACTTAGGCCCATATGTTTTGACAGAAAAAAAAAGATCATTCGTCCTTTTTTCAGCTGTGTGAAAGGGAGGATGGGGTGGTAGTTTTACAGTGTACCGTGCTGATGATTCCTGTTGAGAACTTCACCAGATTGGAAACTCACCGTTCATTAACAATTCTCTTGGTAAGCAGAAGATGAAGGCATCTGTTGGAAGAACCAGCATTAAGTATGCTGTTTTAAAGCCCAGTCTAGATTTCGTCTTTAACTCTACTCAACATCAGTAGATATTTACCAATGTGAAAAATTCATCTCCACATTCTTTAGACCATAGGTGATTTGGAAGGATATTCTTTTTTTTTACTGGAGGATAATCGCTTTACAATATTTTGTTGGCGTCCACCGTACATCAGCACGAAGCAGCCACAGGTATACATATGTCCCCTCCCTCCTGAATCCCCCTCCCCTCTCCCACCCCATCCCACCCCTCCAGGTTGGAAGGATATTCTGATGAAGTACTAACAACTCTGACCTGGGATTTGCAGTGAAAAACCTAGGTTAAACAAGAGTCCTACTGTATAGCACAGGGAACTATAGTTAATACACTGTGATAAACCATAATGGAAAAGAATATGAAAAAGAATATGCTGCGGTCCTTGGGGTCTCACTAAGTGACTGAACTGATACATATATATGTAACTGAATCACTTTGCTGTACGGCAGAAATTTACATTGTAAATCAACTCTACTTCAGTAAAATAAAGTTGTTTTTTTTTTTAATTTCAAGAGTTAGTATATGAACAGCAACAACAAAAAGATCTTCTTCTGCCTTCCTAGAGTCATGTGACTTCTGGGAAGGGAAGTCGCCCTCCCAGCTTCTGTCTCCTAATGTAAAAAGGGAGTGAGATGGTTGACCACTTGGACAGATAATCTGTCTCAGAGTGATTATTAAATAATGTAATGGATGCAGAAAATCTTTGTAATTTAAAATACCTTGAAAATACCAACTTTTTCGATGATTAAGCATAGAAGTTCACCAAGTTTCCTTTCATACAATTAAGTTCAAGGTCAGAGAAGTTTTGTGAATCATGTGTTTTTTTGAAATTTCATCTTGTTGGAATATCTGCTGGAATCTTGGCTTCGCCATCTTTTCCTTCTTGTTTGGGTCTCTGCTCTTGAAAATGTGTCTTTCTGCTTTTGTGTGACACAGCTTTCTTCCCAGTCCCTCTTGATGCTGGGAGGGCATGTATACTTAGCAGTGATGGCCCTTGGGCCCTCTGAGCTGTACAAACACAGCCCTAAAGATACTGGGATTGGAGGAATAGAAATGGCGCATTTATTGCCGTTAAGTGATCTTTATAATTTGCCATTTACAGTGACCTTTATTGTGTAAGGGCAGCCTGTAAAGTCAGCATTTTTCTCGGGTGCTTCTTTTCCTTCTTGTAGAGCCCTCTCTGTTCCCACATCCCCTCTCCACTCTCCTCTCACTCTTAAAAACTGATTGTTGGGAAAGGATTAGAGACCTCATCACATCAAAGGGAAATAACTGCTTCGGTTGGATGTGCCGTGTGCTCAGTCGTGTCTGACTCCTCGCAACCCCATGGTCTGTAGCCCGCCAGGCTCCTCCGTCCACGGGATTCTCCAGGCAAGAATACTGGAGTGGGTTGCCATGCTCTCCTCCAGGGGATCTTCCTGACCCAGGGATCAAACACGGGTCTCCTATATCTCCTGCATTGCAGGGGGATTCTTTATTGCTAAGCCGTACACCATCGTCATGAGGGAAGCCCTGTAATAACTGCTAACAGATTATGAAAACATTTCCCACGATGGGGTATGATTGGAGGTGCGTTGAAAAGTGGATTTGTGACGTGGAATTATCTCTGGAAGAGTAGACTTGTGTCTCTTATAGCATTGTGCACTGACTAAAGCCCATTGCAGTGGTATTAATTTGTTTACGCCAATAGTGACCAGACTTACTTGAGCTTAGATTCCTTTTTTAAAAACACACCTGTTAACATCCATTGAAGGATGTGAGCTCTCAGCTTCAGGCATCAACCTATGGCCTTAGGTTCAAAGGGAGAAGGGTGGGAAATGGACCTCTTAGAACCCTTAAACATGGATTATTACAGGTGATTGCCTCCATTTTCAGAAGTCAGCTCAGCTCTAAAACACACTGAGAAGTGAAATATACTATTTTGGCAGAACCGGTGAATGTTTATCTTTCTCTGCATTATGATATAATTCTTAGTTTGACTTGTAGCTTCTGTGTGATGCATTCATTCATTCATGTGGACATTTAGTAACTACTGGGGCCTATTCTGTGCCCGGTACCACACACATACACACACACTAACACACACACACACACATACACACACACACACTCCTGCACATTTTTTTCATAATCCTTTTTTTTACCTGGAGAATAATTGCTCTCTGGTATTGTGTAGGCCTCTGCCATGCACCAGCACGAATCAACCACAGGCTGCCGTACCTGCGTCCCCTCCTTCCTGAAACCCCTCCCATCCCATCCTGTCCCCTAGGTTGTCACAGAGCACCGGGTTGAGCGCCCTGTGTCACACCACATCTGTGTCATACCATATCTGTTTTACATATGGTAATGCGTATGTTTCCATGCTGCTCTCTCAATTTGTCCCATCCTCTCCTTCCCCTCCTGCGTCCGTAAGTCTGTTCTCCATGTCTGCATCTCCACTGATGCCCTGCAGATAGGTTCAGCAGTACCATCTTTCTAGATTCCATACACATGCATTAATATACAGTATTTGTCTTTCTGACTGATGTCACTCTCCTAATACTTTTTAAACTTCACTGTTTCTGTGATGGACTGTCCTCAGCAGGCCTTCCTTGCCTTCCATGTGGAAGAAACAGCAATAATCAACTTTAGAATAAACCCTAAAATTAATTTTCCTCTTTATTGTGGAATTGTATAATGTGTTTTCATCCTGAAAACACGCCATCCTCATTCAGTTGATGAAATCATGTCATCAGAGGTCACAAAGCTATTTATTGGCAGATGTAACCAACACTATTTTGATGTTGCAACACCTCCTCATGACTCTATGTTGGTGTTAGTCGTTCAGTTGTGTCCGACTCTTGTGACCCCATGGACTATAGCCCACCAGACTCCTCGGTCCATGGGATTTTCCAGGCAAGTGTACTGGAGTGGGTTGTCATTCCCTTCTCCAGGGGAACTTCCTGACCCAGGGATCAGACCCAGGTCTCCTGCATTGCAGGCAGACTCTTTACCATCTGAGCCACTAGGGGACACATGAACCTGTAGTTGTCATCTTAGGAGAAAAAAAAAAAAAGCAAATAGCTGGTAGCAAAAGAGGAAAAAATAATATTGAGATGGGAGCTGATCCATTAGAAAAAATTGATAGTCATGAATTTGATGTAACAGCTGTAGAAAGAGAGATAAAATAAATTAGCTGAATCTGCTTATGATTGAAATCATCTGCTATGATTTGTAGATTACTACAAATAATAATCTATAATAATAATGGGCTCCCCTCATAGGTCAGCTGGTAAAGAATCCACCTGCAATACAGGAGACCCTGGTTCAATTGCTGGGTCGGGAAGATCCGCTGGAGAAGGGATAGGCTATCCACACCAGTATTTTGGGGCTTCCCTCACGGCTCAGCTGGAGAAGGCAATGGCACCTCATTCCAGTGTTCTTGCCTGGAGAATCCCAGGGACGGGGGAGCCTGGTGGGCTGCTGTCTATGGGGTCGCACAGAGTCGAACACGACTGAAGTGACTTAGCAGTAGCAGCGTGGCTCAGCTGCTAAAGGATCCGCCTGCAATGTGGGAGACCTGGGTTTGATCCCTGGGTTGGGAAAATCCCCTGGGAAAGGGAGAGGCTACCCACTCCAGCATTCTGGCCTGGAGAATTCCAGGGACTACATAGTCCATGCGGTCGCACAGAGTGGGACACGACTGAGTGACTTTCATTCACTTTCACAAATAATAATAATTGACAGAAATAATAAATCACATTCTTCTTAACATAACCTTTAATTACTAATGAACAGTCAACAAATAAACACTTGAAAACAGCTTAGGTGTTCAGAACATTTTAAAGAGTTGTGATGGGCTTAATATCCAGTCTTTTTGTCTGTGCCGATCCTGAGTCTGCTGAGAAAGCGGGTTCCCCTGGGAGTACGTAACATAAGGAGTGTAACCAGGACGATGTCAGGTTTCACCTGGACCAAATTTTATGCAATTCAGTATTTCAAGAGATCTTCAGCCAGGTGTAACTTAATCAGTTGAAGACCTTCTCGGCGAGGGCTCAGGTACTCACAATGCTGGCAGTGGGCATTCCCGTGATACACCACGTTGAAAGTAATAGCAAACATACAGTGTCTGCTCCATCAGTGCCAAGAGCAATGCAGGTGTAAAAATAAAAAGCAATATTTGGAGCCAGAGGTTGGTGCACATCGATGGGACTGTAGTCACGCTTCCTGTGAATGCTTTTAAGTATAGTGTGGTGATCTTTTTTTCATCAGTTTACTGCTGGCAGTAAGTCACCACTAAACAATGGCACCCCACTCCAGTACTCTTGCCTGGAAAATCCCATGGATGGAGGAGCCTGGTAGGCTGCAGTCCGTGGGGTCGCTAAGAGTCGGACACGACTGAGTGACTTCACTTTCACTTTTCACTTTCATGCACTGGAGAAGGAAATGGCAACCCACTCCAGTGTTCTTGCCTGGAGAATCCCAGGGATGGGGTAGCCTGGTGGGCTGCCGTCTATGGGGTCGCACAGAGTCGGACACGACTGAAGCAACTTAGCAGCAGCAGCAGCAGCAAACGCGTGTCACTCCCAGCAGGTTACTGGGCTCTCTCTGTTTTTAGCCCTGATAAACAGAAGTTGTGGGTCCTGCTCAGCTTCAGATCTGGAAGACAGATGAAAAGTCCTCCTTCTTGGTCCAGTGCCTAAGAACTGTCTTTGTGCTCCACTGTCTGAAGTCACCTTGCATCCTTCTCTTTGGCCAAACAGCCTTCTGAGCACCTCATCTGCCCAGTGGCCTGGGAGTGTGTAAATGGGACCCAGAGTTCTATAAATCAGGGTTTTGGTAGGAGTCTATGAAGACCCTGGAGAGAAGCCCCTTAGCGATTGAGAGATCTTGTTAAAGCTCATATGCCTAAACAAGACGACATGATTTTGAATCTCCGTTTTCCACTTAACTAGCTGTGTGACTTGGACAAGTTATTTAATAGGTCTTTGCCTCCAGATTGCTTCTGTGCAAAATTGGGATGATAATAAAACAATAGGGTTAGTGTCGAGACAAAATAAGTTTATGTACAATTTTGCTGGAATAGTGTCTGGCATACCCTAAGTAAAGTATTAGCTGTTCTGGGGGGAGGGGAGTTCTTTTTAACTGGAGGATAATTGCTTTTTAATGTTGTGATGGTTTCTGCCATTCAACAGCATGACTCAGCCATAGGTATCCATATGTCCCCTCCCTCTTGAACCTCCCTCCTACCTCCCACCCCATCTCACCCTTCTATTTTTTTTTTTTTTTAATCACTGTCATTATTTTGTTGTGCCAACAGTCACAGGAGCTTGGGACTGGCAGGCCTTGAGACCACGTCTTTTCCCAGTTCTTATGAGTGTTACAGGCTTCCCAGGTGGCGCTAGTGGTAAAGTATCTGCCTGCCAGCGCAGGAGACACAAGAGACATAGGTTTGATCCCTGTGTTGAGAGGGTCTCCTGGAGTAAGAAATAGCAGCAACGTACTCCAGTATTCTTGCCTGGAAAATTCCATGGACAGAATGGTGGGCTCTAGTCCGTGGGGTTGCAAAGAGTTGGACACAGCTGAGTGACCGAACACACACACACAGAGTGTTAAGCTGTAATACCATAACAAATTGTTTCTTTTTTTTTAATGTTTAACTCCCTGCATATGTCATCGAGATTGCATGGTAATACATGAAGACAGCTTAAAATCTCAAATGTTCTCTATCTGTATTTCAATATCATATGTATGAAACATCTGTGGTATAACAGAGTGAGCCTAATCATACCTATCTTCCCAGTGTTTCTGCCTCAAGTTTGCAATGGCAACACATTGATACTTGCAAAGTGCTTGTAAGAATAACAGGACACTATGTAGATTAAATCACAATAATATCGCTATATAATTCTTAGTGATTCTGTCTTAGTTTATCCTTATTTTTAGTTGAAGCACAGTTTTTTCCTTCCTTGTAGATTTTTAAGCTACACAGACTTGTTTAGTAGATTGAAATTTAGAGATTTGAAAAATAGATTGCAGCTACCTTTATTTTTAAATGTATTGCTTTTTTATTTGGAGAAAGGAAAGAACAAGGTAAAGCTTCTGGCCATAAGCAATGTAAGGGTTTGTTGTAGCTCTTGGGGTGCTTTGCACCCTTAATAATGGGTCCAGCTCTCTGTTTTACTGTCCTTGTTGAGCCTGCTGCTGGCTGGCTGTGCTTGTCGAAAGTGGATGGGCTACAGTCTGTCCATCCCTGCATGCTTCTCTGCTTCTGATCTCTTGTAAATCACTCACTGCTTCTTCTTCTTGTTGCTTTCTTTTGATTTCTTGGGGTTACACAATTTGATAAGAGAAGGGAATTAAAATTCTTACCATCTTACTACTTCTTAACACAGAGAAAAGATATTTTGTGGCTGAAAAGGATAAAACTCTTGGCTGTAATTCATTTGTAGAATTTAGCTTCAGACTTAATATACTCATGAACAGATAACCAAAACTCAGCTGATATTCAGAAGGGTAAAAAAAAAGTTAGACGTGGTATTTGTGATAGAGCATTTGGATGTATGCCAAAATGACTTGTGTTCTAAATATATTACATATTCCAGGAATTTCTTTTAGGGGGTTCATGTACATGTTCTTTTTCTCGTTTTTGTGATGTACTGTGGTGGAGTGAATACAGATTATTGCTTGTTAAGGAAATGAAATAGGAATACCATATACATGAATGGGACATTCTACACGTTTAGATAATTGGGATTTTTTTTTTTTCAGAGTATCACTGTAGTTTGAGGAATAAAACTTTTCTTTCTTACTTAGAGTTACTTTAGGGCACTTAGAACTATTTGTTTAATTCCTATAAAAGCTTCAGGTAATTGAGATGGAAATAAAAGCTTCACAATTCCAACGGATTACATCTCTGAAATTTTTTCATCTGCAATTACATATCCATCTATTTGTCAATATACTGCAACATTTATGTGTTATTTCTAAACATATTTTCTGTATGTGATAATCAAATGGGCCTTTAACTGTCACTTGGAAATAAAGTAGGATCTTTTTCCACTAGTAAATATTACTTGACTTGTTAGCATATACTGAGAATATATGAGATAAATAATTTTTATTTCTGTAGTTGGCTTTTGTTTTTCTTTGCACTGTTGGGTTGTTTATTACCTTCTTTTTCATGCTCTTGAGTATTATTCACTGCTGTTAAATCTTATGATAACTTATTCAACTCTGTTACTTTCATCTACTTTTTGCTACCCATTCGAATATTTAAGTTATAAAGTTAAAAAAGACTTTAGGAAGGAGAGTGCCAAGAGGATAGAACGAGAATTCAGGAGTCCTGAGCTCTGTTCAAGGCCCTCGGGTAGGTCCTTTAACATCTGCCTTTTGCCTATTTATAAAATGAGGTTGAACTGATTTCAACTTTAAAAATGTGATGCCAAGAAGCAGAAGAGAGGACACCAATTGGAGAAATTTCCTGAAAAGGGAAAGAAACATCTATTTTAAAAAATGATAGAGAACATTATGAAAGAAAGGGTAATAAAAATAGAGAGTGGAATCAAGGAATCCAGTTACCAAGATGTAACGTGAAAACTCATGATCAGAAAAAGTTAAAAATCTGTTCACCATTTATTGTCTCAAAGTGATCACACTGTGCCTAATTATAGTTCCTTTGCCAAAGACTAACTAGGGGCCAAGGAGAAAATCGCCGTGTAAGATTTTCTTACTGTTATTTCCCACCCATCCAGAGACCTGGGGATCACAGGAGCTGTTCTTCCCTGGGGTTCTACTTTACAGTTCTGCTTACAGGAATTTGGGCAGGTGGTTACAAAAAGGGCTTTAAGAAGTATGTAATAGTACAAGGGGTTCTAAAAATAGTAAGTAAAATGGATACCTGAATGTTCTGCCATCCAATAAAAATCAACATTTATTAAACACTGGTGGTTCACTATGTGCTAGGATACCTGGCATCTGCCTCTCCCGCTCGTCCACAGAAGAGTTCTTGCTTTGGCAGCTGAAAGGCAACAGCAAGTCTTAAATAAGCTGCATTACTGTGATGGCTGCTCCAACAGAGTTTCATACGGGGTTCAGTAGGTCTCCTTGGGGACAGCCATTACCCTAAATCAGTGCTCCCAATAAAACTGTTTGCCATAGTGAGAAAGTTCCACATTGTGATGTCCAGTATGGTCACCGGTGGCCACAGTTTGCTATTGAGTACTTGAAATGTGGCTAGTGTGACTGCAGGACTGAATATTTCATTTTATTTAATTTTAATTAAGCTTAATTCAAATAACCACATAGGACTCATGGATACTGTATTGGACAGCACCATTCTGGACGTGTTAAAAATTACTCTAAAATCTTGTTTATATTTTTTGGATATAAACACCATTTATTGTGCTCCTGCAAGAGATAAGGAGTATGCTCGACATACGTACTCTCTAATCCTCATGGCAGAATAGCCCCATTTGACATTTGATAGTGAAGAGACTGACAAATGAGGAGACGGAGCCTCTGAGAGAGAACGTGCTTTGTTTTGTCCGTTCAACTACTTATGAGTGCTGGAATTTGAGCCTGGTTGGTCTGATTCCAAAGTAATTTGTACTACTCTGCCAAATGGGTTTTTCTGCTGTCTGGAGACCATCTCTTCTAAGTATATCTTCCGGTTGCTTTATGGATTGGCCAGCAATATACCTCTAACTTTGTCCTACGGAACAATTACAGTGTCCATTTCAGTTCTTACGAATGTCGAGGTGTCACTGCCCCCAGCTGTTCTTTGCGCTTACTGTGACCTGTGTCCTTCCAACAATATTGTAAGAGTTGAGGTCCATACCAGTCAGTTTCCTGAGCAGTAAGCTGATCCCTTACAGGTACTTTCCCCATTACATGCTGGTCAGCATCAGTGTACATGCCTAGGTGTGTGAGCATCAGTGGCGTACCACCAACTCTTGGCATTCGAATGTCTAACTGTCGCAGTTTAGAATATTTGTGAAGCCTCCTAGGGTCTGGGCTGCTAAGTCAGCCTCCCTAGCACTTGGGCCTCTGAGGCATAATTGTGCTTTGCTGCTTTCTACTCCATCATGGAGCACACAGTAGCTCTCTTAAGGATCTAAAAAGTCTCAAGTACAGTGTTTCAGTTATTCTCGCCTGGTTCTCTTTGGAAATTATTCATATGGTACTTGCTGGTCACAGAGAGGCCAAGGTCTACTCTGCAGCCTAGTGGCTGCCACTCAGCCCCACTCAGTTATACACCTCATGATACATGATCTATAACCACTCCTCTGCATCCCCTCCAGAGTTCAGCTTCCCGCTTTGGGAAGAAAGTAGCTGACGCATACTGGTTTCACTCTCAACATGCCCTATCAAGTTTTCTTTTCTTAAAAGGCAGTTATGAAACCCCACAAGAATTATTTCTATAAATCATGGCCAAAGTATTGCCTTGTGCTGATAGCTAATGATATCCTTTATTTTTTGCCTCTTAAGATCAACAAATTGTTTTTTAATGAAAAGAATCTAGGCTTTAATGATTAGCTTGAATCTTTACCACTTGGTAATTTTTTAACATGGAAAAGTGGCTTAACTTTTCTGGGTCACTTTTGTCCAGATAATTTTTTAAAAAATAGCAGCACGTTAATGCTATTAATCTGATTTTTTTTGCATGTCTTTTAGGTATCAGGTATTATTCTCGTTACTTTTATATATGTGATGCCACTTAATTCTCTCAAGAATCTGGCATAGCAGGCACTGTTATTCCCTTTTTCCAGGTAGGACTCTAAAGACCAGAGAGTAAAGTAGCAGTTCCAAGCTTGCCTCGCTCATGAATGATAGGATGGGCGGCTATGTGACCCAGGCCTGCCTGGGCCAGGACGCTTGGCCAGTCCACCATTCTTTAGTCACAAGAAATAGAAGTGATGCTGTTGATAATGCCCATCTTATCTGATTATTACGAAGATTAGAAATAATGTCTATGGAGCTCCCAGCACAAAAGCCATTCCACAGAATGCCCTGAACAAATGGTAATCATTGTTATCTTTTAAAATTTCCATAAGTGAAACTGACATGCCAAGACATAGAAATGAGCATCTCCAAGGAAAAAGGTAGAATATGCGTTCTATAATTGCTGGTTTGTGTGTTTGCTTGCTTTTCTTCTTTTAAAGAATATCATATTGTTTCTTTGATGATAGCACAAAGAGTAATTAGAACATTGGTTGGAATGGTTAATATACTATAGTAGTCTGTCTCGAGTATATCTCAAATTACAACACAACTTAAATCTGTAAAATGAGAACTTATAGATTTTTTTAATTTTTTCAGAGTTTATGCTGTTTACGGGGTTTTGTTAAGCTCAGAATTTCTGCGTTTGTGATTTTGTTTTAAAATCAGATTTTAAGAGGAAAAAGATAACAGAGCTGACTTTGAATATGAACTGCACTTGGCTATTAGCTTCCCATTAAGCCTTTATTCAGCAGATAGCTCACTCAAATTGCTGTAGTCTATATGAACTTGAGCCAAGTTTGCCCATTTCCAATTTTGCAACAGAATTTCACACTTCTTTAGTTACTCTTGTGGGAGGAACTGGAATGCCAAAAGTCACCTTGATCTAAGATACCTTATCAGAAGAAAACTAAGTGTAGATTTTTGCTTCTCTTTAGACTCTCTGCATGTTTCCTTGGCAGAGTTACTTCAACACATTGAACAAGAGTTTGGGATTTGTATTTCATTTTCCATCGGACTGATTTTCTGATGTTAGTCATTTGAAGAGATCTGGGATGTTTGTTATCATTCTGTTAGCTATTTTCTCTAACAAATGTGTAAGTCATCTTTCTATTTACCTATAATAATAATAATTAAAGTTGAGTGGATGTGAGCTTTTCTTACTGAATTTAGCGTTTCTGTTAAATACCTTCTTGCAGCCTATACTTTCAAGTCTTTTAAGAGGCTGGGAAAATAGTTGACTGAAGTAAAATAATGAAGCAGCTTACTGATGATCCAGGTTATTAAAAATTAAAACACTGAGGATGAACTGAGTCACTTATCATCACTCTGTTTTCATAAATAGCATCTTACACCTCCACCACCACTTTTAAAGAGGGCAGCCATTGAATAGCAGACAGTGAAGGTCAGTTGATGGTTGCGTATCTTGAGCAAGGCTCTGACCATTCCATTATTGAGTTTTCTTATGATTAAGATGTGAGGGGGGTTGATTCCTTCTACTCTTAAAAAGTATAATAAGAGACTTCCTGGCAGTCCAGTGGCTAAGATTCCCACGCACCCAAGGCAGGGAGCTGGGGTTTGATTCCTGGTCAAGGAACTAGATCCCACATGCCACAACTAAGACCCTTTGCAGCCAAATAGATACATAAACACTTTTTTAAAAAGTATAACAGTTCTGTGTTATGTTTATTTTTACAAACAGATACATAGAGCACTTATTTTTCAAATACCTTTTGATGAGAAAGATGAAGTATATAAATTAAAAGGGAATAACATTGTACCTGATCAATTATAATATAAAGAAAATTTATAAACTATGCAGAAATTGCTTTTTTTTTTTTAAAGGGTTTGATTTCTTGTTAACAAAGACTTTCATCTTATCTAAAAAATCTTAATTTGGCCACAGCACCAGAAAAATAGAAATTGTATAGTGTAACATGTCCTGAAAGCTTTTTAACCCTGTACATATTCTTTTTCATGCAGGCAGCATTTCTGAACTTGGGATAAGTGATCTTAGCCTCCTTATTTGAGCAAAATTACTGAAGATTTGTCTTTGTCTCCCAAAAGAGATATCAAATAATTCTATCCAAAAGGCAGATGTTGTCAGATGCCATCAATGATGTTTATGCAATAATTATAGTACATGTTTAAGGATAAGGTAGTGGAATATGTAATTAAAATTATATATTATCCTAAAAGACTTTGTTTTGATTTTTTTAATAAGGTGATTTAATAATATGGGTGAATTTATTTTCAGTTTTATAGTAAATATTGATTTTTGAAATTGGAAGTAATACATAGTATACTTAGTTCATATTAATACTTATTAGCCAAGGAGCTGTCAGACTACTAGTCTGTAGATATAGTGTAGTGTATTCTACTCATTCTGCCATTAGAATGAGATGATCTAATTTTCAATTTCCCTGGAAGGTAATTTTTGTTTTCATCTTTTTAGCTAGACTCAAAACTTCTAAATACCTTTAGCAGTATTTTCCAAACTGTTTGTCAGTTGCATAAGCCTGAAAAAAATACTGGGTTTTGCTTGATAAACGTAGGGTACTGATATGCTTTGGGATTTCTGTCTTATGTTTTATCCTTTGTCCCTTTACAGATACTTGAAAAACAGTTGCCCTTACTATAAGCCCTGTTAGAGAAGCAGGTAGCTGTTTATACATTTAAGATATGACTAAAATTTTAAAATAGAATGAAAATTAGAGGAAAAACAAGAGAACTCAGATTCCTCCCTGACTTAGGAAGAATCCTTGTTTCTTTTTTTTTTTTTTTTAAAGTGGACCAGGGTTTTCCTGGTTTATTTTTGTTTTGTTCGGTCTCCAAGATCTCTCAATTTCAAGGGCACTGTGGGGCATATGTAGCATTCGTGTGATGGATGCATGTGTATGCGTGTTTTCCCACATCTGTCGCTGTGGCCCTATCCTTTGTGAAATCCTAAACCATGTATTAAATGCTTAGTTTGTGATTCATGGTGTTCTGAGAGCAATTATAGAATTTTTCTTAGGATGTTTATTCCATGTGCGCTGTGAAAAAAAAAAGGTGGGGGGGAGTTATTTTTTTGGTAACCCTGCAGTTGCCTTTTTATTGGTGAATTTCCCTTTCTTTTACTGTGACCTGTGAATATCACTGTAGGCTCACTGCCAATTTTGTGAGCCGCTGCCTGCTTCAAAATGGAGGCAGGAAGGTATCCATTTTCATCAAGAGAATGACAGTGCTTTAGTCTCTCTGACCATCTGGAGAGAGGAACTTTTGGAGCAAAAGAAAATAGGGATTTTTAAAAAAAAAATCATATTTAGCTGAAAAGGCAAGGGAGAAAACCAATTAAAGTTAAACTATACCTTATGAATTTATGCCTTTCTACTGTGCTGTCTACTTTAAAGCAAACATAAACAAGAAAATACACAAGCTATTTTTATAAAGAACTGGTTCCCCAAGTCCCATGAGTATTAGTAAGCGAATGTAAGTAAATTAAGCTTTTGGCAGTTTTTAAGTTTATTGAGCATACAAAGATGAAAGACTGTAAATGAGGGTCTCCCTCCCCCTTCCTTGCGTGCATACTGATTTTTGGTGGTCTGTGCAGATCTGGGCTTTTAATAGCCTTTTTCTTGCATCTTTACAAAAAGCTAACACTTTGGGAATTTAATATTCTAAGATGCGTTTGTCACTTTCTGTGGTCTGGAGAGTGCATTTATTTTATCTGTCTTTTTGTCTCTCTGCCTCTGTCTTTAAACTTTAATTGAAAGGTAGACTAAGCGGGACAAGTTTTCAGCATGTCTGTTTTTACCTTTTATGTGCTCATGGGCCATTTATGTTTTAAAAAAAAAAAAAAAGAATGCTTAGGCTCCTAGGACAACCCTGTGGGTATTATAGATCCACAACCCAGGTGGTTCAGTGGTAAAGAATCCACTTGCTAATGCAGGAGATATAAGAGATGTGTGTTTGATCCCTGAGTCGGGAAGATCCCCTGGAGGAGGAAATGGCAACCCGCTCCAATATTCTTGCCTGGAAAATTCCATTGAAAGTGGGGCCTGGAGGGTTACAGTCCATGGGGTTGCAAAAAAGTCATACACAACTGAGCGTACACACACAACAACCAGATGTAGTTTTCAGTCTTCTCGCCTGGAACTGGAAAATATCACACCTGATTTTCCAGTTGCACAAACCTACTCATCATTTTGTTTTGTTCCGTTTTTCTGTATGGGGAATGGGGCAGGGTTTCTAGAGTTTGATCAGATTTCAGATGGATGTGGTAGAAATTGTGCCTTTTGTGCCCGCTTCTTGCAAAGTCATAGACCTTGAGATTCTTTGGTGCAGGCAGCAAGCAAAACTAAATGGGCTCTCGTTTCCCAGGTTTATGCTCCATCAGCCAGCACTGCCGACTACAATAGGGACTCGCCAGGCTATCCTTCCTCGAAACCAGCAGCCAGCACTTTCCCTAGCTCCTTCTTCATGCAAGGTAAGACACTGCCTCTTCCAAGGGGAGATCCACGGGTCTTTTATGTCATATATGGGACAAAAGAGTGCTGTTCTAATACTCAAGAAATGGAATAGGAGGCCAACAGAGAACATGGAAGGTCACGCTCTATTTTAGGACTTGAATTCATTAAAAGTAAAAACTTTACTGAGAGATGTTTTGTAAATGAAAACCTCTTGAGCCATCATGAGTTAAAATTCGACTGGTTTGGTTACTTAGAAGGATGCTTCCTGGGAGAATGTCCACCATGACGCATCATTTGTGCATCATCTCTTCGCGAGAGGAGCACGTACATGTATGTTCATAAGTGCTTTGATTCAGCATGTATTTGGAGCATCATGGATTTAGACATGTGGAGAGCAAATTGCCCTTATACATACCTCTATACAAAAATGGTGACCACTTACAATCACTTCTCGGCCTTTTGACTAAGATCAAGTGTAGTGTCTGTTCTTATCAGTAAAAACGTTGGCCATTTCTTAATTCATAGGGAAGTACAAGTGTCCCATTGAAGACGAAGTGACCTATTGAAAGTCAGGAGTATTATTTCATTACACAGCAAAAGCTCTATTCCAACACACTGACTGACTGAGGATCCAAGACCCATCTTTTTTCCCAGACAGATATTGAAAATTATAGCTTTGTGGTAGATGAAGTATATTTAATCCACTTAATTATCCAGTGTATTTCATTCAGCGCACATGGATATATGCTCCCTGGGCTTACAGTCTCACTTCCAGTAGGACTTCTCTTTCTGCTGCTTAGGAAAGACTGAGAGGGTTTGAATGACATCTCCTTACCAGAGGAGACTGTCCACAGCATGCAGCTGGAGGTGGACACTTGTGGGCAAAATGTGATAATCTTGTTACCAGGTTAATGCTCTGAAAGTTAGATACAGAATTCACCAGGAATCCCTGTATACAAACATTAACTCTTTTTGCCTTGGCAAAGTGCCATGGGATTTCCTGCTTCTTGCTCTTCCTGGAAGGACCCCGTCACGGGAAGAGGAACCACTTGGGCCAGCAAGTCTCAGGGGCGCAGCTTGGTGTCTCCCTTAGGTTAGAGTGGACACATTCAAAATCATTCTATTTCAAAGGAATTTGTTTCCTTTCCCTGTAGAGTGTTAGCTCTTTTAGGTTGTTAGTTCACATATGAAATTCCATGGAAAATCCATAAAGTTGACTTGAGCGGGTCCCCGGGTTTCCCTCATAGCTCAGCTGGTAAAGAATCCACCTGTAGTGCAGGAGACCCCGGTTCAATCCCTGGGTCGGTAAGATCCACTGGAGAGGGCTAGGCTACCCACTCCAGTATTCTTGGGCTTGGCTTCCCTTGTGGCTCAGCCGGCAAAGAATCTGCCTGCACTGCGGGAGACCTGGGTTCTATTGCTGGGTTAGGAAGATCCCCTGGAGAAGGGAAAGGCTACCCACTCCAGTATCCTGGCCTGGAGAATTCCATGGATTTTATAGTCCATGGGGTCACAAAGAGTCAGACACGACTGAGTGACTTTCACTTTCACTTTCTTGGGAATAGAGAGAATTGGTTTCACATGTAATGGAGCATCTATTAACCGGGGTCTTTTAGCTTTGTGACCTGTTCTCAGTGTCCCTTTCTTTCAGCAGGAGCAGCAAGTACGTCATTTGGGTGTATTCTGCACCATGACAAAGGTGTATCACCTTCA
Source organism: Ovis aries (assembly GCF_016772045.2). Lineage (NCBI taxonomy): Eukaryota > Metazoa > Chordata > Mammalia > Artiodactyla > Bovidae > Ovis > Ovis aries. The sequence goes on along the minus strand of NC_056076.1, from coordinate 55,005,770 downwards.
GCTTTAAATAGTAGTCACTTGGGCGTCAACAGGTTTCCCTGGTAGCTCAGATGGTAAAGAATCCGCCTACAGTGCAGGAGATCCTGGTTAGATTCCTGGGTCAGAAAAATCCCCTGGAGAAGGGATAGACTACCCACTCCAGTATTCTTGGGCTTCCCTGGTAGCTCAGATGGGAAAGAATCTGCCTGCAATGTGGGAGACCTGGGTTCAACCCCTTGGTTGGGAGGATCTCCTGGAGAAGGGAACCCACTCCAGTATTCTTGTCTTGAGAATGTCATGGACAGAGGATCTAGTGGGCTACACCCAATGGGGTCTCATAGAGTTGGACACGACTGAGCAACTTTCACATTCACGTTGGGCATTAACACCTCTCTTTTATGACCAGAGAAACTATGTTACCATTACTTGTGCTTATAGAGATTGTCAACTCAAGGACTCGTCACCCAAAGCCAAATTTCATTGAGAAATATTGACACAAGGATAGGTTTTGTCCATCTGCCTTTAGGAAGGTCACTTGGTTAAACCATGCACACTGTAAGGAGAGATCAGGTAGATTAAAACAACAGGCTCTTCTCCATGTCAGACCATGCAAAATAGGGCAAACAAATTTGCTTTTCTGTATATGAACACTCAAAATGCAAAAAAATAAAAAAATTTTTTTGAGTTGACATTTATGATGAGCACAATTAATTCACACACATCTAATTCTATTCTTTCAAAACACATTATGCCAAGATCATGGGATGTGATAAATATTAATTTACTGTGAAAAGCATAATTTATGTAAAATGTGTATTTTTGTAAGTCTGCATTGAGTAAAGTGTCTGTGTTAACAAATCCTAAATGTATTTCCATATAGTGCATCCTGTCAAAATGTTTCAGGAGACTCTTGTTCAATGATAGATATTCTCAATTTATTTGCCATGCATGTCATCTCTCTGCAATGTTCGGTTTTTTAGACTTCATGTTTGAATTTAAGATGACATCTACACTTCCACAATCTCCGAGCTAAATCTGAAGTCCATGAATAGTTACTTTTTAAAAGTCGTATGTTTTTACATGATGATCACGGAAACAGTACGTTGTAGTCCCATTTCACATGGCTGCCTTCAGTGAGAGTCTCCGATACCCTGAGAATTCAGGTCTCGAAGAAAATGTAGTTTAGATGAAAGCGATTCAGAGACTGTCAGTAGCAAAGGCTTCCCAGGTGTCTCAGTGGAAAGTAATCTGCCTACCAAAACAGGAGACGTAGGAGACGTGGCTTTGATTCTTGCCTGGAAAATCCCATGGATGAAGGAACTTGCCTGGCTGTCGTCCGTGGGGTTGCAGAGTCAGTCATGACTGAGCAGGCACACATGTCAGTAGCATGTTTTAAATTCACTGCTGTGTGACCTCTTATTTTTAACTTCAGCCTCCATCTTTTAGTTAAAACTCTTATGTTGTATACATCTTGCATACATCTGGCATTTAATAATTTTTGTTAAACTATTGAAGGGAAAAAAACTGAATTGAGCAGTAACATAGATCCTCTGCCCCCTTAATTTAAGAGACCCAGACCAAACAAAACAAACTTAACAGTGCCTTTGAGGCCTCTGGGCCCGGAGAGTGAAAAAAGATCTGTAGGAATATTTTTAATGTGGTGTTAATAGAAAATTAGCTTGATATTAAAATGTATTTCATATAATTTTCATATCATTTTAAACTTCTTTTTTACTCATAGTTTTATAAAAATCCAGAGGCTCTGAAAATTGTCTGTAATGTAGATACCATCTTATGATATGTGTGTACCCTTTCGATTGCTGCTGAAGACTTAAGTTAGCTATATAACTGTATATCAAAATATAAACATTCAGAAAGGAGACAAACACTCAGAGCTATATACTTGAGACTGTTCTTCCTTAATTATTACGTACCATAATGTAATTCCAACTTTAATTCCATCTACTCTGTATGTCACGAAAATGAAACCCAATCTCTGAAGTCAGAGATATTCTTTCTCATTATTACTTATTTCTTTATATGCTCTCAAAACTTGTAAACTGGCCATCTGTGTATTATCTCAAGGGTGTTATTTTCACCCCAAAATTCAGGAACAGTTAAATTTTTTCAGTGATTTTCATAGGAAGAAAAATGTCAGGAGACATCTGAGAAATGTTTTCTTTAGCATTAGCTACCTTGCTGTCTTGACATAATTCTATGGAGAAATATGTTCTGTTCTTTTATAGTTGAATTTTTACTAGGAACCCTTTAACTGTGTTAAGTATTTATATTTGTTTGGCAATATAGAGCCACTTGGGAAAGTGTAATGAGGTGGTCTTCTGTAATCAGCTTACCAACACAAAGATGAGTGTACAACAGGCAGTTGTTTACGGGGATATGGAAAAGCCCTAGACTATAAGACAAGGCTGAGTGCCTCGGAAAAGTCACGGTTTTCTTTGTCCTTTACAGATGGCCATCACAGCAGTGACCCTTGGAGCTCCTCCAGTGGGATGAATCAGCCTGGCTACGGAGGGATGTTGGGCAATTCTTCTCATATTCCACAGTCTAGCAGCTACTGCAGCCTGCATCCACACGAACGTTTGGTAAGGCAGACGCACGTGGTAAGGGCGATGGTACAGCTAGTTTATTAAATCTCCTCCTGTCTTCTCGTGCATGTACATGCGGACTCTGTCAACGGACATACAAATGGCACACACCCTTCTGACAGTCTCGTTTCTGGGATCAAAGACATACTCAGATCGCCTTTGTAAGCCCAGCAGACTCTCTGCATTGTGCACTGTTGTGGATTGAATTTTGTTCTGTGCTTGCTTTATCATGATGTCAGTTTCCTTCAGTACATAAAGACATAGTGTATTTGAGTTGTAGCATTTTTGCTGTGGTGGTTCCTTGCTTTTTGTTGTTGTTTTGTAGTTTTTTTTGTGTGTGTGTATGTTTGTTTTTGAGGCAGGGGTTGCTGTCTGTAGTTTTGAAGGGTATGCTTCGGGGGCATAGCGACAGTCAGTAGACTTTGAATTAAGTAATGTACATCTCCCAAGGGCCTTTCCATCTCACCTTGACCAGCTTTTGTAGCCGATGACAGCTTTGAACTATTGTACACACCTAAAGGAGACTCTTCATGTTTCCTGTACACTTCTATCAGTTACAGCAAGCAGACGGTTTGTATTTGGATCAGATTCCCAATTTTCAGTCTTTTATTTTTACTTCCACACCCTCCAGCATCTCCTTGGTACTCTTACTTTCACCCCTGTTGAAAACTGCTGGGCTAAAGAGAATGGTCTCTCTTTTATTACTAAAGTTGCCATTCTGCCTATCATCCTACACTCAACCATGCTAGTGTGTCTCTTTATTCTGGAGGAAACAGAGCATCAGATGTTTTTCTAGTCTCAAAATTTACCACATCCCAGAATCTACTGAAGAACTTAAGCCTGTCACTAAGTGGAGGAGAAACGACTTCTAGGTCACGCCTTAGGTTTCAGTTCAGTTCAGTCACTCAGTCGTGTCGACTCTTTGTGACCCCATGGAGTACAGCATGCCAGGCCTCCCTGTCCATCACCAACTCTCGGAGTTTACCCAATCTCGTGTCCATTGAGTTGGTGATGCCATCCAACCATCTCATCCTCTGTCGTCCTCTTCTCCTTCCGCTTTCAATCTTTCCCAGCATCACAGTCTTTTCCGATGAGTCAGTTCTTTGCATCAGGTGGCCAAAGTATTGGAGTTTCAGCTTCAGTATTAGTCCTTCCAGTGAATATTCAGGACTGATTTCCTTTATGATGGACTGGTTTGATCTCCTTGCTGTCCTAGGGACTCTCAAGAGTCTTTTCCAACACCACAGTTCAAAAGCATCAATTCTTCAGTGCTCAGCTTGCTTTGTAGTCCAACTCTCACATCCATACTTGACTACTGGAAAAACCATAGCTTTGATTAGTCAGACCTTTGTTGGCAAAGTAATGTCTCTGCTTTTAATATGTTGTCTAGGTTGGTCATAACTTCTCTTCCAAAGAGCAAGCATCTTTTAATTTCATAGCTACAGTCACCATCTGAAGTGATTTTGGAGCCCAAAAAAATAAAGTCAGCCACTGTTTCCCCATCTATTTGCCATAAAGTGATGGGACTGGATGCCGTGATCTTAGTTTTCTGAATGTTGAGTTTTAAGTTAACGTTTTCACTCTCCTCTTTCACTTTCATCAGGAGGCTCTTTAGTTCTTCTTTGCTTTCTGCCGTAAGGGTGGTGTCATCTGCATAGCTGAGGTTACTGATATTTCTCCTGGCAGTCTTGATTCCAGCTTGTGCTTCTTCCAGCCCAGCGTTTCTCATGATGTACTCTGCATAGAACTTAAATAAGCAGGGTGACAATATACAGCCTTGATGTACTCCTTTTCCTATTTGGAACCAGTCTGTTGTTCCATGTCCAGTTCTAACTGTTGCTTCCTGACCTGCATACAGGTTTCTCAAGAGGCAGGTCAGGTGGTCTGGTATTCCCATCTCTTGAAGAATTTTCCACAGTTTATTGTGGTTCACATAGTCAACGGCTTTGGGATAGTCAGTAAAACAGAAATAGATGATTTTCTGGAACTCTCTTGTGTTTTTGATGGTCCAGCAGATGTTGGCAATTTGATCTCTAGTTCCTTTGCCTTTTCTAAATCCAGCTTCAACATCTGGAAGGTACTGGTTCACGTACTGTTGAAGACTGGCTTGGAGAATTTTGAGCATTACTTTATTAGCATGTGAGATGAGTGCAATTGTGCGGTAGTTTGAGCATTCTTTTCCATTGCCTTTCTTTGGAATTGGAATGAAAACTGACCTTTTCCAGTCCTGTGGTCACTGCTGAGTTTTCCAAATTTGCTGGCATATTGAGTGCAGCACTTGCATAGCATCATCTTCCAGGATTTGAAACAGCTCAACTGGAATTCCATCACCTCCACTAGTTTTGTTACTAGTGATGCTTCCTAAGGCCCCACTTGACTTCACATTCCAGGATGTCTAGCTCTAGGTGAGTGATCACACCATCATAATTACCTGGGTCGTCAAGATCTTTTTTGTACAGTTCTTCTGTGTATTCTTGCCACCTCTTCTTAATATCTTCTGCTTCCGTTAGGTCCATACCATTTCTGTCCTTTATTGTGCTCATCTTTGCTTGAAATGTTCCCTTGGTATCACTTAATTTTCTTGAAGAGATCGCTAGTCTTTCCCATTCTGTTCTTTTCCTCTATTTCTTTGCAGTGATCATTTTGAGGAAGACTTTATTATCTCTCCTTGCTATTCTTTGGAACTCTGCATTCAGATGGGTATATCTTTCCTTTTCCCCTTTGCCTTTTGTGTCTCTTCTCTTCACAGCTATTTGTAAGCCTCCTCAGACAATCATTTTGCCATTTTGCATTTCTTTTTCTTGAGGATGGTCTTGATTCCTGCCTCCTGTACAATGTCACAAACCTCCATCCATTAGGATTGGGAGGCAGACAATATGGGACCAAGTCTCTTGTGCAGTAAAATAGATTTGAAAATGTATGAACCTCTAATCCTCCAAATGGGAGAGACTGTAGCAAATCCACTGATTCTTAGTCGTACTTATATTGTTGTTGTTCAGTCGCTCGGTCGTGTCCGACTCTTTGCAACCCCATGAACCACAGCACGCCAGGCCTCCCTGTCCATCACCGACTCCCGGAGTCTACCCAAACTCATGTCCCTTGAGTTAATGATGCCATCCAACCATCTCATCCTCTGTCGCCCCTTCTCCTCCTGTCCTCAATCTTTCCCAGCATCAGGGTCTTTTCCAATGAGTCAGTTCTTCACATCAGGTAGCCAGAGGATTGAAGCTTCAGGTCCAGCATCAGTCCTTTCAGTGAATATTCAGAATTGATTTCCTCGGGATTGAAGACCCTAAAGAGTCTTCTCCAACACCGCAGTTGGAGAGCATTAGTTTCTCATTGCTCAACTTCTTTATCATCCAACTCTCACATCCGTACATGCTGCTGTTGCTGCTGCTAAGTCACTTCAGTCATGTCCGACTCTGTGCGACCCCAAGACGGCAGCCCACCAGGCTCCCCTGTCCCTGGGATTCTCCAGGCAAGAACACTGGAGTGGGTTGCCATTTCCTTCTCCAGTGCATGAAAGTGAAAAGTGAAAGTGAAGTCGCTCAGTCATGTCCAACTCATCGCAACCCCATGGACTGCAGCCCAGCAGGCTCCTCCATCCATGGGATTTTCCAGGCAAGAGTACTGGAGTGGGGTGCCATTGCCTTCTCTGCATCCATGCATGACTTCTGGACAAACCATAGCTTTGCCAATATAGACCTTTGTCAGCAAAGTGATGTCTCTGCTTTTTAATACGCCGTCTAGGTTTGTCATAGCTTTCTTCCAAGGAGCAAACATCTTTTAATGCCTGCAGTCACCATTTGTAGTGATATTGAAGCCCAAGAAAATAGTCTATCACTGTTACCATTTTTCTCCGTCTGTTTACCACAAAGTGATGGGACTGGATGCTGTGATCTTAGTTTTTTGAATGTTGAGTTTTAAACCAGCATTTTACTCTTCTCTTTCACTGTCATTAAGAGGCTCTTTAGTTCCTCTTCACTCTCTGCCTTTAGGGTGGTGTCATCTGTGTGTACTTACATTACTACTCTTCGTCTGTGATGTGCCCTTTTTTCCTTTTCTAATACCCAGATTTATGCTTCTTTCTCTGTACTTATATAGGAATAGTACTTTCTTGATTTCTGTGGTCTTTGTTCTGTTTTGCTCAGTTGCCAGAGATATAGAAAAGATGACTTATATGCTATTCTGATGATGGAAAACATTCCAGAAGAGTTCAGATACCCTTGAAAAATCTATATATTAATGGTTAGTCCTGGTGACAGAGACAAGGTGAGATCAGTGAACTTATCGTTGAATGACAGATAGAAGACGAAGGTGGAATTGTCCCTTTTTCTATCATCTCCCAACTTTGAATGTGGAAATCACAAGCTGGCTCAAATTTCAGCGCATTTTCAATAAATAGCAGATGATTTTCTTTCAAATTTCTTCTTCTTCCACCTCTTCCTTATTAGTGTGAAATCTCAAACAAATAGCACTTATTGTTATACTAGAATTTCTTCTTGGTTTATACTTTAATTTCACCATCTTCATTTTGCACTTCTCTGAAGAACTCGTGATCAAAACTATATGTGTCTTGCAAGCAAGGAAAGTTTTGATTTACAAGTAAAAGATTTTGGCATTGTACTAATATGTTGGAATTTCCATTAGGCATTTATTTTTCTTCACTCCTGTATTTCTTTCTTTCCCTATCATGCTCTAGAACTTTGACTTAAGTGGTTTGATTTTTATCCCAGTCAAGTTCACTGCATGGGGGAAGCATGTTGAAAATGTGCTCAAAAGCACAGAAAATGTGGTTTTTAAAATGCAAACTAATTATACCCTTTTAGAAAAAATTTACTGAACCAAAACAATGTTATCAGCCAGGAGGAAAGATCATTTGGAAGGAGTAACCTGATAGATTGTATCAGGTTCTGTGTGTATAATGTCATTTGTCCATTGCAAAACAGTTTTCATTCTTAACACCATCAATTAGGCTATCTTGGAGATGAGGGGGTTTATTTTTCAAAAGGACAAACAAATTCGGTCTCCAGTAATATGTCCTGATGAATTTTCTCACTGATAGGGAAACTATTAGATATCTAGTGATCATTGTGATTTCAGTGTTTATTAGAATTTATTAGAAAACCTCTTGCTGAAGTGACTTAAAAATCTGATACTGATTGAGAATCATTGAGTGTACTGTGGGCGGTTAGTTTCCTTTCACGTGAAAGTAATGGTGGTTCCTTAAATTTTTCATCTGTAGCTTTTACCCAGTTTCATACTGAACAAAGGAATAGTTTGAGAAAAAAGAGGAAAGCTTTCCTTGGATTATTTTGGGTATAATTTGGCCAAATTAGTATGTCTTGCTGAAGGTAAACATTTTAGAAACATGATTGCCTTTATCACTTTATAGTATGTTATAATAGAATGTGTAATTACAAAGCTTAAAATCCAAATACAACAGTAGCAACTGGCAAGTCACTGGTGTTGATTCTTTAAATCCCCTTTACAGTTTCAACCTTGACAACAATCCCGCAGCTAATCACTACTATGTCACAGATACACGTACAAAATCACTTAGAAGAATGTAGTTTGTGGTTAAGCTTTGGAAGGGGTTGTTGTAGAAGATTTAGGTTTGGAATGACTTGGCAGAATTCTTTTTAAAAATAGGATAGAGTCCCTGCAGTCTGGCATGGGTTAGGAATGGTCTCTGTACCACAGAGTGAAATAGTCCCAGGAGTCTGGAATTTTACTATGAAGGAAGTTCTGTTGTCTTTTATTGTTTGTAACCTAAACCCTTACTCTAGTGATTCTCACCAGGGGGTGATTTTGCCCCACAGGAAACATTTGGTAATGTCTGGAGATATTTTGGGTTGTTAGAACCCGGGGGGCAGGGGGTTCCTATAGGTGGTACTGGAATAATCCAGTGTATAGAGGCCAGGGATTCAGGAAACATACTACAATTCATAAGAAAAGCACCCCCCACACACACCAATCCCTGCCAGGCAACGAATGCTCTGGCAGGAAAGACCAACAGTGCCAAGACTGTGAAATGCTACCCTAGCACAAAATTTGACTTTATTCTTAGTATGTGCTAACAGTGATCATATTTTCTAATCTTTGAACGATCAACTCATCATTTAATAAAAAACATTACTCACGGAAATATTTTCAACACTTAACTCTGTCAGTAGACTCCACATACACTATAATTGGGTATCAAGTAAAAAATAAATAAATAGTGGACATGTAAAGCCTTAACGCTAAGAGTCGGACACGACTTAGCAACTTCACTTTGACTTTTCATTTTCATGCACTGGAGAAGGAAATGGCAACCCACTCCAGTGTTCTTGCCTGGAGAATCCCAGGGACAGGGGAGCCTGGTGGGCTGCTGTCTATGGAGTCGCACAGAATCGGATACGACTGAAGCAACTTAGCAGCAGCAGCAGCAAAGCCTTTAACACCTGGGGCTTCCCAGATGGCGCTGGTGGTAAAGAATCTGCCTGCCAGTGCAGGAGATGCGAGAGACGTGGGTTCGATCCCTGTGTTGGGAAGATTCCCTGGAGGAGGAAATGTTACCCCGCTCCAGTATTCTTGCCTGGGAAGTCCCATGGACAGAGGTGCCTGGCGGCATGGGGTCACAAAAGAGTCAGACACGACCAAGCACACGCAGACCGTAGCACCCTGTCTTACTTCCCTTGTCCTTTGCCTTCGTGGTGGGCAGGGCAGACATTGTTAATAGCTGGAGTAAGAAAGACTAATGGGACCTCTTATAGCTGATCCCTAAATACTCTAAAAGAGACAGTATTCACATATCACTCATAATCTCTGTGGTGTATTTATTATGTCTTTGAGAGACAGTAGTTGTCAAGATCCTTTGCCTTGTAAAATAATCTAGTTATAAATCTCATTAACTTATTTCAGCATCTAATTTTCTGTGAGTCTCTAAAAATAACTAATTTACATGAATTGCATTGGTTTCCCCATTAATGTCTATGGGGAAGAACGTTCCTTTTTAGTCTCTGAATTTAGGAGTAACCCTTTGTCAAATCCTGACATCTGACAAAGGGTTATTCCATTTTATACCAAGTTAAAAGGGTCTAAAAATTCTTACTGATATGATAATCTTTTTCCTGTCTCATCCTCCCATTATTATAGTTATTTAAATATTTTCCAAAATTCTTTTCCTCTGTTTTGGTTTTTGAAAACTTGGGGCTGATTTATCCAGTTTGTCTATTCTTCAAAAATTCAGCATGGTCTAGGACTGGGTAAAAATGAAATCAAACAATCTTTTTTCCTTTTATTTCTCTTTTTCCATAGTTTGTTTCTTTTTTCCACATTATTATATTCTTTAGTTCTTGAGCAAAAATAGCTCTTTAAGTTTGGTCTTCCATGGCTTATCCAGCTTTTTAGGTCAGTTGTACTGTGTAATGGGCTCACTCTATTATCCTTTGGAGAAAATTTCATGGACTAGTTGAGGTTTTCTGGAAGTGCCAAGTAGAAATGAGTTTAACAGGTGGCCTAAGGAATTTTTGGTCAAGCAAAGAGGTCCAAGAAATTTAAAAGTTTGAAAAGCATTCTTGGGAACTTGGACATGTTTAAAGGCATCATCCCAACTATCTCACTGAAGCTGACCTTTTTGTTGGACTGTTTGGGGTGTGTAGAGGTAATATTTTCAAAGGCATCTGCCATGTCACTGGCAGACCTGACTCCAAAATACAGATTTATTTTCTGGACTCTTTACTTGTCTCTCAAATAAGTAGTATTTCAATCCACTGTTTATGAAACACGAGCTGCTCTCTGGTGGTTCAGTTGGTAAAGAGTTCGCCTGCAATGCAGGAGACCCAGGTTTGATCCCCGAATCAGGAAAACCTCCTGAAGAAGGAACTGGCAACCCACTCCAGTATGCTTGCCTGGGAAATCCCATGGACAGGGAAGCCTGTTGGGCTACAGTCCATGGGGTCGCAAAATTCAGACAGGACTTAGTGACTAAACCACCACCACCAACTGGTAACCAGTTGTTCTTTGAGCTGCTCATAGGATGAGTATGTTCAGCACTCAGCCACAGGTTGTGAGAGGCAGAACTGTGAACTCTGTTCTCTTATCTTGAAGCGTTTCCGTTTAGGTGGAAACGCTCTTGAAAGAGAAAGCCTGGAAAAGCAGCATTTCAGGGAAGATCCCCTGGAGGAAGGAATGGCCACCCACTCCAGTATTCTTGCATGGGAAATCCCAGAGGAGCCTGGTGAGCTATGAGTCCATGGGGTTGCAAAAGAGTCCCCACGTGACTGAGCAGATAAACAGCTCTAGCAGCAGCAATGGAGTGTTGAATGGCACAGCGCAGAATGGAAATCAGGGAGAAGAGACTGTGAAGAGGCTGGAAGTGGGAAGGGATCCTCAGGGGAGAGGCTGAACCGAAGATGGGCCTCACCAAATAAATAAGGGATCCTGTGATACAGGGGGTCGACGTCTCGTGACTAGATGTCTGGGCTTTAAGTTCCTCTGACTTTGGGCATCGTATCCAAACTCTGATTTCAACAGAATCTCCTGTAGTGACATAATAAAGGCGCATAGCAAGGAAAAAGTATATTTCAACTTAAATATTTTTCCTTTACATGTCTGTCATATAGTCAAATACCTGTGAGCTTTACTTTCTAACTACTGTAGCCTGAAAAAGAAAATAGCTCCATTTTGTGAATAACTATGTTTTTTGTAAATAACCATGTTCCTCTTACTGATCTGCTCAATGGACAACAAGCAGGTGTTTGGGGAGCAACTAATTTGTCACCTTACAGGCACTTGTGATGGAGAAGGCAATGGCATCCCACTCCAGTACTCTCGCCTGGAAAATCCCATGGATGGAGGAGCCTGGTGGGCTGCAGTCCATGGGGTCGCTAAGAGTCGGACAGGACTGAGCGACTTCACTTTCACTTTTCACTTTCATGCATTGGAGAAGGAAATGGCAACCCACTCCAGTGTTCTTGCCTGGAGAATCCCAGGGATGGGGGGAGCCTGGTGAGCTGCCATCTATGGGGTCGCACAGAGTCGGACACGACTGAAGCGACTTAGCAGCAGTAGCAGGCACTTGTGAGATACCAGATAATAGCTAGTATGAGAGTCATACCGAGAGCTAAGCCTGAACGCATTCTGTGAAAGATAATCTTTTTCATGGTCAACTCTACGGTGAATTGCTAAGGGCGAGAACCTATAAGGAATGATATGAAATAAGTTCTTCTCATTTCATTTGTTCCAGGGTAATTCAACATAGTCATTGACATAAGACTTTATACATGTTGATACTTTAGAGATATATTCAATCATTAACTGCTCTTCAAGTTTTTCATTTACCATTTTGTTGTTGCTGGAGTTCAGGAGGAGGACCAGTTTGTCAGGAAGATTTGAGACTGGTTATTCTTGGCCAGTTAGTTTTCAGAAGGTCAGGGTAGGGTGTGATGTGAACCCTGAGGGTCATGCTGGAGTTTTATTCATTACATTATGGGCTCTTTCTTACCTGATCAATAGGCTGTACAGAAGAATAACAGTAGTGATGGTCTTTTATTGTTGCCAAAGTCCCAGACCTGCTTTTAAGAATAATTTTCGTATTTAGAGATGGTGACCATTTCTCAAGGCTTAGCATTGCCATTATATTCCTCTAGCTTTGATGCAAACCCAAACCAACTACGTCTTTGTATTTTATTACTTGAAAAATGAAAGCTGTCAGATCTAAGCAAGATGTATTCTTGGATATTTTGAAATTCCAAGGGCTGTCTCCATTGTAAAATGAAGAGTTCTGAAAGAAGTATTGGAAAACTGAGCCACTAAATATTTTGTGATTGAATATGGCCTCCTTTCTCTGCTTCTTGCCACAGGGCTATCCATCACACTCCTCAGCAGACATCAATTCTAGTCTTCCTCCGATGTCCACTTTCCACCGTAGTGGTACCAACCATTACAGCACCTCATCGTGTACGCCTCCTGCCAACGGGACAGACAGCATAATGGGTGAGTCGTGGAAACGCCGATCCTGCTGCTGACAACCAGTGTCAGGGTTTAATCATCAAGGAATTCTTTTTCTGCCCCCAATCCCATCACTGAACAGTAATCGAGCCATGAGTGTTTATCACATGAACAAATGAGCCAAATAGAAATCGTCATTATCTTGACTGTAATCTCTTTTTGTTCCAAGAAACTGCTATTTGGCTGACTGTCTCCACCACGAGTGATTAGATTGAACTAAGTTTGAATAGATCAACGCATGCTTCTCACACTCTGAAATAGCTAATAAAGCGAACTTTTCTTAGAGGAGCCATTGAAAATTAGTAAGATAGAAGGCTTAATAGCTCTTACTAGGAGTTACTAGCCATTCTCAAATTCCAGTCACCATGCTAAGCTTTTCACTGTCACACACCACTGTCTTCTGGAAACTAGTTCATGTGATGTTCAGACATACCTATTAAGAACTAGATAGTTTTACCTTCTGGAGGATGTGGCATTGTGGAATCCTCCAGATGGGAAGAAGTGTTTGCAGGCTTACTGGAGAGGAGATGGCTAGGCATCAGTGAGCCAGAATTTACTTGCTGCTTTTTCTCAGCAAAGTTACTCATGAGTCAAGACCCAAGCAGAGTGTCCTGTCAAATAAACGAAGCCATCATCTCTAAGTTTTTGTGATGTTCATTGTGGTCCTTTCCCCAGGATGGATGGTTACCCCAGCAACACTCTTCTCTTGAGGGAAGAGCTAGGTAGGCTGCCCCTGTGGGAAGGCAACCACCACCTTCTGATTCTGCCTTCAGCAACCTTGTCATTCAGATGAGAGGCGCAGTCTGACACTGCAGGGTCTTCTTAAAACCTCAGACTTCCTCTGCTCACCACCTACTCTGGTTCCAGCTCAAACCCACAACTAACTCGGCCTTGTGATCCCTTCCCGTGGGTCCAGTCAGTGATGAGGACACTAACTGTACATTTATTTTTTATTTGAGGGGGCTCCCAAGTGGCTCATGATAAAGAATCCGCCTGCCAATGCAAGAGACACAGGAGACACAGTTTTGATCCCTGGGTCAGGAAGATCCCCTGGAGCAGGAAATGGCAACCCACTCCAGTATTCTTGCCTAGAAAATTCCATGGACAAAGAAGCCTGGTGGGCTACAGTCCATGGGGTCGCAAAGAATCAGACACGACTGAGCACGCACTGAGACTGGAATGTGTATTTATTTATTTATTTTGGCTAAGCCACACAGCATGTGGGATCTTAGTTCCCCGATCAGAGATTGATCCTGGCCCCCTGCATTGGAAGCGGAGTCTTAACCACAGGACTGCCGGGGAAGTCCCTAACTGTACATTTTAAAGATAAGAATGTGTGACGGAGGAGTAGTTCCTTTAGCTCTTTGCAGTTGTTTAAAAAATTTTCTTTGGATAGTCTCTGGAACTTGGGGAAGTGGTATGAATCACTTATGAGGGGGAGCGTTTTTGATGAAAAAGAAGAGATGTGTTTTGAAATGTTGCAAATGTAATTCTGCCTAAAGAATACAGTCCCTGCTTACTCAGTAATATACTTCACACTTGAGATGAGCCATCTAGCAGCCCTTCCTTTCACTGCCCTGTCTCACTGAGAGGTGAATTTAGGAAATAGTTTCCATTTTTGTGACTTTTCATAATGAAGCCTCTACCGATGCGTTGTGTCGGTTTGACCTTGGAGAGCTATGGACAGAGGTCATGTGGGGAAGTTTTGCCAACTCTCAGTGCAGTTTTGGCAGATCCGAAAAACAAGAAGAAAGAAAGAAGTGCAGAACTGAAAGAGTGAGAAAAGCGTATTTCACTTCAGTGTGGTTTGACAAATGGAAAGCCCCTTTCTACAGTCATGAGGTCTTAGTTATAAAGAAGGATGACCGGTCATTCATCCTTTTACAAGGCAGATTTCCTGTCTATTTGTGGTTTGAGTAATTTTCTTTTTTTAGGAAGGTAGAAAGGTAGAGCAAAAGCTTGAGCTGAGGAAAGCAAACTTAGGCACTGTTTGAAAAAAGAGTTGTGTTGACTGATCTGCCAAACAGTTCCTGTAAGAGTCCCTAGGACTTGGGAAGAAAGATCTTATGAGGTGGTGTGATTATCCTCCATGCCCTGTGGTCAGCAGGGCCACGAGTCTCAGTTGGAATGGAATTCGCCCTATTTAAGCTGATTGGCTCATCACTGGCTTGTATCCACAAGAACAGGAATGTCTACCCTCCTTTTTTATTTGGTCTGGGCGGGTAGAGAGTTAATTGGTGACTTCTACATACTAATATATAGGGCCCGGCTATGTTAAGATGGACTTACTATACAGACCAGAGGGCCCTGTTTAAGTGGAGGGAGGGTCTAGACAATAATAAAGGAGCTATACTTTTCAATGAGAGAAGTGTGAGATTTCTGGAATCCAGAGAAAGCTTTTTAGGAACAACTTTATTGCATAAATTACTCCGACATTATGAGTGTACTTGTCAAAATCTTCTAGCAACTTGTGAGAAAGCTTTACAATCATTTCGGGACATAAGTAGACATGGTAATTCAGCTTTTTGGAGGAATAGATCTTTATTAATTTGCATACATACTTTTACTTTAGGATTACTTTAAGGGAGAACATTCTAGAATGTTCATCCTTAAAATAATACATCCTCTAATTCCTTAAGTTAAAATACAGAGGAGAATTTAAGTATAATAATAAGCCTTCATATTTGCACAAGGTCCAAGTCACTCCTGTTTCTTTGCACTTTTTTTTTTCTTTGCACTTTTAATTCTCCGAGGTTTTGGTTCGATTTTTCAGAGTGGTAGAAGGCAGGGATGGCAGCATGTCTGTGGAACAAGAAGAGAAGATTTCTCTTCTGATGTTAGTGATACTTCCCTAACAAACAGTATGGATTAATCGGATACATCTGTAGACTTTTGAAAGTATTTGGCATATACTCTCTCATTCTGAAATACAGGAAATAAAGAAATATTACATTGCCTGTATCTCAAAGAACAAACAGAGTTAATTAAATAATTGGTAAATAGGGAACACACAGCCTGACACATGTTTGAGATTACACACATGATTCTGTAGAAAATGACTGTAAGCAATACTAATGCCGTAAGAATGGGGTTCAAGCACTAACACATGGACATCGCATTCTTCAAGTTTTCTTGGTGGAAAGCAGCAAGGCAGTGCAGACTTTTCATAAATGGCGTTGGTGTCTTAGGAAGAGGCTTTTTCCGTCAAGAGGAAGATCACAGCTTCACGTTTTACTGTGTCTTCCTGGCAGTCAGCGACTGTCCTCAACCGATCATAGAAGAGCAAAATGCTTGTGGAGTGAGTTGTAAAATCTGGACCCATCAGCAGGTACCCTGTCTGGAAACATGCTCCCTTGCCTCTGGATCTGTCCCCTGTATCTCAAAAGAGGGGATATGCTCACGGAGGTTTGGGATGGCTTGTGTTTGACTTGGAGGGGTGGTCATTGTTTCTTGTGTTGTCTTTTGCCCTTTTATGCCCAGTATCATTTTTTGAGAAAAGCTGAGGAAGAGCAGAACTGACTCTGATTGTGTTAATGACAGAGGGTTTTCTTGTTGTTGTTTTTAATGTCACATTCATCCATGGATTTTTGAAAGAATTGTACAGTAAGAGATTTACTTGCAGCATGCCGTCCACTGCTTTTCTGCAAATGCTAGAGTGCATTAGGCATGTCTGACTTAGAAGGGTGGATTAAGCACTCTGGAATGATAGAAATAAAATGCATGAGACACACCATGGATTCTTAGTCGTTTAACTGATGGGGTGGCCAGTTAAGGATAAAAGCTGAGTCTAAGGGCTTCAAGAGTTACCACCATCAGAGCCTTTCAACTTGCTTCCTGAAACTTTCTCAGTATAACACTAGCTGGTTGTGCTTTAGAGTCATTGCAGTTCAGAGCTTCTACCTGTGAGCAGGCGCCCAGAGGAGGAAATGGAAAAAGTTACTAGGTACCAATTCTAGAGGGAAGAAGTGTCTAGAGAATGGAGGCGCATACATAGTACATGGAGCATCTTATGGAAAAACCAGAACTAGCTTTCTGGCCAACCCAGTAGTACCTACTGTCTCCATATTTCCTTCCTACTTGCAAAATCCAATAGCTTTTTCTCTTCAAAAGGATTGAGAGACCTACCTAGCATCACACAATCCCCTACAGCTACCCACGGGAGAATGCTCCAGTTCCCCAAGGGGAGATACCATTGGTGTACATTCCAGGGGTGTGACCGCTTGTGGTTGGGGGCGACACACCCTCCTTTCTCAGAGGGAATTGGGCATACAGCTAGCATAATGCTTATAATAACTGTTATTGTTTTGTTAGTCTTGAACCAGCCTGTCTAATGCGTGGTATTCACCATGCCTTTAAACCTCAAACCAAACAGTGTTGAAGGAACAGCCTATGAAGATTGATGGAATACAACATATGCTAAAGATTACCCTGGAATATCTATCTGGTTCATGAATTAATCTGGCTTCCAACTTTCACTTCTAATGACATGTTTGTGTGACATGATGGGTTTTAGTGTGTGGCTTTTCTAGTAGAAACATTACATCCTTTTTCCCTTGAGGACCCGGTTTCACAGTAATTTTATTATGAGAATAGTCGCATAAGATTCACTTTATCTTTTACAAGAATCTTGAGCCTTCAAATACACTTGGGTGATGAACAGGCACAGAGCATAAGAGCAACAGGAATTTTATCCAGCAGTGTCGAGGCATCTTAGTTACAAAGACCACCAACGGAGAACAGTAAACCAGTGTGATTTAAGTCTTCTCATCCATTTCCTGCACGTGGTTGATGGGGCCCAGCTTCCCCCTTGAATTCCTAGGAATCCGTCCTGCTAAAAGTTCAGAGTTTGGTAGCCTGTACTTGAGTTCTTCTTCTAATATTGTAGGTCGTAGGAGAGCTGGGAATTCTCCTTCTTTTATCTTTGTTGAGAAGCTCGTGACATTATTATGCTGTTTCTGCTAGTTGAATAACATGAGGGTTGCTTGGACACAGTTCAGGAAAACCTAAATTTTAAAACCATCGTCTTCTTTCAGGCAAAGACACTATGAATTACACTTCATCTTTTTATAGCGCTAGCCCTTGGCTCAGTGACGAAGAATCCACCTACCAATGCAGGAGACTCAGGAGTTTGATCCCTGATCCTGAATCAGGAAGATCCCCTGGAGGAGGAAATGGCAATCCACTCCAGTACTCTTGCCTGAAAAATCCCATGGACAGAGGAGCCTGGTGGGCCACAAAGAGCCAGACACGACTGAGCAGCTGAGCACACACATCCTTTTATAGCTTCAGGATGCACCCAGCCTGGGGTTCTGGGTGTGCAATAAAGGGATAACACATTTCCAAATTCTGTTGTTTCAGTAGTCAGCCCCCAGATACCACTTATCCTGATGTTTGGATCAGGGTGTGTTCTAATGGGAATTGCCATTTTCTCCAAAGTGGAAACTGAGACTGAGGGTGGTTCCACTTGTAGCTGAAAAGACTAACCCCTGCTTTCTGCCCCATCTTCTAGCCAGCAGTAGCACCTGTGTTCAAGCCATCTGAACAATGCTTGGGTGGTTGGCAGTGTCGAATCCTCCTACCAAATTATAGTTCCTCTTAATAATCACTCATCTTCAATCATATTCATGTTACAGCTCTGCTTAGAGACTTGATTTTTTTCCCTCTCTTTAGCTAGGGAAATTGCTAAGAGCTAAAATCACATAAGAGATCAATCCAGTTTTATATCAAACAGGGATAGTAGTTCTTCTCTTTATTTCTGTTATGTGGGCATTTTGGTAATTTCTCATAATACCTGGACAAACACTCAGGCTTAGAATAGTAATCAAGTCCTGTTACATGAAAGGTAGGAAAGTAGATTTGATGTGCACACACTTAATGAGAAGTGCGGTTTGCTAAGCGTGACTCATTACTCAACATAGAAGAAATTTTGCTATTTCAGTATTAAATATATATTCACTTTCTGATTACTTATGCCCTTTGACATATCAGGCACATAACTAAAAAGAGAATCTTTAGGAGGAGGATCCGTGTAGCTTAACATGTTTAAGGACTCTTGAAAATGTGTCTTCTCCAGTGTTTCCTGGAACAGAACAAAAGGCATTCCAAGTGTAAGGGCAAACTGGTCCCAGTAAACTGCTTTGAAATTTGAACCCTGGGGTTGATTCTCCAGCTGTTGCAGGTAGAATGGCTCTATATTAAAAAAAAAAATAAAAGTCTGTTCTTATCAGTGACTTCCATGAGTAGCCTTTGTAGTTTTCTGAAACATTTTCATGACAGTATGAGGTAAGGAGTTACATTCTGTCTTTTTATTATACCCCCAAGTCCTCATGCCTCCTCGTGTAAAACAGGGACTTAACAGAAAGTTCAGTTAGAAAGCTGTGGTATGAAGAGACCATAAGGGTTGTATCTTGTCTCTTCTAAAGTATGATTTTTATGCCATAATAATTTATTTTTTGATTTAGGCTTATTCTTTTTTTTTTTTTTTACAATAGGTCCTATTTTAAATATAGCAGTGTGTACATGTCAATCTTTAAGGAAAAAAAAAAAAGATACAAATGAGCAATGAACTTATTTACAGACCAGAAACAGACTCACAGATTTAGAGAATGAATTTATGGTTACCAGAGAGGGAAAGTTGGGAGGGAGGTGGGATAGATTGGGAGTGTAATTTCTTTTTTACATATCTCTAAAATATTTTTATTGGTTTTCAATTCTTCCTAATTTGGTTTCATTAATATATTTTAAAACCTTTACTATTCTCATTTTAAAACTGTTCAAAGAATTAATCTTTTGAAAGCTACCATAGCAAACTTTATCTATAATTATAGCAATATCTTATCCTAGTTGGGTTTAGTTTCTTTGTTAGATAATGTAATTTTTTCTGATGTGGCTCTGAATTTTCATTTCATGAAGGTCTGTTTTCTAGTCGAGCAGATATCTAAATTATTTTGACTGATAAACCTAATTTTAAGAATAATGATAATATTGCTTCTGGAAGGGAAGGAAAAATGTATGTGTAATTATCTCCCAATACCATGGTAATACATGCTGAAAAATGTTAATGCTCTTTGTGTTTTCAGAATCCTTGTTATTTTCCTTTAGAATTGTCTTCAGTTTTAAAAGAACTCCTTGATGCAGAAATTTTTACTTTCACACCAGATAATAATTTGAATTATCTCTTTATATTGTGTATTTTTAGTACTCTTGATATCTGTGAGTTCCTTCCACTAGTTCATTGTATGATGTTGGACCCTCATTTCAGAGAACTTCCTTATGCATAAAATCCTTAGTACTAACAACTAATATATTTTTAACATTATGAATTTGTGATGTGAGAAAGAATAGTTTTTCCTTTTTTTTTCTTGACAGAAGGTGATTGTGTTCTTTTCATTACATACAGCTTTCTTTCAGTTTTAGTAATTAACGAATGTAGGGGTGAGTTTTGTTAATCAAATAAAGCAAACATCAAAAGATTATGAAACTGTCATACCCAACATGTAAATATATAAAAATAACAAGCATAATTTAACTATACTAAGTAGAGGTCAGGAGGATGAAATTATAACCTAGAGACAAAGATAATTTGATCACTTGAGAGCTGATCCTATGACTTTATTTTACAGATCTGGAAGCTGAAGGTGACACGTTTGGTAGAAAAAGTGCTTTCTTGGGTTGAGGATAAGGCTGGGAATTTTTTTTTTTTAATTTAAATTTGTAATGAAGTTTTGCTTGAATTAATCCATTGATTTAGTATTTCCTTTTCTTATTTCACAAAATAGTGACAAACACTTTCCCCTAGAGTTTAATAGGTTTTATTTAAATATTAGATCTACTTGCTTATGCTGAGGCCTTAATAAATCTAAGAGAAGAACACCACTGGCTGTACCATTTTATAAAGGCAAATTACTTTCAAAAGCTAGAGAACAGACTTATGGACTAGGGCAGAGGGAGGAAGGAGAGGCTGAGATGAATAGAAAGAGTAACATGGAAACACATTACCATTTGTAAAATAGAGAGCCAGTGGTAGTTTACCGTATGACTCACGGAACTGAAAGAGGGGCTCTGCAACAACCTAGAGGGGTAGGAAGTGCGAGGGAGGGGACATACATACACCTATGGCTGATTCCTCTTGATGTATGGCAGGAATCGATACTGTAAAGCCATTATCCTTCAATTAAAGAAAACCCTTGTTTATTAGAGCTGATTTTGAACTATGTGTTTGAATCTATATCCTGCTATTAACAGGCAGCCTTCCCTCAGTATCCTGCTGAGGGGATGTTTCAAGGGTCCCCTGCAGATGCCTAAATTTGAGGATGATCAAGTCCCTCATAGAAAAGGGTGCAGTGTTTGCATACACCCCTTGCATATGTGTGTGCTCAGCCGTGTGTGACTCTTGGCAATTCTATGCACTGTTGCCCACCAGGCTCCTCTGTCCATGGGATTTTCCAGGCTTGAATACTAGAGTTGGTTGCCATTTCCTCCTCAAGGGGATCTTCCTGACCCAGGGATCACACTTGCATCTCCCCCTTTGCAGGTGGATTCTTTACCACTGGCGCCACCAGGGAAGCCCATATAACCCTTGCTCATCCTCTCATATACTTTAAATCATCTCTAGATTATTTATAATACTCAAGGCAATGTAAGTCTATGTAAATAGTTGCTACCACCAACAAATTCAAGTTTTGCTTTTTGGAAGGGTATGGAATTTTTTTTCTGAAAATTGTTGATCCGAGTTTGATTAAATCCTTGGGTGCAAAATCTGTGGAAACAGAGGGCCGGCTGTACCCTTTATTCATCCATCTTCTGGGTAAAAACACTGGTGTTTAGATAGTAGAGACCGCTTCGTCGTCATGTACACTTATTTTTCCTCCAGAATTGGAGACGATATTGACTTTTAACAGCATCAGAGTTCAAATTCTTTAAATATGAACACAGACTTTAAAATGTGTGAAGACTATATTTTCCTCAAAATATTAAAAATATCTTCCCTCCTAAGAAGCTGCCAGGCCTGTTACAGATTTTTTTGTTTTGTTTATTGTGGAACTCTGAGAGAAGTATCTCACTTTGCTATATAGCAAAAATTAATTTTTCAATTTGAAAGCAGATGTAACTCTTATTCGTGAAGTGAATTCAGTTTACTATATAAAATGTAAATAAAAGCAAGCTATGAGAGCTTCAGAGATCTGAAAGCACTGCGTACTTTTTAGCAATGAACCTCATATGCTCACCTACTACTCTTGACTACTTAACCACTCACAGACAACCAGGGGAAAAGTAATAGCAACTGAAACACTTTATCTTTAAACCAGGATGTCAGGTTTATATTGTATCTATTAAAAAAAATGTAACATGAATATATTTGACATCTACCTCAGCAAACAAATTAATGCTAATTAAATATTAATGTGTTGTAATTACCATTAAAAATGCAATTAAATTGTGAGTAAATGGACCAGGAATAGAAAATTGTTCGATGTCTCACCGTCTGGCTTTTCATATTCTGCCTTTTGTTTTTGCAGCAAATAGAGGAAGCGGGGCAGCAGGCAGCTCCCAGACTGGCGATGCTTTGGGGAAAGCACTTGCTTCGGTGAGGAAATGTTGACATTGGACTTCAGATGTACCTCGGCAGATGGGTGAACTTTAATCAAAAGTGGACATTTAGAATTTTAGAAAATGGATGGCAAATAGCTTTGATTTTTGGAAAGGCTAGCTTCCTTGCATAATAATCGTTGAAAAAATAGAGAACGCTGAAGATTCCAGCGGATGGCTGGTCTCTCCCATCTTGCAAGTGGTACTCAATTATGGATTTGTGGATATTCTTAGGGCCTTTAAGAGTATAGGTTTTCTATCCTGATGTCTTATTTTTCTCTAAAGTCATTGGGGGGCTCATTGATTGACCAGCTAAGACTGACTTTGCCAAAGGGCAGTTCTAAAACATTTTGAGAAAGAAACTTTTTTAAAAAAACCACCATAACCGAGGTTCATTTGTTGCTTCATTGGCACTTGGCTTCTCTGCTTTGCCTGCCCACTGCCAGGAAGCTAAGATCCAGCATTTCTTCCATATTCACCAGTGACCAATGGTAGCCCTTCCTCGTCTGAGGGAGTGTACATGGTATTGTCTTCAAAAGCTAAACGTGATCATTTGTAAATATAAGCAGAGATTTGTTGCTCTGACGTTTCGTCTCTTCAGTTGGGTTTTCCTTATCACTGGAGCATGGATGCATTTGATTTATGTTAGCCTTGTGAGCTATGGAAAAGTTTTTCTTTAGACTGAGCGTCCTCCTGCCTTGGAACCAGATACCATAAACGTAATGAAGAAGGAGTTGAGCAAAAGTCTTAGGGTGTGATGCTGTCTGACTTCTTGTTTTGTGGAGGAAGAAAGGGAGGTTTGGTGTATCTTTGTAGCTTCATGGCCATGCAGACAGGGGAGGAAACGGGAAGAAATGGACAGAACCAAGGTCTGTGCTGACTCAGTTCAGTTTTCCCCCCTACTATCTTCGAGCAGCTCAAGAGCTCTTCTTTTGAAAAAGTAATTAAGTTTTTCGTTTTAGAATATCGGTACTGTAGTTGATTGTTAAGTGTATTTTGCACCTTGGAATTTGTGGATGAATCGCATTAATGCTTTGTAGTTTAAATTGTGGCATGTTTATTCCCCATGAATGAGGATTTGTTGTTGTTGTTTTTTCTCCCCACTGTTTTAAGATCTATTCTCCAGATCACACTAACAACAGCTTTTCATCAAACCCTTCAACTCCTGTTGGCTCGCCTCCATCTCTCTCAGGTACTGTACCGTAAATGCACTGCATCTGAGTGTCAGCTTATAGAACGGTTCCCCCTCACGCTTCCTGTGCTGCTGGGGGAAACTCACTCCCTCCAAACACTCAAAATAGAGCGTTTCCCAGCAGACCAATAGGAAGGGGTGGGAGAGACAGACACGGCCGTGCGATGGTGAAGTCATTTATATCCAAAACTTTTCTTGAAAGTTCATGCGTTTAGAATGTACAGGCACTTGGGAAACTTACTTCTTAAACTTTTCTTTACAAAAAATACTCAACAGAATAATATACTCCAACAAAAATTTCAGCAGGAAAACCAGTTCACATCATCGGGAATAGAAATGCAGATTATGTATTCATCAAACATAGACTATTCAAAAGGATCATTTCTCCCAGAAATTTCAGGCTTTTCAGATTCCCTCTTTAAAGTCCATGTTATTGGAAGGTTTGAAGAAAACTATAATTGTGTAAATAAATTGTGACATAACTGTGTGGAGTTAAAGAGGATGTTTGCCGTTTACAATAGAACAAGTTAACATGACCTGTGGCTTCAGATAATAAAATTATAAGTTGTTAAAAATGGTGTTAGTAAAGCGTTGCACTCTTCAGAGCTCCATTAGAGGGCTCATTGCCCTTCCAGTATAAATGTTTCCAGAAAGACCCTGTCTGGTGCCTATCTCTGCTCTTCAGAAGGAGGATAGGTGGCTTCTTTAAAAAAAAAAATCATATCTGTACCTTATTGAAACCTGATCTTACCCTAATGTAGACTGTAGTCACTTGCCTGAATGTTGCTGCGTCAGTCTCTGTATTATTCCCTACATACAGCACTCCCATGACCCCATTGTAAAGTAAATTCCTTGATAAAGAATCAGAGATTTCACCTGGCCACAGAGCTTTCAGAGTTGATGGCCATGGGCTTAGGGGAGACTTAATATCAGCCTTTCCCAGTCTCCATTGACAGGAGGAAATCACAGAAGAGGGAAAAAGCTGGCCCTTCCAGTCCATATCTCCAGAGAGGCAGTGCTAAAACTGGGAAAGCCAGAGGTGACATTAAGAAGATAATGGAATAGCACTGAAACAGTCCCCGTGGCAGGGAAGTAAAGTTCAGAGTTGTACGTTTCTGGCTTAGTGCCATATTGTTAGGCTCTGGAAAGCGATCACAGGTGTCAGCATCCAAAGTCAGAGACAGACTGAGATAGTACAGAGGGGCCAGTGGTGAGGGAGTCTGAGTAGGGAGAGCTCCCACATTCCCCATTTCAAATGAAGCAACTCTAATTTTGTCTATTTTATAATATGGGGGAAGCAAGAATGTTCTTGAATCTAATATAAAGTTTGAGAAACAGCTGTTTCAGTCTGATGCTCTGATTTACAGATGGATGTATGAAGGCCCAGAAAGGGTATGGGATTTGCTGAAAATCTTCAGTAGTAATATCAGAGCTCAGGCTAGAATCAGGGACTCAGTGCTCTGCCAGTCCACTTCCAGGTCAAAGTTCGGAGGGGAAGCGACGATGCACACATCGTTCCAGAAAATGCCACAAATACCCCAAACCTGAGTAACATGCTGCATGTGGAAGACCCTGAAACAAGGCCACCTTTGAGGTCCTGGTTATCCAGCCTAAAAGACCACACGTTAGGGAGAGAGCACTTGATAAAGATGGAGAGATGGGGACAGACTGCTATTTTCACACCACGGGCTCTGTCCAGATTTTTTCACTGAAAGTAATTGGACAAAACATTCTATTTTTATTTAGCATAAAAATACACACGTGCACACCCAAAAGTGGCAGGAAGAATGGATTTTTACAGCACCAGCAGTATCAGGGACTGTGATTTCAGTGAGATCACAGATTTTTTTTTTCCTTTCTTCAGTTATTTTCCAAGTTTTCTACATGAGCGTGTATTATTTTCAATTTAAAAGTGGTTTTTATTTTTAAATTGATAGGTTAGACATGTTCTATTTATTATAACAGCAATCTTTCTTTACCTTCAAGTTTAGTGAATCATTAAAAATGTGCTTTCTTCAGAAGAAACTGCTTAATGTTGTTATATTGAGTGTTTAAATCTCTAGTGGATCTTATTTCCTTGAAAAGTTTCTGAAGGTGTATCCCTTCTTAAGGATCATTTAAAAACAAGTAGCAAAGCTGTTTTTCATTGGTGAGAGAATTTTGGTTTTAACAAACTGGCTTTGCATGAAGGTGTAATGAAAACCCCTCTTTGCGCTCTTAAAAGTACCTTGGCTGTGTAGTGATGGTTTTCCATCAAAAGGACATTTCTCCAGCTAAAATTCACAATTAATTAAATGTTCCCTTTTACGAGGAAGCCTGAGAGAATTCTGAGTCCGTGTATAGTCTACCTATTTTATGTTTAAAATGTTTTCCTTGGCCCTAAATTCTTGTATGGGCAGTTTACATGTATTTCCTTAATGTCCAGATAGAAATCAATATGCTGATTTCTAAAAGAACTGTTTAAAATGTTGGTAAGGTTATCCTTAGGATTATACAGATCTCACTGCAATTCCCATTTTCCTGTCAGCAGGCACAGCTGTTTGGTCTAGAAATGGAGGACAGGCTTCATCATCTCCTAATTACGAAGGACCTTTACACTCTTTGGTAAGTTTCATCTGCTCACTTTGACCATTCTCAGGCCTGCTTCTCTTTTTCCATCCAGTTCGCTCTTCAAGAGTCTTATTTTCACTAATAGGAACTTGTGGTTGATGTAAGCCCACGGGTTTGGTCAGAGGCAGAGTTATTAGCCTATGCTTGTTCCTGTTTGTAGACGGTAACCCGGCTCCTGCTATAGTGGAAGCCTCAGGGCTCCTGTGTATCTAGAACCAGATAAGAATCTGGGAAGGATCATGGCCTCCTCCCCTTGTTGGGGAAATACACGTGTGTCAGTGATTAAATACCTCTCCTGGTGTCCGTGCTGGAGTTCCAGCTATGGCGTGGAGCCAGAACACTTGGAGAGTCTCTGTGTCTCTAGTTTGCTTTCCAGAATAATGGGTTTATAGGAATTTTCTTCTTGACTTCTGACTAAGAAGCCTCCTGCTTTTCTCCTCGTTCACTTTGATTCTCATGGAAATGTAGTAATTTCATTAAATTTCTCTTGTAAGGAATCGCTGAAAACTTTCCTTGGGTGTAATTAATAGGATAAAAACTCACATGATGATTCAGTGTTTGACACTCCACTCAAAGGAAGTGGCTGGAAACCTGCATGAAACAGCTCTGCTCTAGGCACTGTCTGGTCTGTGTATGAGTCACACAGGGAGGGGGTGGCAGCAAGAGGCTGTCCTTCAGGGTTGAGTTTCCCCTTTTTCTTCCCATATTTTGAGATGGAACATGGGGGTAAGCATATCTGTTAATTTGCCTGTCTATCTGTCAGCCATTCAGGGTTTCCTTTCTTACTTTTGGCTTATGATTTAAATGAAGAAAAATCTAAAAATGAGAATACAGAGGTGGATTCTTCCTAGCGGTAGTGTGTAAATCATCTACCTCCTCTCTTTAGCCAATAAGATGACCATAGCATGAGACAATCAAGTGCCATCTAAGCCCCATGAATCTGCAGCTCACATCCAAATAAGCCATCATCCTTAGAAGTGTTTCTCTCCATCAGTTATTCTCTGGGACCCATTCGTCATAGCTGGGTTTTTTCCAACTATATAACTATAAAGACTACGTTTTTATTTCTGAGGGCCTTCCCAGGGGTCGCTAGTGGTAGACAGTGCAGGAGACGTAAGAAATGCAGGTTTGATCCCTGGGTCAAGGAGATCCCCTGGAGGAGGGCATGGCAACCCACTCCAGTATGAGTTTAAGGGAAGCCCCGTAATACCCAAGCCCACCAAGTCAGAAGGCTCTGTACCATGGACTGACTATATTTGACAAACATTGTTCCTGTCAGTGGAGAATAATTTAGAAATCATTTTTCTCATGCCGGAGAGCTGGTATCTCTGCTTGCACAGCCCATCAGAAATCCGAGTGGATTCTAGCATGATCTAGCACAAAGGTGCACTAGAGTTGAAGACTCAAGGTTGCAGCCCTGAGGTCACCGTTTCCTGGCAGTATGGCATTGAGCAGTTAATTGACTTAGTTTTCTTGGAGGCTCATTTGCATGTCTATGGTGGAAGGGATAATAATGTCTTTCCTCTTCGCTTACACGTGTAGAATGAGGATTCAGTGAAATGGTATCTTTTAAAGTGCACCCTGGAGATGGTTGTTTGGTATCATTATTGGTCACACTGGAAAAAAAAACAAAAACATAGACATCTCCATGTCCATTTTATTCACCGAAAACTATCCTGTAGGCTTATCTAGTTGTGGAAAACTCGGATCCTAATGGCTGGGATGAAAAGATCAGTTGGTTTTTTCACTGTATAAGAGTAGTGAGCTCTATACTGTAGTAAGGGCTTTGAAATAAATTAGAGGCTCCGGGTGAGCAATTCGTTTGTCTTTATGATTCCTCAGTCTTGAAATCTACCACTTTGATTGACAGAATTTTTGCAATTTTGTTCTTTAACTGTTTTGAGCCTCTGATTCCCTCTGACACACACACACAGAGGTGATAATCGATAGAAGGCAAGAAACCCAGTTAAAAATTGTTACTACTCAATAAGAAATTACAGTCTATAGGTGTTTACCTGTCCCTGATTTGATACTTAGCACTGTATCATGTGACTCAGAGGAAACCCAGGGAATATGCCTTCAAGAAGATAATTTAATTGGGAAACTATAAATAGGGCACCTTTCCGTTGTTAATTTTTAAAAATCTTTAACCAGTGCCTGCCAGCATGTTCCTTAAATTCAATAAATGTTTTTTTGTTTTTTTTTTGTTTTTTTTCTTTGCTAAAGTAAGTTTCAATTCTTTCAAGGTAATGCAATATAGTAAAACATATATACTTACCATGTCCCGGAAGAATCACTGACTTTGTTCACAAAAAAATAAAATTATAATTATAGTATTAACAGTTTTCACCCATTTTCTGGGAAAGTCACCATTTACTTTTATTATCATTTTAAGGAGAATAAATTTTATTCAGAAACCCAAAATGTAGTTTGTATCAACTCAGGTTTTACTTCTGTAATCTATATCCATACTTGGAACTGAATCAAATTTCACATCACTTATCAACCAACAGCAAAGCCGAATTGAAGATCGTTTAGAAAGACTGGACGACGCTATTCACGTTCTCCGGAACCACGCGGTGGGCCCGTCCACAGCCATGCCTGGTGGTCATGGCGATATGCACGGAATCATCGGACCCTCTCACAACGGAGCAATGGGTGGTCTGGCCTCAGGGTATGGAACCGGTCTTCTCTCCGCCAACAGACACTCACTCATGGTAAGGGATGGGGTGAAACTCAGGGATACTAGTTAACATGCAGAATTAGAATTTCTAGCTCAAATAATACTGCTGCAACTTTGCCTTTTTTTAAACAGCTTTATTGAGATAAAATTTAACCTACAATTCACCCATTTCAGTTTTACAGTGTACTTACTGTGTTCTCCATGTATTCACAAGATGGTGCCATCACCACCAGAGTAATTTACCCCCCACGATGAGAAATCCTCATGTCTGTCAGCCATCACTCTCCAGCCTCCCCCTTATAACTAATAATCTCCTTTCTGACTCCAGATTTGCCTATTCTAGAGATTTCCTAAACGTGAAATCCCACAGTATGTGGTGGTCCTTTCTGATAGGCTTTTATCACTTAGCATAGCGCTCTCAAGGTTTATATAAATTTTGTCCTTTATCAGAGCATCATTCAGTTTTTATTCCCCCCAAATTCCATTGTTTGGAAAAGACCCTGATGCTGGGAGGGATTGGGGGCAGGAGGAGAAGGGGATGACAGAGGATGAGATGGCTGGATGGCATCACTGACTCGATGGATGTGAGTCTGAGTGAACTCCAGGAGTTGGTGATGAACAGGGAGGCCTGGCGTGCTGCGATTCATGGGGTCGCAAAGAGTCGGATACAACTGAGTGACTGAACTGAACTGAAATTCCATTGTACAGATATACATTAAATGTATCCACTCAAAAAAAAAAAGAAATGTATCCACTCATCAGGTGATAGGTATTTGGGTTATTTCCAGTCTTCAGCTATTAGGAACAGTGCTCCTATGAACATTAGTGTACAAGTTTTTTGTGTGGATACATCGTTTCATTTCACTTACAGATAAACCTAGGAGATCCATTGCTGAGGTCGTAGCCTGTATGTTCAGTTCTTCGCAATGACTACAGCTAAAGGACCCGACTCAGGCTCATGCTACATCGCTTGGGTTTCACATGAGAATTGGTTGGGTTTATTGTTTTTGTTTAATAAGTCAATTCAATATCTTTTGCTCCTGAGTATGGTTTACAGTGCGTAGGGTCACAAAGAGTCAGATAGGACTGAAACAACTTAGTGTGCACATGGGAGGTCGAAATACATGGTGTGTCTGTCTTAATAGATGATGTGGGACCGTGGAATTTAAGTACATCGTAGTTTTACCACTCCCGATTTATGAAAAAGTATTGGAGTAAGGTTTAAGCAGATTTGTCCACAATGCAGTTGAAATTTCAATTTCCCCATTACTTCTGGAAAGGACTTGAGAGTGCATCCCTTTTTCAGGTGATTATAAGATTCAACAAATCTCCCTAATAAAACGTTAAATGATGACAAGTAATGAGGTGAACACATGGGTGAAGAACTTAACATGAGTAGTGCTTAGTGATTCTATGTAATTCTGCTCTTTACAAATGCCTGTCTTCAGCAAACACCTTAGTGTCCTGTTTTGTTCCTTACAGGCTCTCAAAAAGTTGTGTGTATGAAGGTCTGTTTTCCATTATCACTAAGCATCTCTTATTTAAAGACGATTCCAAAAGGAGAATGCAAAATAAGCACAGGTTATTCTGAGGCTCTTTAAGTTGTCTTCTTCAGAAGTATTCCTCTGCCCTCCTTTCCATTTCTCTTAATAAAAGATTAAGAGTCCCATCCTGAGCTGTATATTATGAAAACCTGCAACCAATTTGAAACCAAAAATACCGGTTTATAAATAGAAGCAATGAACTCACTTCTAAAACGTGGAAAGATATTTTTGAATGCCAAAGCTAAATCTTTTTTTTTTTTTTTTTTTTTGCTTTTCCTAGATTCTACCCTCAAAATTCCTCATTGAGTAAAAATTGTTTGTCTATTCGTGGCAGTTGCTAAGAGTTTAACAAAAGGAAAATCTAGATTTTAATTTAGCTTGGCCTCAGGTAACATGCTAAATACACTGGGGATGCATATTATAAGAGGTTTCAGTTTGTACAGATCTTTTTTAAACTATAATGTTTAAACAATACTGCTTTTAATTAAGAAATCTGGCTTTATTGAAAGCCAGATCTGTGACTTATAACCATTTCTGTATATCTGCTCTCAATCAAGAGAAAAATAGTGTAATTTCTGTAGCTGTGTTTGTTTTGCAAATGTTAAATGGATGCAGCACCCAGGGCATTGCTTCAGAGACAGTTTTGTTTTGTTTTTTTTTTTCCATAAATATGTAAAGTTTGCTCTTAAATACCAGATGTAGGTTAAGTGGATCTTTAAAATGATGAACTCTACAGAGATCCTTTTTTGGAACCATTTGACCTTTGAATTGCCTCCTCTTTGATTTGGAGGTGGGATATGAGGAGGAGACCAGAGTCATCTTTGGGGATGGGAAGTTAGACCAACCCAGGGGGAGCAGAAAGGGAGAGAATGCTACATAGCAATAGATAAGGGGAAATAACCAGCCAGTATTACACAGGAACGTCTTTGATTTGATTTTGAAAGTGGGGGAAAAAAATGGCAAAGCAATAAAATTGCTGGTTTCACTGATGAAGGGAAGTGCACACTCACTCTTCTGAAGATGTTTAGAATTCAGTCAAGGGTGACTGCAGAGCCATCTACATCCATAGCGCAATTCCCTAACCACGGTAGGACAGCCTGCTGCCCTGTGAGCCAAGAGTGCCTTTACAGTCTTTCTCCTTTTTTCTCGAAAATATTCAGGGCGCCCACAGCATCTGAGCTCCTCAGCCCACAGCCCCAACGTGTGTGCAGAAGATCACATCCTTGTTTCTTGCCTTGTGCAAACCGGTATGAATTTTCAAACAAAAGCATCAGAACAAAGGAAATAGTTTTTAAATTTAGTCAGTCTGAAGCTAGCCTTTGACCATTTGATACATTCCACAATACAAAGGAAGTTGAAGGGGAAGAGAAAAAAAAAAGCACCCTCCTTCCCCCCCAAACAACAACAACAACAAAAAATAATTCAAGGAGGATGCTGGTAATGTTTTCCACATTTGAATTTTAATACATGAAACAGGCTATAAACTGGTGGCCAGCTGCAGTAAATAAAAGTAGCAGTGGGAGGTACACACTGGAAACTCCGTCCGGCGCGGGTGGGAGTCTCATTCCCAGCTACACACCTTCAGTTGTTGTTCTGGAGTGGAAACGAGTTGCAGTAACTTAACACCCATCCCAGGGCTGGTTTGTTTTGAGCAAATCTCCTTTAGAACTCTCCTTAATAATTCCTTCTGATTAAAGAACAGATAGCTTTGAATTCTCTTGACCTCCGTCCCCTCCCTGTTCCCTCTCTCCCTGCCTTCCGAAAATCAAAACAAAATGGCTTGATCACTTGGAAGATGATAGAAGCATTTCTTTCTGCAGCAGCTTGCAGTCGTGGTGGGGAGGACTGTGGTTCTGCCTGGGCTATTATGTTATCTCATTTAATTGCTAACATATTGTACGTAGCTTTTGATTCATAAAATGTTTTCCTTGGAGTTCTGAAGTAGGTCTTCAGTGAATTACTAAGTATTAGGATAATGAAAGGGATTTTTTTCTTTTTTTTTTCACAGCAGCATGGCTCATAACACTCGAGCGAATGTTGATTCTTACGGGCTTTCTAGATGATATTATTTGGCCATGCTCTTTTCTGCTCAGAAACCTTCCCCAGCTTTCCATTATGCACCAGATAAAGACATATGTCTTCGCCTAGCTTTTTAAGCCCATAACCATTTACCAGAAAGCCTTATGCTTTGCTATTCCAATGCAGAAATGTTTCCGGCAAGACCAGCCTCTGCATATGACCAGAACTTGACCAGAATGTCCTCGCTATGACTTGTTTTGTGTCTATGTGGCTTGGCCTGCTCTAACCACTTCTCTCTGTCCATCTCATTCTCACCCATTCTCAAAGCTCTCACTCAAATTCTGCCTCTTCCAGGAAGCCTTCCCTTGTTAGCTCCACCTGGGAGAGTGGTTTTCTTTGCTCTTCTCATAGCACTGTGAAGCAATCCCCTGGCTGGGTGTGATTCTACCCTCTTACGCATAGCTGTGTGTCCTTTGTTGTGGGCCTGCATGCCTACTCAGTTGCTCAGTCAGGTCAGGCTCTGTGCAGCCCTGTGGACTATAGCCTGCCAGGCTCTCTGTCCATGGGATTTTCCAGGCAAGAACACTGGAATGGGTTCCATTTCTCCTCCTGGGGCTCTTCCAGCCCAGGGACCGAACCCTCATATCTTGCATCGGCAGACAAATTCTTTATTACTGAGCCACCTGGGATGCCCTGTTTATCTTTTGTAAGTCTGACTTTGCCTAACCAACTGGACTGTAAATTCCTTGAGTACCATGTATTACATGTAACACATTTTGTTTCCCTCCCAGTAAGTAAATCATCAGTCAAAACGGAAGAAAGGAAACCTTCTAAAGGTTTGAGTAGTTAGTCTCAAGTCAGGGAACTAGACTTAAACTCTGGGGACATAGACTCTAAATTCTGTGCTGTATCTTACAATTATGAGCATTCCTCAGATAAGATCTGTAGTTACACCTTTTAAGAACTAATTTTATGTGGTTAGAATTCACAATTTTCAAATCTTAAGTGTTGGTCAACAAGAAAGAAGTTTCTAGATATCTTATGGCCAGGTCCCCAGAGCAGCTGTCTACCCACCTGTAAAGGTAAAGAGCTTTCCTCCAGTGTGGGAGCATGCTAGGTTAAACCCCACATTGTCTAAATACTTTTTTTGTTTATCCTCTGTAAAGGGTTTTTTAAAATTAATGCTTATTGGAGTCTAGTTGCTTTGCATTACAGTCTAGTTTCTACTGTACAGCAAAGTGAATCAGCTGGTGCATACACATATATCCCCTCTTTTTGGATTTCCTTCCCATTTAAGTGCTTATTCTTAAATCAAGGCATCTTGCTAAGTGGTCAAAGGTATGAGCTCTCCTTACCAGGGTGGTCAGAGTAGTACAGTTTAAATTATGAAGTTATTTTTCTTACTAACCTCCCAGTTTTCTAAGGGAATCAAAATAGAAATTTCAGAACCTGGGAGAATAAAGAAACAGCTGGGTTCATCACTATCCTGGTTAGAAACTCTTATCCAGACATCAGTCCCTTCTATGCCTCAGAGATCAATTCTGATCATCAGATTTGATCTAAATCAAAAGTCTAAATCACTGGATTTGTGATAAGTTATTGAAATGGCCATTTTCCAGATATGTCTCTCTGTTACTCATGCATTATTCAGGTCCACAAATGAGCCCTGAAAACAGGTCTTTCAGATGACCTCATCTCCTCTGTTAATGAACAAGATTGAAACCCACATCAAAAATATCTTTATATGGTTCTGTTCCCCCTCCTGATCCCTCCGTCAGTAGAGTCAGCAGTGGTGGGATCACTCAGCTGAAAAGCTCCTATACTATTAATACATCATGTTAGTGTGGTTCCCAGATCCTTTTTGCTTAAGGCCCATCTATTCATTTCAAAAACGTTTACCAAGTCATTGGTAAATGACTTAGAGCCTACCAAGTTCCAGGCTGTATGCCAAGACGTGGTTTCTGCCATCAGGGGGTTCCCAGTCTCATAGGATATGATGTCTATCTAAAACAGGCCGCTGCAGCAATGCCCTAAGACTCGTAGGAGAGCGGGGACCCAGCTCTGAACCGCAGGCTGGAGGGGTCAGGTTGTCGCTCGGTAGGAGCAGTCATCTCCTGAGGACCTCGTCGCCCGAGATGACCGAGGGCTGGGGGCGCCCTGTGAAATTCGCCACCCACACTGTTCTCCACCGCATCACCTGAGGCCTCTTGTTAGACTCCTAGGTGACTGTGCGGCACACACTCCAGAAACGACAGCTACAAGCCTGTCTTAGCCTGTGTTCCCGCTTTTCAGTGATGTTTTTAGTGTGACTTTGGATTACAAAGATTTATCAGAAGAACAGTCATTAGGTGAAGAAGCACCTTTTAATTTCACTGACACCAAACACGAATGAGAGCTTTTACCACTCAGGACTTGAGAGGATAAGCAGTTTAAATTCTGCTTTCACAGTTCTTAAGAATCAGGACCATTGGATTTTAGGTGCTGAAAGCACCGCGGAAGTCACTTAGCCCGTTACTTTTATTTTACTGCGGAAGACTGAGGCCCCAAAAGGGGAAGTGACTCAGGTATGGATACTGTCTGGTTAATGGCCGAGCTAGGATTAGAAACCAGGCAAGCCAGCAGCGGGACCAGCACTCTCTGTACTAAAGATTACACCACTGCAGCCAGCTTCCTCTCCAACCCAGTGCTGTAGCAATTTCAAAAGTGTGGCTGATGTTAATAATACATATGTTCTGTTAACTAACGAAATCCAAGAAACCTGTTCAGTTGCCCCTTGGCCCTTTGCACCATGTTGCTGTCTAGTTCTGCCACTCAGCTTTGGCAACAGGAGAGCTCATCAGGCACTGATGTGATTCCATGGGCAGCGTGTACTGGTACATCGTAACGGAAGTAGCAATGGTCAGAAAACTCCGTTTCAACATGGACCTCTTCAACAAATCTGTGATCCCTAGAGGTTTAGGCATCTTCAACCTTGTTCCTCTTGGGTTTTCAAGGATTTTCATTCCATAAGTTTCTGTGTATATTTGAGCACATACTTCATTTCTAAGCAGTTATTACCACAAAGTCTCAGGGACCTTAAGAAGTCATCTCCAGCTATAAATGTCCCTCTATAAATTCCCTGCCAAGCAGTGAACAATTCTCCAACAGCCTCCTTCCTCCAAGGCTGAGTAGCTCTAAATGACCACAAAGCCCATTTCCATCAAACTGTAGAAAATTCTTCCTTATGTCCAGCCCAAATTAATATCCCTGAATGTGAAGGTTTTATTTTTCTGCCCATTGGAGTGATCTGTAAATCAGCTCAACAAATACTTGAGTACATTTCAACTGTTTAAATATAGTCTGATCTTTTTTTTTTTCTTAAGGCTAGACATCCGTATCTTCAAATATTTATCCTAAAGAAAAGTTCTGACTCTGTCACTTTCCACCACATTCTTCCCAGTTTAAAAAGAAAGCTCCCCTCACCCCTGGGACGTTTTAGTGTGTAGAATCTCAAAATTTGAACATGGTGCCCGAGGAGTCATCAGCAGACTTGGGTGGTGGTTCTTGTTCATTCACTCAGTCATATCCCAACTCTTTGCAACCCCATGGATTGCAGCACACCAGGCCTCCTTGTCCTTCACCATCTCCCAGAGCTTGCTCAAGCTCAGGTCCATCGAGTCAGTGATGCCATCGAACCATCCCGTCCTCTGTCGTCCCCTTCCCTTCTCACCTTCGATCTTTCCCAGCATCCAGGTCTTTTCCAGTCAGTCAGTTCTTTGCATCAGGTGGCCAAAGTATGAGAGCTTCAGCTTTAACATCAGTCCTTTCAATGAATATTCAGGGTTGATTTCCTTTAGGATGGGCTGGTTGGATCTCCTTGCTGTCCAAGGGACTCTCCAGAGCCTTCTCCAGTACCACAGTTCGAAAACATCAGGTCTTTGGCACTCAGCCTTCTTTATGGTCTACCTTTCACATCCATACATGACCACTGGGAAAACTAGCTTTGACTATGTGGGCTTGGATGGATCTATCTCCAAATCCATTCAACACATATCTTCAGTAAAGGCCACTCAGCAGTATCCTATTGGCAGTATTTGATGACATCATCATCCTGCTACCAGATATTGCACTTGTGATCAGCAGAGATCCATCAGCCAGCCGCATGTCTGTCAACTGGCTTTGTACACTTGTCGTTATACCAGTACAGAACTCCACGTAATGCCTTTAAATTTCATACAGCAGCATTTAGTCTGTTCCAACGTCTCCTTTAGGTCCTCATTCAGTCACATATTCTGTCGCTCTGCTGATGGTAAATTAATCACAGGATACAAGGTGTGCCTCATTCCCATGAATGAGGTTTATACAGAAAGACTTGTTCTTCTGGAACAGGAATGAGTTGGAGAGCTCATTGCCTCTCTTTCAGAGCACTTCAATCAGTTCAGTTCAGTCACTCAGTCGTGTCCAACTCTTTGCGACCCCATGAATTGCAGCACGCCAGGCCTCCCTGTCCATCACCAACTCCCAGAGTTCACTCAAACTTACGTCCATCGAGTTGGTAATGCCATCCAGCCATCTCATCCTCTGTCATCCCCTTCTCCTCCTACCCTCAATCCCTCCCAGCGTCAGAGTCTTTTCCAATGAGTCAACTCTTCTCATGAGGTGGCCAAAGTACTGGAGTTTCAGCTTTAGCATCATTCTTTACAAAGAACACCCAGGACTGATCTCCTTTAGAATGGACTGGTTGGATCTCCTTGAGGTCCAAGGGACTCTCAAGAGTCTTCTCCAACACCACAATTCAAAAGCATCAGTTATTTGGCACTCAGCTTTCTTCACAGTCCAACTCTCACATCCATACGTTAGCACTGGAAAAACCATAGCCTTGACTAGACAGACCTTTGTTGGCAAAGTAATGTCTCTGCTTTTGAATATGCTATCTAGGTTGGTCATAACTTTCCTTCCAAGGAGTAAGCATCTTTTAATTTCATGGCTGCAATAACCATCTGCAGTGATTTTGGAGGCAAAAAAAAATAAAGTCTGACACTATTTCCACTGTTTCCCCATCTATTTCCCATGAAGTGATGGGACCAGATGCCATGATCTTCATTATCTGAATGTTGAGCTTAAAAGCCAACTTTTTCACTCTCCTCTTTCACTTTCATCAAGAGGCTTTTGAGTTCCTCTTCACTTTCTGCCATAAGGGTGGTGTCATCTGCATAGCTGAGGTTATTGATATTTCTCCCAGCAGTCTTGATTCCAGCTTGTGCTTCTTCCAGCCCAATATTTCTCATGATGTACTCTGCATAGAAGTTAAATAAGCAGGGTGACAATATACAGCCTTGACGTCCTCCTTTTCCTATTGGGAACCAGTCTGTTGTTCCATGTCAGAGCACTTAGGAATCATCTTTTAAATTACATGCTATAGGATTTCACCCAAGATCTTTAGTCTTCTCCATCATCCATCTGTAGCTTCTATGTTGAATTTTTTTTTTCTTTAATGTGGATATTTGCCTATCTGTAGCATTCCACCATCTCTCCCAGTCTCCACAATTATCAAAAATTTCTGAAAGCGGATTAGCAACCTTAACTGTAAGGTTTTATCTGTATCCATATTGTTCTTTAAGAAAACTTGGTTGGGGGGCGGGGGGAGGCAGAGAGGAAAAATAGCTTGAAGAAATTCTCTTTATATGTATTTTTTAAAAATTGGTGTCAGCTTTATTGAGCTATTACTAACATCTAACATAGGTAAGTTTAAGGTGTACAACACAACACTTTGATCCATGTACATATTACAAATTGGTTACCACAATAAAGTTAGTTAACACCTGCCACCTGCATTCCCTAGCATAATTCAGATTTATTTTTTTTTTAGTGGTGGTGGTGGTGATAACTTTTAAGAGCCACTGTCAGTCAGCAACTTCAAATATATAATACGGTATTGTTAGTTACTGCCTGCATGCTGTATATTACCTGGAGAAGGAAATGGCAACCCACTCCAGTATCCTTGCCTGGAGAATCCCATAAGCAGAGGAGCCTGATGGGCTACAATCCATGGGATCACAGAGGCTCAGACACAGCTGAAGCCACTGAGCCAGGCACACAGTACATTAAATTCTCAAGAATGTGTTCATCTTACAGCTGGAAGTTTGTCCCCTTCAACCAACATTCCGTCATCGCCACCCGTCCTCAGCAACCACCATTCTCTCATTTCTTTTAGTTCATTTTTTAGATTCTACATATTCCTGAGGATATACAGCATTTGTCTTTCTCTCTCTGACTTATCTAGACAAGATCTCTTGCCCTTGGACTGGTTACAACAGTTTTAGAATCCTGGAGTTCAGCATGTGATACCTCTGTATTCGTTTAAGCACAAGTCAAGAGGTTTCAAATCCAGCTTTTTACTGGCTGGAGACCACTGACTCTCCATTAACAACCCCTGAGACAGGTGGTCCAGCAACTTGTGTGCCCAGATCTCACAGCACTGGGTCCAAATTAGGTATATCCTCTTTTTCTTCCCCTAATACCCATTTTACTCAAATTCAGGCCCTATGACCTAAAAATGGGACTGTCAGTCTGCATCAAGCCCCAAAAAGTCTTTTCCTCCTTGCTTCCAGGACAAATCCAGCCTAGTTCCTTAATTTTCCTCCAGAGTTTAGCACCCTGACTTCATGAACTTTAAATCCATAAAACCCAACAGTTGTCTCCTCTGCTTTTAAAATACAAAAACACATTTAAAGCAGGCTCTATGACCTCGACACATTTTGACTTTGCTTACCTCTTGAATAATAGAGGAAAAAGCAGGTAGATGCTTCCGGTGGCAGTTATCCTCATAATTTGTTAGCCAGTGCTAAACTGTCCATCATTTAGAAGATACAACCTGTGCATTTTTTAAAAGTAACATTACCCTCGTTTTCTCAGGAAAGCAGATTTTCTGAGAAGAATCTGTATTGTATAGATTAGAAAATACACAGATGTTTCTCCACTCATTCTGCACTGTCTCTGCTTCAGGTCCTTGGGGGATACATACACGTGTGAGAGAGAGTTTCTGAGCCCACAGGCCTTGGGAGGACAGTAATACAAGTGTGTGCCTAACCAGCTGCCATGGAGGGTGGGATGATTAAGTAACCAGAGATGTATTAATCCATCTTTTGTTACCTGAACATTATTGACCAGAGACGTTTCCATATTTGCTTACATAAATTGCTGCCCATGTGTGTGAGTTTCTGCAGAAATCCCCTGGTCGATAATGCGTTAAGTCACCCGAGAAGTGATTTGGAAGAAGGGCAGACCTTGACCAGCCTTCAGGATGGCCAGGGAACGCTTCCTGGAGAAGGTGTCACTGAGCACATAGTAGAGTCAGCATTGAGTTTCAACAGAGTCAGGCTCGACGGGGCATTACAGCCCCACAGAATCCACAGGATCCAAAAAAATACTCGGCACATCAGGGGTCCTCTGCGCCCAAATGGAAGTAAGAAAAGGGCGCGACGGTGCAGTGCGCCAGGCAGGCTCCTGTGGGTTGGAGCCCCCCTCGGAGCACAGCAGCTCAGCAACTGGCTCGCATCTTTCACAGGGGAGTCCACAGGAAGAGTGAATTTTCATGTATATTTTTTACATCCAAATTAAATTAACTCATGGAATTTTCCACCCTTAGGAATTAAAGTAGCAGCTCATGAAGTAATTCAGTTATGTCATTCATACCAAAACAGA
Source organism: Ovis aries (assembly GCF_016772045.2). Lineage (NCBI taxonomy): Eukaryota > Metazoa > Chordata > Mammalia > Artiodactyla > Bovidae > Ovis > Ovis aries. The sequence goes on along the minus strand of NC_056076.1, from coordinate 54,965,870 downwards.
AAATGCCGGAGCAACTTGGCACCGTTTAAAAGCCAAGCCTTAAAAAAAAAAGCCAAGCCTAGGCCTTGGCCATTTTATTCTTTTTTTCAAAACCTGTGGCTGTTGTGTTATTTTAACTTTCATTGGGGTTGTAGATCTTTTTTTCCCCCAAATCAAAAGTATCTTCATTGCTTAGAAAACAGAAGTGTAAAATGGATTTGAAATAAGAAGAGGGTTTCGGCAAAGCAGCTTTAGGAGTGAAAAGCTGGGGGGGTCGGGGGAGGAGAAGCTGTAACATCGAATTTCTGAAATGCGAGGATTCCACCTAATTGGTTGACTTTCACAGTTTTGCATAATGATAGCTTCCTCTGGATCCATAAATCAACTCAGAACTATAAAGTGGAGTTTAACCAAAAGCTCTGTCCAGTATTAGTTAAAGGAGATCTTTTGCATTGTCCTGATACAACAGCCACATTCATTTTCAAGCACTTAATTGGATGTATTGTCAAAAACCACGGTGTTGAATTACCACATTTTAATTTCACATTTGCCTGCTCCCCAGCTTCTGCGCAGGGACGGGTCTGGTTTGGAGCTGCAAGTGTGTGAAAGTTATTGGAGAACGGTCGTCTCTGGGTAATGTTTCTATAAGCCGCCCAAAAATTTTCCCCCTGTAGTCTAGATGGGGAACAGCTGGTTTTTGTTTAAAAAGCTGTTTTGAGAAATGTCTGAATCTTGAGGTGTAGAACTGAGGTCACCAGTAAAAGCAGGTGCTCAGGGACAAGTGAGAAGGACTCTGGGGCCCAGTTGGCCCTATAATCTTCTGCAGGGTATTTCCTATTAGAGGAAAAAGTGTTGAAGTTGGTTCCTTTATTTAGGACGCAAACTGATAAAGTAATAGTATTAGCGACGCTATTGGAAATTGAGCATCTTTGAACATAGCCAGCCCTCGAGTGAATAATTAGCTCCCTCTGAAATGGCTGTTTCCCTCCCAAGGCTTCAAATACAAAGGTCCAAGGCTTTAACTTCCGTTAGGTGTTATAAGCCCTTGAATTTCCTCTTTAAATACACCCACAGTAAAAAGAACCATCGTTTCAAATAAACAGCCCCAGAACTTGGTCTGTCCTCCGAGTTCACAGAGGCGAATCTCAGGAAAAGGCAGAAAAGGAACCCGAATTGGCAGGACCAGGAGGAGGCAGTTTTGAAACAGGCCAAGTGCAGAGCATGTGGAACCACTGAAGTCCAGTGCACGTCAGATATCCACCAGCCTGAAGATGAAAGGAAACGGCCTCTTCCCCTGGGAGCTGGCGGTTATTAGCAGCTGTTTATCCAGTCGGGGATAGAGATTAACATTGTAATTTTTTTTTTTCTTTTTTTAAAGAACTAGAAGAAAATTTGTTTGGGAAGTTGGCTCTTCATATCAAATCACTGTGCATTGCCAAAAAAAACTTCCTTTCTCAGAACTGAAGTACTAGGGTTGAGCAATGTTATGACTCTCTGAGAAACTCAGGATTACCAAAAAGCCCATCTCCATAAAATAAGAGAAGAGGCCAGAGAAACCAGTGGAAATCTGCCCCTGACACGTTCCCTTGAACTCTGCCCTGTGCAGCTGGCTCTTGAGGCTGGTACCTGTTCTCAGCCTGCCTCTGTGCGGGAGTGTTCTCCCGCCCCCTGCCCCACTGCCCCCCTCTCAGCCCCCCAAATTAATCTTGGCCACTCTGAGTCCTACGCAAATGGATTCTGCACATGCTTACTGCTTGTAAATACCTTTTCATGGCATATTGGGGGAAGTTGCTTAGTACTCTGTAGAGCTTTATTCTCAAAAAAAAAAAAAAGAAGAGCTGGATATTGGTATTCCCCCCCCCCCCGATTTAATGCTACTCTTAATGTCATTTTCTTTTATTAAATCCTTTCTTTTGCTTTTGATCTTATTTATAGCAGAGCCACTGGTCATATGGAAACTATTATTGTATAGCTGGGAGATGAAAGACTTCATTGCAGTTAAATAAGAGTGAATCATTTGGGCCAGTAATACACACATACAGTGAGGTACCATTTGTATCCAGAATGCCCTATGTTGTTCACTTGGTAACAGAGCCATTGAGGTTTATAAAGGGCTTTAGCAAAGTCTGCTTTTTTCCCAAAATATGTCATCTGACAATATGGAAACAGGTTGATGTGCAGTCCTTAGCTACTTTATATATATATATATATATGTGTGTGTGTATACATGTATATAGGCACTTACTGTTGTAAAAATAGGAACTTTCATTTAAAGTTGAGATGTTAATCTGTATCAAAATTCTACCCATTTTTCAAACCCTGTCTACAATACCGTTTTCTTGAAGTTGTCTCTGGTTTCTCCATCTGATATGATCTCATTCATCCTTTAAAACCCTACATGACCTTATACTCCTTTATGACATTCATCTTATTTTGCCTTATATAGTATTTTTTATATTAATCTGCTGTTAAGATATGAGAGGCCATGAAGTAATACACACAATCTATCTTTTATTATTTTTTCCTGCAGTGGCTTGCATATACATAATAGCCATTCCTAAGGCCTTTTGAATTAAATGAAATGTTTTTTTTTTTTTTTTATAGAAAATGGCTAACCTATAGTCAGCAATACCAAAAGCTTTTAGATTTCAGAGTGTCTCACAGGATATATGCCACTGGTGTCATCCCTGACAGTTTAGGAAGTACATAATTGCACCTTGTGATATTACAGTCCTATACAAGGACCCAGTGCTTGCCTTTGGGGTGCTTACATTTCAGAAGAGGTATAGGCTTTGTGAATAGCAGCCAAACAACATCCTTGGAGCGTATGCCCTGCCCTACTAGACAATGGCCTCGAGTGATGTCCATCATTAACAGTTAGGGGAGAGCCCTTTCCAGATCCAACAAGATGTTGAGAGTTCTAGAGACCCAGGCAGACTAGGAGGAATGAGAGTAAGGGGGTCTGTAGGACAAATAAAAGTGGGTCCTGGGGAGGGAGGTAGCCCTTGTGTCCCGGGGGACAGAAGATGGAAGGCTCAGCTTAGGCCTCGGGGATGTGGGAGTGAAGGCACCAAACAAGAGGTCACAAGCAGGTAACTGAAGATGGAGATGAAGAAATTTGAACAGGAGGGTACCAACGTGCTCCTTTGGTGTCCAGGTGAAGCATAAGGTATTGATAAGCTATCTTAGACTTAAGCCATAGGACAGTGAAAAGCCATGCAAGAATCTTGATGTGCAAGGGCCCAAGGGCAGAGGATACAGCATTTACACGCTGAGTATTTCAGAAGGGATGGGGAAGAAATGTTTTGTTACACAAGCTTCTTTACACTTCCACTGCTTTTCCAAAAATGTTACAATCAGCAGGTGTTACTTGCATAACAAAGAAAAGCATTTTAAACATAAAGGCCTGATTCTTCCCCTGTAGAGGTCATTATAGAGTATTGAGTAGGGTTCCCTGGGCTGTACAATAGATTATTACCTTCTATAGATATAGTAGTGTGTATATGTCAGTCCCAGTCTGCCAGTTTATCCCCTCTTCCCCTTGGTAACCATGTTTGTTTTCTACATCTGTGACTCTGCAAAAGAGTGGGTAAATATATACGTGTAACTGATTCACTTTGCTATATAACAGAAACTAACACAGCTTTATAAGTCAACTAAATTCCAGTAAACATTAATTTTTAAAAATGTTTTAAATGAAAGCCTGTTAGTTAAGGATAAATCCCTAGTAACAGGCTTCTTGGGCCAGCTGCAGAGCACTTTGTGTGCCAGGCAGCCAGACACAGGTGTGTTTATTCTGCAGGGACCGGAAATTCCGACACGTATCCAGTGTCCAGTTGTCTTTTCCTTCACTCTAGCAAAAGAAGCTGCTTACGGGTAACTGCAAATTTGCACCATAATCTCTGTGCTGCGTGGGCTTAGTTCACTAGGCTTGGATTAGTTCCCCCCATCCTGGGGCCAGGAAGGGCCGGAGTGGACTCTGCTAACCAGCCCCCAAGGCCCCCCGCCCGATGGGCTTCATCCAGTTCTAGTTTCCGGTGTAGGAAAGTGATGTAAAGTATTGGGGGCAGAGGGTGGGGATACAGAGGAGAGAAATGAAACAGTTTTAATAGATGAAACTTGAGTTAAGGGGGAAAAAAAAAAGATGAACTGAAATCACATAACTGCCATTTGCATTTCTCAAACTCGATCACAGAATCATTTATTTTTAACCATTTTGGTGGACATCATGAGAGTTTCAGCCCGGCTGACCCCGTGACAGGTTAACACTGCCAAGGTCAGGGTCGTTTAGACATGCTTAAATCCTTTCGAATGTTATTTTATCATCTGGGGAATAAGCGTTAAATTCATTTCCAAGAATTGCCCAGTTAAGAAATACCTTCCGTTTTCAGATAAAGCATAGTTGAAGCTGTGAGATTTCTGGGGAGGGGAAAATTTTTTTTTTTTTTTTTTAAGAAAATTAGGTTTTCTCCCAATGAACATTTTAAGAATCAAGATCCAAACTTAAGAATTGAATCCAGATCTGACTTGAGTGAAAAGTCCTTTCAATGTGTAATCACATGAGTTTTTAAAAATGGTCTGTTAATTTTTTAAAACTGAGGAATGTGGAAATTATATTCGTGGTTGAAGGGTCTCCCAGATGCCACAGCTTTCTCACACGAAAGAGTTGGTTTGCAGAGCCTACTCTCGTTTTCTACAGAATTCAGTGCCTCTGATACTGTTTCTCAATATCTACCACTGCTATTTCATGAACTTCCGAGTTCCCATCTGTGAGCTATTAAAGTTTGCAAGACCACTTCCCACCTCTGTAAAAGATGCCCCTTTTGGACTCAGTGGTATTTTTTGCACATTTGAGAAAATGTTTGCTTTCCTCTGTTATGACACAGATCTGGCAAGATAATTGAAACTGAAATCGAGCACTCTCTGACTGTCATGTATAATTGATATTTCATGAGGAGATTACAGTTCAGACACCAAAACTGTTTTCTCTGTCAATGGGTGTCTAATTACAGTAAAAAGCCCATCAACATTTTTTTTTAATGATTATAGCAAAACAAGAGAAAGTTAAAAGAGAGAAAAGTAAAAGTTACCAGGACTTTTTTTCTGGGCCCATTCTCTTGTTGTTATTTTCCTTCTTTCTAAAAAACACCTCTGTCAAAAGGAAATTTTTGAACACGATGCCATTAATTACAGACTTTCATTTTGAGATACCAAAATGTTTCTAACAGCATTTCTGGTTTTGTGTCATTATCTCTGGATCTAAAAACTAATGACAAATTTCCTAAAGTTCCCACCCTATACTCTTTTAGAAGGATTATGGTAGGGGAGAAGGAACTGAGGTCTGAAAGCCTGTTTTGAAGCAGTTATTGCTGGAGATAACATTAACAAGGATTGAATAACTGCCAAATGAAATTTAATACATTTTCCCATCCATGCAATAGGCTTCTTAAATACAACAGAATAATTACTTTCATAATACTCCCTGGAAACAAAGAGAGCAGAAACACTGAATGCCTTTTTTGTTTGTGATGTCTGTTGTGAGCGCGAGGATCAGGAGAAGGATGTTTACCAGGGCACTCTCCGTGCATCCCCGCATAAAAAACAGCGTTGCCAGCAGCCACCTCATTTGAAGTTGCATATCTTTAAAATCTGTTTATGTTGGAGGAGTTGTGGCAGCTATTAAATTTTGTAATTCAGTTAGACATCTTGGCCTTGGCTTGAGTTGGTGGACTATGATGGTTTTCCCCTCAGTGATAAAACGAAAGTGATTTTCATATCTGCATCTACATACACACACACACACAGACACAGAGAGAGAGTTTTAAAATGAAAACTCCAGGAAGTAGTTTGTCCCTAAACTCTGCTCCCCTCCTCTCTGTGCATGCGTGTGTGAGTGTGTATATGTATTTGTGTGCTAACTCGAATCAGTCATGTCTGACTCTTTGCAACCTTACAATAAGACTGTAGCCCACCAGTCTTCTTCTCCAGGCAAGAATAATGGAGTGGGTTGCCGTTTCCTTCTCCAGGGGATCTTCCCAACCCGGGGATTGAACCCATGTCTCCTGCGTTGGCAGGCAGATTCCTTACTGCTGGACCTTTGGGTATGCCCTGCCAAATTGGGGGAGGGGGACATCTGGTTCCAGGCTGGCCTGTTCATGGGATGGTCCACTTCTGCTTCAGAATGATGAGCCAGGCCCTCAGATGATCTCAGCATTCTGAACTCAGAACTACTAAAACAAAGAGGGAGTTAGGGGCAGGTTCAGAACCTGGAAGGATGTCCTGGGAGCTCCTGTGAAAGAAGAGTCCAGGGTGTGGTCCAGAGTGGGCAGAAGCCAGAGAGAGAGGTACCAACAGGGGTGGGAGAGGCCGGGATGGCCCCTGGGGACAAGGGATGGCCGTAGGTCACAGGAGTTCCCCAGGCCCTGAGCTTTAGTCACCAAATCTTCCTGTTACGGCTGAGTAATATTCCGTCGTGTACCGCAGCTTCTTCATCCATGTCCCTCCGTCTGTCGATGGACATCTCGGCTGCACCCATGTCCTGGCTCTTGTAAGCAGTGCTCCAGGAACAGGGCTGCATGTGTCCTTTAGAAGTCTGATTGTTCCCAGGGTATGTGCCCAGTAGTGGGATTGCTGGGTCACATAGTAGTTTTATTCCTAAGGAACAAATTTGAGTCCATTCTAATGAAGAGTATAAACCTAGAACTTGCTATACAGAGTGAAATAAGTCAGAAAGTGAAAACCAAATATGCTATATTAACAAATACGTATATGGAATCTAGACAAATAGTATTGGCGAACCTATTTACAGACAAGAAATGGAGACACAGACATACAGAACAGCCTCGTGGACGCTGCGGGGGAAGGGGGGCAGGGCAACGTGAGAAAGTAGCTTTCGTGTGTATACGCTGCCATGTGAAGTAGGTAACCATCGGGGGTGTAACACAGGGAGCCCAGCCGGGTGCTGTGGGTGACATAGAGGGATGAAAGCGGCAGGCGAGGCTCAGGAGGAGAGGACATGTATATAATGATGACCGATTCACGTCGATGTATGGCAGAGACCACCACAGCATTATAAAACAGTTATCCTCTAATAAATAAAATTTTAAAAAAGAAATCTTCCTGTTAAATCTCCTTTTACCTGAGCAAGGCAGAATGAATTTCTGGTCCTTGCTGTTAAAATCACCTCAGTAAATTGATCACTCCGTGAAAATTCTACCAAGGATCGCTGTAAGCCCCACACAGGCCAGGGCCCACATCTAAGTTATTCACCATGCATCCCCAGCACCTTCCAGAATGACCACATCAGCTAGATTTGCTGAATTAATAAATATACTCTCTGATCAATTAGCAATTATTGAATAATGTTTATATTTTAGTTCTGTCTTCTATTTTTAGCATAGATATATCTAAAACCATATGGTATGTAACTATAAGAAGACTCTATTGTTAAAGACTGCAAAAAAATTTACAATCAGTATTGATAAAGCTGTTTTCATTGGCTGCCTTTTAACTTCATTGCTTATCTAGATGAAAAGGTTCTCAAAATAGGACTTTAATGAAATATGGATTTTCTGGGTGCCATCCTTAGAATTGATTTGTAGGTTAAAGGAATCTGCTTTTTTTCTAGTCACATTATTATGTATTTGTAAGTGGGCAAATCCTGACTCTCATATATACAGATGGCAGTATTGGTCTCGCATCTATTTCTGAGTTATTCTATTGATGGGTTTGTGCTGGCCATTCACTGTGGTTTTTTTCTTGTCTCTTATGTGACCAGAAATAATGTTTCTGAGGGAGAAGTAAATAGGGTTAGGAAATGCTGTCTGTGGCCAAGGAAGCAAGCAGAGCAAAGCTAATTCTTCAAATTGGAATATTATTCCACAGACACGGGCAATGGAATGGATCCTGGAGAGTCAAGCTGATTAGATGGATCCATGGATCTAGACCTATCGTTATTGATCCATTTGTTCCTGAAATATACTACGAGAGAGACCTTCTGATATCACAGAGAATGTTTTCAACTTCCTTTATGGAAAAGAATGTATTATTTCAGGGGCTCTCAGGTGATCTTTAGAAAATTAAAGTTAGGTAATATGCGTGGATAAAAGCCAACATCTAGTCAGAACAGCCACCTTCTCAAACATATTTATAGATCATTTAAAATTTCGCTGTCATTCTGCAGGAGAAAGATTTTAAACCAAATGGACACGAACAACGTAGAGTGCAAAGAGGATCATAAGTGAAAGCAGCCTGACTTCTCAGGTTTCTTAAACTGTGTAGACTCTTACTTATATGTAGTAAGCAAGTATTTTCAGCTGAAACACCTAACAGTGTCGGTAATTATTGGGCACCTTTGTGTACCAACTGTCTTGCATACTACTGCTCCTTGCAATAAACCTGAGATTTAGTCACTGTCACTTCCAGTGTTATTTTCTCCATTTTGGGTTTGAGTAACTTACCCAAGATTATATAACAAGTAAAGAAACCAGTTACAGTTAGAACCTACATATTTTCAACTCTCATATTGTGTTAATTTTCACTTAGTTATGCTGTCTATCATAATAGTTGAGGCAGAGAAAATAGAAAGGTCATTGGGTATGGGTTCTTTTAAAAGCTAAACATGATCTAGAAGGGACAAAAAAGAAATTTCAGGATTAATAACTGAACATGTTTTAATTGAAAAGCAATGTCTTAACCTTGAATTGCATCTCAGTTGCCCACAAAGGAGGCTTGAGGGTTTTAACAGAATGATTCTAAAATAGAAGGAGGGTATGGGAATCTCTGCCACGCTCAGATTGGTGGTTACCTTCAGTGATTCCAACTTAGACTCATCCTTTGTGGAAAGAAATGTAATCCATTGGGAAGGCCAGTAACTGTGAATCAGCAGTTGGATAATTATTTAGGTTATACTTAATGACGGTCTTCGCTAAAGAGCTACCATTTGATCAGGGCCTGTAAAATTCATGCTTTCAAGTTGACATCTTAGAATGAAAGGATAGCCGTTGATTGAATCAGTCTTCTAATTGCACAAATATAAAAGTGGAAAAAAGCTATCATTCTTTGGTATGAAAGGGAAATGAAAACATACACAGTGAGAAACGGCTGCAGGGAGCTGGGTGGGCACGGTCTGCCTGCGAGAGGTCAGGCTTCCGTTACAGGTGCAAGGCAGGAGAGGCGTGGCGGTAGTGCTCAGTATGTGAAAAGGGCTGACGCTTACGCCGCGGAGCTCTGGAAGTTAAATCCAGGACCAGTGGCTGCAGTGTCCAAGGAGGCCAACTTGTGCTGGAGATGGAGTAGCTGTTTTGGAAGATAATCAGGTTCTTAATATACCTGAAGCACCCACATATCAGTAGGAACTAGCCACCTTCCAGACTGCTCTGGGGAGGGACACAGGCACCCAGAGGACAGACAGCATGAAGCTCCCCAGATACCTCAGCTGCAACATTCATCTAAACTTCCCGGTGTGCCCGAGTCCTTAAATCCTGTGCTCTTCTTGCTGTATTTTGTTTTAACTTTTAAAAAAAATTATTTTGAAATTTAAAAAATTATAAAAACGTGGTGTTGGCTTACAGCGCTGTGTTAATTTCTGCTGTCCAGTAGATACATATGTATATACATTCTTTTTCATATTCTTTTCCATTATGGTTTATCACAGGACACTGAATGTATTTCCCTGTGCTGTGCAGTAGGACCTTGTCGTTTATCCATTCTCTGTATAATAGTGTTATTTTTGCTGTATTTTGAATCTCAGCAGTTAGTATGATTTATATGGTCCTCCCCCTTCCCTCTGTATCATCATCTTCTGCATTGTTTTGGAGTCTGTAAAGGTGACAGTTCATACTAGGCTGTCTTGAGATAGCACATGCTTCATCTGGTTCTGTGCATTTTATTGTTGCAGTTCAGATTCTTATTGTTGTTGCGCTTGGCGAAAATATTCTTTAAACACTGGGTAGCAAAAGAGTGAAGATTTTGCGTTGTGGCTTTCGATTTCGGATTGGGAAAAAACATACACTCTTTGATTCATAGCAGTGTAAATTCATGGAGAGATACTTTTAGTGTTAGACCCACCAAACAATACACTAACAGATAATTACGTGGAATGCCAGTGAAGCTTGACTCACGGTCCTCTTGGTTTCCAAATGCTCAATGGTCTTCCTTGAAGGCGTTCACTATAAAAGTCAGCTATTGCTGTCTCAGTGCCATAAGTTCAACATCTCTGGACCCCAGAGTAGGTAGTAGTAATTAATAAAAAACTCAGCAGTATTTTTTTTCCAGACCCAGTCATCATGCTGTACTCTATAATTTTATTCTTGGAGTCATCGAGAGTGTTTCCAATATGGTGTCTATCTAGGATCAGAATAGTTTAAAAAAAAAAAATGGAAAAATGTCCAAACATCTTTGCATGGCAATGATGGCATTACTGGTGTGTTTAATAAAACCTTTATTGGTACATTTTCCGGTATGGTGGCATTGGCAGAAACGGTCCCCCTTTGGATTTGGAACTCAGCAGCTGATGAAATACAGTAAACATTAATTTGGAATGGGCTGCCAGTTTTGGAAAGCCAGGTGACATTTTATTATATTTGTACCGAGCAGGGGCTACGTCCCATACTGCTGTAGCTTCCGCTGTCAGAGGCTTAGCTGGCATTATGGAAAAAAAAAAAAAAAAGAAAAACATGGCAGGCCTGAGAATCTTATCCCCTGAAATGAAAGTCGAATGCCAAATTGAAATTCCTGTAGGATTTCCGATAGCAATGGGGGAATTGAGAAGCCCACAATTAAGCATATGGGCATTAAGATAATTGTCAGATCTGTTGGCGGACATGATAGAAGGCAGATGGGTGCGAATCAGTACGCTCCACCGCAGCACCCTGGGAGACAATTTGACGTTTTACCTGCCTGAGCTCCTCTGCCATATTTGTCACTGGATGTACAGCACAGCATCTTACTGAGCGTTAAGTGTTGTTTTTTTTTTCCTTCCGCTGAGGACTGTAGCTGCATGTATGATCCTTCAGCGCCCTCTAGTGAAATGCACTGGGGAGTCTTGTTTTCAAAGGCTGGTCTTCCTTCCTTGGGGCCCTGCGGTCGCACCTCTGATGCCCACTTACCTCCGCCGTCCCTCTGGCTCTTTCAGGTTGGGGCCCATCGTGAAGACGGCGTGGCCCTGCGAGGCAGCCACTCTCTCGTTCCGAACCAGGTGCCGGTGCCGCAGCTACCTGTCCAGTCGGCAACTTCCCCTGATCTGAACCCACCCCAGGACCCTTACAGAGGTAGGTCCACCTTGGAGGGGCACGTCTCATTTCCCTGAAACAGTAGACCCCGTGTGCCTGTGGTGCCTCCTTGGCATTCATCCCTCAGGAAGCACTGGCCCGTAACCACGAAGCCGTTTCGGTAACAAGATGGTAAGGAAATGGGAAAGGCTTTCGAACATCGATGGCTAATTGTGTTTCTTCGGTAACTGTTTTCCTCCAGCATCTTCTGAAACCCTGCTCCTGTTTGCAGCAGGGGATGAGACCAGATACTGATGAGAGGAAATGTGATTTTAGCTATTTCCACATTGCGCTCATCCAGATCCTTTAATGTGGTTAGTTGTAGCCTGACAGTGATGTTTCCAAATGAAGAGGAAGGAAGGAAATGGGTTTTTGTTGCTTAAGATGGAAGGAAATGTAGGTACATTTCAAAAATGGGACTCAGTCGGATGAGTCATCCAGCTCTGTCCTGATTGCACCGTACCCCTGACTCCTTTCGGCTTTCCAAGACCCCAGGTGGCAGGGTCACAGGAACAAGACCTGGGTCCCAGGTCCCTCTGCAAATGGCTGGCCCGATGACCAAGAGATGCTTATGTAATACCCCATTGCCCTCACATTGAGAATAAAATGTGCTAACAGTGCCGCAAGAACGGATATGTGTAAGCATTTGTCCAAGTATTAAGCATTGTAAGAATCTGATTGTTAACTATATGTGGGCATGCCTGCCCATTTTTATCGGAATAGTCAGACTTTGATGGCCCTTTCTTTTAAAGAGCCTTTGGGTTTTCTTTGTCTTAGGTCAGCCCTTCTTATTGTGTACAAGCATGACCTGAGGATGTTGTTAAAATGCTGATTCTGATTCAGTTAGTCTGGGGTTCTGCATTTCTAATGGGCTTCCAGGGGATAAGCATACTCCTGGTCCCCTGATCAGATTTTGAGGGACAAGATTCTGGACCCCGTAGATTACAGATTGAAGGAAATACTGAATAGACACGCTTCTTCCTTAGAAATAAATGATTGCATTTAGGCCACGTTTTAAGGTTTATTGTGATCTTGGAAAGTTGAGCAGTGGAAGAGCTAGAAATGTCTTCATTGAGCTGCTTTCCATATGTACCATTTTTAAAGACTGATTACTCCTCGAGGATAAGAGAAGCCTAATTTCAGAATATCATTAGGGTATCTATTGAAGTCTTGACTGTACGTATTTAGCGTACTCCCTGGGAATTATATTTTAAGGACATTTTTCTATTAAACCATTGCATATGGAAGAAACTCAATATAATAGCTGATATTTACTTGGGTTCTTAATCAGAACATTGAGGTGTGTGATTTTCATGATTATGATTTTCATTGCAATTAAGTTGATGTTTTGTAGACAGTGAAATTACCATCTACTCCAAAAGATTGCAAAATAGAATTTAACCTCAGCGCCAATGCAGGGATAACTTGTTTCTGCAGGTGCATTTTTGAAACTTCACTGAAGATGATGAGGAAAGTGATGGATCACACAGTTGGGCGGTCTGAAATGAATAGCCAGCGGCCCTGCAGCCTGGGGCATGTGTGTCTGTGCCTCGAGGCTTTGGTGGGTGTGTCACCTGCTCTCTTTTTTTTTTTTTTTTTTTTGTCTGCAGGCATGCCACCAGGCTTGCAGGGCCAGAGTGTCTCCTCCGGCAGCTCTGAGATCAAATCCGACGACGAGGGTGACGAAAACCTGCAAGACACGAAATCTTCCGAGGACAAGAAATTAGATGACGACAAGAAGGATATCAAATCCATTACTAGGTCAAGATCTAGGTAACAGTATATAATACTGTCGCTTCATTTAATTCCTTTATTGGACTTTGATGAAGTGAACAGAACAGGAAGAAACTATTCAGTTTTTTCCTGGAAGGTAAATCTGCAGCTAAAAATTAAAAAGGAAAGGCTTACTCTAGAGGCACGAACGTATCATTTGAGATACCTGTACTCTAGGAAAGCCGAAACTGCCTTTGCATTTATGAATTTGGACCCAATGCTGATAATGACACAAAATGGCAAAAACAATTTATCACCAATTCAAATGCAAGCAGTCGATTTGTAAGACTGCTTATTCTACAAATTTGGTCAGAAATGTTCTTCTGAAAATACTTCTAAAAAGAGATCCTATTGCTATTGAAAGCTCAATTGATATATGTACAGTTGTAACTTTTTTCGTACCTTGAAAGTGAGAAAGTACCGATTTCCCAGCCTGAGTCTACATATGTTGAGAGAGAGATATATATATGTATAAGAGTAGTACCTATGTTGCTGGTTTTTTTCTTGGCTACTCCTTTCTGCAGAAAATTCAATTGCAGGAAAATAGCTTCTGATCAGTTTTCTCAGCTCCGCAATATCTTTAAATTAGAATCTGTCTCCTTGAACTGTAATCTGATAAGCAGATGGACTTTTTTGAACATTGTGACACCCACGTTCTTTGCCTTGGTGCTCTTGGATAATTTTTATTTGGAAATTTAATGAGCTGTACTATGACAGTGCCTCCCTTTATAAACAACATTTGTTTGGCTGCCCTGGGTCTTAGTGTGGGCCTGTGGGATCTAGTTCCCTGACCAGGGATCAGATTCAGGCCCCCTGCGTTGGGAGCACGGAGTCTTAGCCGCTGGACCGCTAGAGAAGTGCTGATTCCTCCCTTTGAGAGGCCGTCGTTCTCAAGGTTATGCCTGGGGTCCTTTAGGGATTAAGGACATGCCATCTTTTCATACTGCCTTTGTAGTTAGATTTGTTTCTAAGTTCTACCACAGTTTTGAAATTTCTGGAACCTTCGCGCTTACACCTTTCCACCATCTCTGTGGTTTCCTGGCCCTTGGCCATTTCCTGACTCTTGCCTTGGAATGATAAGACGTTCCCAGGAGGGCCTTTGACATCCTTAGCAATTTCTCTGTTAATTCAGTCAACTCTTGGTAACTTAACTAGTGGCTGTAACACATGCATTTTCAGTTCATCCTTTGAAGTCTCAATGCAGCATTTAAACTTGGCTGTTAAGAACCTTCTTGTTTCAAAGGTCACTCTCTTGACGTTCACTTAGGACTCCAAAACTGTTGTCTGACAAGGCTTTCCAAATCTAGGCAGTTTTGTTTGCATAAACAACTTGTAAGTGGATAACCCATTCTCATTCATTACTGGCCTGAATACACTTGGAAAACAATTTCCCATTTTCAGCCCCACTTTGGAAAAAGTGTGGCATATGTTTGCTATGTAAAAACATTACCCAAATTTTTACCTTCTGGACAGGACCAGCAGAAACTCGACTCTGTTCTCATTTTGCTTGTTACATCTTACTTTTGTGGTGGGCTGTGGGTGTGAATTCACAGTCACCTTGAATTCCTTGGCGTTGGCCGAGGTCATGGATGGGAGAGAGATGGGTGGGCAGAGGAAGTGAGGAAGAGAATCAGGTGGCGGAGAAAGAGAGCTTTCTGATGGGCTCAGTTCGGTTGTGCACTCATCAACACACATCCAAGGCAGACAGTCCCATCTGGAAGGGAGTTTAACCTACAGGAAGGCGAGCCAAGTCTTAAAGCATCTTTCTTTGGTGTCTGCCTCCCTTGCAAGTGCTCTTGGCTTACTTGCGTGCATCATCTTTGTGGGCAGCGTGTGCTGCAGCCCAGGGATCCACTCCATTTCTGCCTGACTGGGTCTTCTGTGTCATGATGTGTCCTCACTGCAATGTGGAAGTTACACAGAGATTCTTCACAGTGGAAGACTTGGAGCCATTCATGTTTTAAATTCTTTTTAACTTCTTTTAAAAATAATGTTTTGGCCTGTCTAAGCAGCATGTGGGATCTTAGTTTCCTGACCAGGGATTGAACCCATGGCCCTCCGCAGTGCAAGCGCAGAGTCTAGACCACTGGACCCCCAGGGAGGTCCTGAACACATAGATTTTTAAGCCAGTACTCCTTAAGTGAGTAGATGAAGTGAGTAGATGGCTTCCCACATGTTCCTCCAGCTCTGAAATGTTGTGATTCATATGTTCATTCAGTGAGCCTTTCAGATTCATGGAATATTAAGGTCGAGGCTCACCTTGTTGGTCCTTGGGGTCAGTGCTCAGATCTCTAGGTTGACATCCTTATAGATGGTCACTGCCGTTTTGCTCCTTATAATGGAGTTTTTGAGTGAAGTATACTTCATTTTTAATGTCTCTCATGCTCAAAAAAGGTTCTTGTTCATGTTAATTCAGACTGTCCCACTTGGAGTTCCTTGCTCTGTTCTGTCTTTGTAAGGCATCATCTCCCATGCCCCTCTTTTACAAGTGATTCCCCAGAAACAGTTAGAAACCTTGATGCCATGAAATCCTCCTGATATGACAGGCTTTCCAAGTAGCTCATCATCATCCTATCTGCCTCCCATTGAAAAGTTTATAATTTATCAGGATCTCACCCAGAAGTAGAAGTCACCTTGTCTTTCCAGACTGCTGGCTCCAACCATGCCTTTGAGTGAATCATTTCTGTTCTCAACAATCAGAGAGCAGCTTTCCGGCTTCATTTTTGTCTCACAGTGAGGTTGTGGTCATTGATAACCAGTAAGTTTGAGTTGAGTTGGGTTGGGTTTGCCTGAAACTCAGGTTTCCCCAACCTGTCTCGTGACCGTAAACATCCATAATGTTAAAGGTTATGGAGATGATGTTTTTCTAACCTTGCTATATTTAATACATGGAGAAAGTGAGACTCGATACAGTAAGTGGCCTGACCAAGCCCTCCAAGCTGGTTAGCAGACAGCAGGCCCTCGTGTTCACTCATTCATTGTCTTGAATGGATGACTTTCTTAATCCTGTTAGAGCTGCATTGTGTTAATTTTGAAGTATCCACATCGTTTTTCAGTCCCTTGTTTTCCTCAGGTTCACACGTCACATTATGAAAGTTAAAAAAAAAAAAAGAAAAGAAAAAACAGTTTCGGTCTCCAGCCCTTTCTGGATTGCGGTCCTGAAGTGTAGCTTGAGCCGGAGTTGACCGTGCACTGCTTTGCCGCACATGGCTTTATGGACCAGAGCCGTGTTTTCCCTTTTTGGCTGCCTTCTATCCATACGGTGCACTTGGGGCCCCAGTCTGAAGCTCTCCTGTTGGGCTTGGGTTTTATATCTGTGAGACTCTGAATGTCTCACGCAGGGACTGTCGTAACCACCTAAAGCAGTGCCGAGCCCTGGCAGAGAGAAAACTCCACCAGGGACAAGGGCTTGAGATGGGAAAGCTCCCCGACAGCTCGGGAAGAAATCGGAGGGAATTGAGAAACCGTCCCTTTCCGCGCCCCCATTAGAAAATGCCGCGTCTTCCCCTGTGTCCGCAGCAATAACGACGACGAGGACCTGACGCCCGAGCAGAAGGCGGAGCGGGAGAAGGAGCGGCGGATGGCGAACAACGCCCGCGAGCGCCTGCGCGTGCGCGACATCAACGAGGCGTTCAAGGAGCTGGGCCGCATGGTGCAGCTGCATCTCAAGAGCGACAAGCCCCAGACCAAGCTCCTGATCCTCCACCAGGCCGTGGCCGTCATCCTCAGCCTGGAGCAGCAAGTCCGAGGTCAGGGCGGGCGGCGGCTCCCTTGCAGAGGCCAGGGTGGAGCCCGAGGGCGCGGCCGAGGCACCCCTAGCGTCCCGGGGCCGTTCCCGTGTTTCAGCCACACGGCAGCCCCCCTCCCCCTGTAATGAAGCCCCAGGACTTTCCTTACAGCTGGGACGGACGTTACCCTAGGTCCTCTCAGCAATCCCAGCTCAGCGTCTTCGCTTGGGGCTTCCAGGTGGCCCCGGGGTAAAGACTCCGCCTGCCAAGGCAGGAGACGTGGGTTCGATCCCTGGGTCGGGACGAGCCCTGCAGGGGGACATGGCCGCCCACGCCGGCCTTCTTGTGAGGAGCATCCCGTGGACGGAGGAGCCTGGCGGGCTGCAGTCCCCGGGGTCGGGAAAGAGGGGAACGTGACCTGGCGACTGAGCAGCAAATGCTTGCTTTACCGACTTCCTTAGACCGTAAGCGCCCGCAGTTGCCCCAGGCAGATGAGGGAGGTTGAGCCAGGGGATCGCAGCAGTGCGCATTTTCCCGCTCGGCCCGCTTGTTCTGGAAGGCAGAACCTGAGAGAAGGGCTGAGCAGACCCGCAGAAGCGTAGCATGACCGCCCCACACCAGAAGCCCTGGGTGAGGCCTCAGCCCTGCATGCTCTCCTCTCCCACAGAAAGGAACCTGAACCCGAAAGCCGCGTGTCTGAAGAGAAGGGAAGAAGAGAAGGTCTCCTCGGAGCCGCCCCCGCTGTCCTTGGCGGGCCCGCACCCCGGCATGGGAGACGCGTCCAACCACATGGGACAGATGTGAAAGGGCAAGTGTGTTCCAGCCGTTTCCGAAGGCGTCCCCCTGTGTCCCGCGCCCAGGCGTCAGCCCTGAGAGTCGTATCTGACCCAGAAGCGCACACTGATTTTCCCTACCTTGGGGGCGGGGGGGGGGGGGGGCGGAATTTAAAAATGAAAGCCTCCCTTCTCTGTTACAAACGTACTAATTCATCTTTCTCTCTTCTCTCTCAGGTCCAAGTTGCCACATTGCTTCATTAATACGAGAGACCACTTCCTTAACAGCTGTATTATCTTAAACCCACATAAACACTTCTCCTTAACCCCTTTTTTTGTAATATAAGACAAGTCTGAGTAGTTATGAATCGCAGACGCAAGAGGTTTCAGCATTCCCAATGATCAAAAAACCGAAAAACAAAAAAAAAAGAAAAAAAACGTGCAACTTAGGGGTTGACTCTCTTTAACATATCATTCAGAATGTGCAGTGTGTGCAGGCTGAGACGCAGCCCAGAGACTGAATGGCAATCTTTCCACACTGTGGAACAATGCATTTGTGCCTAAACTTCTTTTGGAAAAAAAAAAAAAAGTATATAATTAATTTGTAAGTCTGAAAAAAAAATATTTAATTTAAAAAAAATTGTAAACTTGCAATAATGAAAAAGTGTACTTCTGAAGAAAACGACATGACCGTTTTTGTTGGTATTCAAGTCAGCTAGTGTTTATAATGACCGGATATCGAATAAGGGAAGCCCGGCTGCCCTCGTAACAAAACCAGCAAATATCCTGATGACAGCGAAGTGATGACATTAGCCATTCCTTAGGGTAGGAGGAACAGATGGATCTTATAGACCTATGACAAATATATATATAAATATATATATAAATATATATTAAAAATTTAGTGACTATGGTAAGCTTTTGTTCATTTGTTTCAGACTTTTTTCTCCTGTAAAAAAATAGTACTGATTAACTTTTTTAAAAGAAAGATTTTACTGTAAATACGGAGGTGTTTTTTTTGGTTTTGGTTTTTTTTGGGTCTGATTTCTGTCCCTCTCCCTGGTTTGTTCTCGTAACCTGTAGTGCCAACTCTGCTTCCAGAGCAGGTAGTACAGGATGAAATGCTGACCCTGATGTTGCTTTTCATTCATAAATAAGTAGAAAATTGTTTCTTCAGTCTTTTGGGAACACAGGACTTAAAAGTCACATCATGTGTAGATATTACCAAGCAGCATTACCAAGACATGGCAAAGAGTTTGTCTGAATTGGAATGTTGCTGTTTGTGGCCCTCTTCCGGGATTTTCAGAGGTACAAGGTTAGAATGCTACAATGTTACCACCGTGCCTTCCAATGTTTATATCATCGGAAACATAACATAATCAAAGTGGCTGTGATTTAACAAAATGATTAAAGTGTTACCTACGTGTGTAGCCGAAGTAGTGTGCAGTGAGGTGTTTCTGAATACATGGTCAGATTTTTGGAAAAAAACAAAAACAAAAAAAACAAGTAAAGTTCAACAACCATCCAACGAGAAAATTGCAAGTAGTGTGACAGAGCTGATTGATTTTGTTGCTTTCTTGATTTTTTTTTTTTGTTTTTCAAAATGGGTTTACTAAGATGTAGAATGACTTAACTGCCTCCTCCTTTGTCTGGGAAAAAAAAATGCCAATATTCAATCGTCATGCAGCATTATCTCAAGCCTTATAAGTCCTAAAGCATTAAGTTGCACTTTCTTGAGGAGGGGTAGTGCAGTATTTCTCTGGCCAGTATGAATGAAGTTTATACTTAACATATTTGATAGAAACATAGACAAGCTATGGCACAGCAGCTCGTCAGATAGCTAGTTTTGACGTCTGGGCACAATTGAACCAACTTCCATTGTGAATCTTTATAATGATTGACTTTGGTGTATAGTGCAGTAAAGAAATAGTGCTCCTAGTTAAGTATTTGTCAGCATCCTTTCGTCTCTAACTCGTTTCTATTTTTACAGCCACACAATCTTGGCATGTATTAAGAAAAAAAAAAAATCCCTTGTTCAAGTAGTTTTTCCACCTATCAGCACTGAGTACATGCCATAAACCCATGAAATGGTCTAAATGTTCCATCTGTTCTCCTGTTTTGCCAGTTATATAGTAATGAAATACATTTGTAAATTTTATGCAACAAATGGCAACCGTATCATTATTTTGAAATTGTGTATGTAAAAGTTATATTTTTACATGTAGACTCTTGTTATTATGTGTTTTAATACATTGTATCAGTTTTTGTTTGTCTTTTTTTTAAGCGGTGTGGTTTAAAAACCGTCTCATTGAAATGAAATAGTGAGCTACAAGAATCTGAATTTTATGTTCATTTCTGAAAATGTAAGAACAAATAAGATAGTAACCACGTGGTCATCTTTTACAAACCCATAAACATTTTGATTAGCTGTGTGTGTGTTCAGAACTGTAAATATGTTCAGTAGTGATAAAACGGAAATACTTTGATTTGTTGATAAGTTCCTAAAATGTGGAGGTGGATTAAAACCTTAGAATAGCAGGAATCAGACTTCATGAAACGTTATTTTGAGGCTTCCCTGTGAAAATGGACGAACAAAGGGGCTCAGAAAAGGGCGTGGAAGACAATGTTGTATACTCTTCCCCTCCTCCTGAATAATGTGTGTGCTTGTACCCTCAGTATGTTGAAGATTTCCTTTTAGTGGTACATTCTGCACTCATGTTATATACTCTTATCAAGGCGGGTATCCCTAGGAACAATATTATATAGGAAGCAGGTATCTTCTGATCACATTCAGGATAAGTGTATAGAAGAAAGTACGGTGTTTACTCTTTAGGGAACTGGAAACACTCCCTGCATTGATGTACATTTTAAGATTGGCACTTTTGATACATGTTATCATCAAGGTGCTTTCATAGAGCTGATTTAGAGATTTTCAAATCTGTAAACAAAGCAAAAAAAGAATTAAATTGTAGTTCTTGGGTTCTTTTTTAAATTGGTGCTTTATGTTTTGTTCTCACTCAAACAGAGTAAAAGCTGCAATTTACTGTTCACCAGCTTTGACCCATTCATTAATCAGTCATGTAATACCTCTATTGTGGAATTCCCTTTGGAAATAAGTGGAAAGCTTTTCTAACGGCCATCAATGCTGCTCACTACTTTTTGCTTGGTGGAGAAACATCCACGGCCATCCATATACATTGGGTTGTATCCCTATTTTAAAAAAAAGAAAAAAAAAAGATGAAAGGGAATGTAGCCTTTTTAGTGTGTTTTTTTTTCTTGTTTTGTGATTATCAAACCCAGGTAAGATATTGGTATTCTGTGCTGGATTTTCAGATGAAATTGAGCAGAACACAGTTAGGATCAAAGTACTATACAGGCATTTCGTAAGGGTCCATACTGTATTGTGTATATGATGAAACTTAGGCTGGGGATCTAAGTTAACCTAACTTAGGCTGTTTAAGCGAGTTGGACTTTACAAGCAACTTGGAACGGTTGATCCACCTCCACATTCAAGTAATTTATGAATATGCAGACTAGGGGTCTGTTCATCTAGACATTTTTCCCATTTGTCTTCTGTGTAGCTGCAAGGAACACTAATGTTTATACAACGGTCAGTCCACCCAGTAACGCAACTGGTTCTGATTCAGTCTTCCCATTCCTTTTTTTGTTTTTTGCTTTTTTTTTCGAATTCTTGATTTTTTTTTTTTAATTTGTGATCTTTATTTTGATGAGGGATTGGGGGGGGTGGGGGTGGGGAGGGTGTTGAACCAAGACTTGGGGTTAAGAGGATTTTCATCTTGGATCCAACAGGCAGAATATGATCTGTGTCCAAAAGTGAACTTGAGTCAGGAATGAAACAATTTCAGCATAAACAAGCACAAAAATTTAGTCTGCTGGCTGACTGGAAACAAAAAAAAAAGTCAAGATGGAATATGAGGAATTCCAACACAATGGGGCACCAAGGCCTCGAGGCCTCTCTTTTTATTTTGCTTTGGTTCCGTTTGTTTTTCTTTAGAGACATGCTCTTTCTCATGGGACTTGAAGTGGACTCATCTTTGTGCAGTGCTGGTTTTGCCATACTCATTTCAAGTATTATAGACATATGTAATGGTGAAAATATATGAACTGTGGCCTTTTTCATTCTTGTTACTTGTGATGCAATTAAGTGAAGATAAGAAAAAAAAAAAAAAAAGCAGAGACTTACCATGTATCAGTGCCTGGCTTTTTGTTATAAAGCTTTGTTTGTCTAGTGCTCTTTTTGCTATAAAATAGACCGTAGTACACCCTAGTAGGAAGAAAAACTAAATTTAAAAATAAAAAATATATTTGGCTTATTTTTCGCAGGAGCAATCCTTTTATACCATGAATATTACAAAAAAAAAATTGTCAGATTCTGAATATTTCTTCTTTGTAGATTTTTGGAATCATTATGAGTAAAAGTTTGTTACTTTATTTTACTATTTAAAAGATGTTATTTTACCATGTGTTACTGAGATGAAATTGTATGGTAGCTTTTTTTGTTTGTTTTTTGTTTTTGTTTTTGTTTTTTTTTTAGTTGTAGGTCGCAGCGGGGAAAATTTTTGCGACTGTACACATAGCTGCAGCATTAAAAATGAAAAAAAAATTGTTAAAAAAAGAAAAAAAGGGAAAACATTTCAAAAAAAAAAAGATAAACAGTTACACCTTGTTTTCAATGTGTGGCTGAGTGCCTCGATTTTTTCATGTTTTTGGTGTATTTCTGATTTGTAGAAGTGTCCAAACAGGTTGTGTGCTGGAGTTCCTTCAAGACAAAAACAAACCCAGCTTGGTCTAGGCCATTACCTGTTTCCCATCTGTAGTTATTCGATGAAGTCATGTACATGACCGTTCTGTAGCAATAAATGTGCCATTTTTATAAACTGTTTCTGATACTTGTTTCATTTCATTTTGCATTGTCCATAGAGCTGTGATTCTCTGCTGTAAGTAAAATGGCATCTAGATTTCATTTTCCAAGTGTTGGAGGTATTGACAGCTTAACAAACAAAACATAACAACAAAAAAAAATCATAAAAACAAATTGAAAAGCAAAGCACATGATTGACCAAGGAAGAGATGCCCTTAATGAAGGTGGAACCAGATGCATGCAAAACAAAAAGAAAACTGTCTAGAGGATTAACTAATGGAAGGGATCTGATTAACATGCGTGTTATCACGGCAGCTATGCATTTGAAGAGCTTTGAACTGCGCCGTTGTTGCCAGTGTTTTTGGTTGGGCTGCAGCTTAAGTCAAGTCAGCCTTAAACTTTTGGATCAGTTGGTCAACTGTTTGCCAGAACCTCCTCAGCTAGACCTTTTCAGTCAAAATTCTAAAATGATTTCTTTTGTATCACTTTGTGAAGAATTGACTATTGTTAACCACAGTTAATATTCCACTGTATTGATACTTTCTCAGACTTTACCCACCCCACTACTTCTGGTTGATTCTGTTGACTAGTAATCCAGATGTAAGCAACCAGACGGGCTTTTTTCTAACTTGTACAAACTGATGCGTGTCATCTATGATGGGAGGGGGGAAAATGTACAGACTAAAATTATTCAGTGTTATGTACTGTAACTTAATATTTTTGTAGAGTGGACATCAATCTCCTTTGCAAAACCTGGAGGCTGTTTCAGCATTGCATTGTAGAAATGTAAAGTCATGTATGCAATGGAAAGAAAGCCCGTGATTAGATAAACGCTTCATCACAGAATGTTCTAAATCCAGTATGTGGTTTTGGGGGATGTCTCCATATCACTGTTGTACTTTTTCTAATGGGGTTTAGTGACTAGTTTGCCTGAAGGAAAATGGGATAACGCCATTTGGTTCACATATGAGATGCCCTCCATAGCCAAATGTTGGGATTTTCCCCCCCTCTGGATTGTTTGCAGATATTTAAATTTTATGAAATTTCCAAAGATTTTGGTTGATAAGCCCTTTTTCCTTCTAAATGATTTGAGATGTTCTTATGTTCTACTGTGTGTTTTAAATATAGATAAAAAAAAAAAGCCACAAGCTTTTAGTCTTTTTTAGTGTTATATTTAATCATCTCACTGTTACCAAAAAAAGGGGGGGAGGGATGAGCTTGGGCACCACTTCAGTGTCTCTTTAGTCTATTAACATTACGTCTTATTTTAAAGGACCACATTAAACAAGAAACTCTTGACTTTGATTCATTTTTCAAAGGGAAGTTAAATTGCTGGGGTGACTAAAATAGTATCCAAAAGTTAAGAAGATACCAATAATGTTGGAAACGAAGAGGGAAAGGTCATGAAAAGGAGTTGAAGCAGGCAGTCATCTTTAGTCTCATAATTGGATCCATTCATATAAGACCCAGTGAAGTTTTTATTCTAGGCTCTAATAATCAACCACCTTTCTCTTGACTAACAGCCTAAAACATTCATTTGTAAGCCACTTTAAAGCATGCGAACAACGAAAAGGACTAGTATGTTTCTCATAGTCAAATCACTCCAGAATCATACATGTAAATTGCCCTTGGGACCCTTAATGCTATGCCAGCTAAAAGGGCCTATGGTTGCCAAGCCATGCTGCTCCTCCAAACGAGTTGCAAGGCCACCTGCTCACTGGCCATCCTGTGTTTTAAAGAATATAGCCAGTTTGGAAAGGACTTAGAGGGGCAAGAAGAGCCAACTTTGGTATTCCCGAGGGATCCTTTACATTGAGAAGGTTTGTTAAACAAATGTGGACGCGCATGAAGACCTTCAAGTCTTCAGGAAAGGACTCAGTGCCACAGCTGGGAGAAGACACTAGTAGCGTAAGCACCAGTGCCTTGAGGTGCAACCCTCAAGAGAGGTTAGGTGCCATGGATTCATAGCAGTCAAATCAGCCAGCCAGCCATTATCCAGGTATTTGTCTGGATGCCAGACCTGAGGATGACTGGATCTGCACCGTATCTGTACCTAGCAAGTATCATAGTTTAGCAGGAGTTTTGCTAGGGAAGGTGTGTCTCTGAAACAGGGTTTCTTAACATTTTTGACTTGTGGACCCTTTGAAGATGAATAAACTCACTCCATACAAAAAAAAAAGGACGTGTTAAGGTCAAGTTTACATACAGCTTTAAGGAGCTGATGACTCTATAGAGTCATAGAGATGTAGACACTTGAGATGCTTGTTCATGGATCCCGGGTTAAGAAAAACCCCCATACGGTAACTAAAGCTGCAGGGTTTGAAAAACTAGAGCAATTTCATTTACCTTAACCGAGATGGCTGAGCCTAAGCAGAACTGCACTGGTGTCTGGCTTCTGGGTAAAAGACCCTTTGTGTAACACAAAAAATAATACAGCCCTCATTCACATCTGTCATGCTATATTTAGATGTCAAATGGCTTTGGCATTCGTAGGAACGTTCTTGTAAGAGGAAGCAGAAACTTGCCAAGTGCAAAGTGAAAATGCTCGTGTGGA
Organism: Ovis aries; assembly: GCF_016772045.2. NCBI lineage: Eukaryota > Metazoa > Chordata > Mammalia > Artiodactyla > Bovidae > Ovis > Ovis aries. The sequence continues at coordinate 54,940,911 of NC_056076.1, read as the reverse complement.
ATCAGACCTGCTGGCTTGAGGTCTCGGATGGTAACCAGCCCACGGATGAGGAACACACTCATTCTTGACCAAAAGTGACCCAATTTCTAAGAACAGGACAGCCTTGTTTTTTGCCAGGACTTCTTTTACTTTACATAATCTGGATCTGTGAGTGGGGTGAGGCCATTTTAAAGGGTGAAGATGTAAAGGCCGAGTGATGGGCTCCGGTCCTTAAAGCTAAAGAAAGTAACCAGTGTCCTGACTGTCCAGTCGCCCCCGTGCTGGGCACCTCCCTCAAATGACAGGTCTGACTCCACACTTTAATAAGATCCTGCCCCTCCTCGCCCCTCCCCAGCTAAATCCAGGTCTATTTTTTGTTTTGCTTTAATCTCTGCTACTGCCTTCTTGTCGATTTTTTTTCATAGCGTTTCTAAATTTCTCTGCAGTTCTCATTTTCGACCTTATCCTACAAATTGTTCGGATATAACTAGATGTGAGAATGTTCATGCCTTACATATGAGACTGCTAACCAAACAAAAATGTGCACCCTGGCCCACTTCTTCTAAAATAGACTTTATATTCTGGAATCATTTTAGATTTACAGAACAGTTGCAAAGATAATACACAGCATTCCTATATACCCCTCACCAAGTTTCCCCTAAAGGGGACATGTCGCATGACAGTGGTGAAGTGAAAGTGAAATGAAAGTGTTAGCCACTCAGTCGTGTCCGATTCTTTGCGACTCCATGGACTATAGCCTGCCAGGCTCCTCTGTCCGTGGCGTTCTCCAGGCGAGGATACTGGGGTGGGTGGGCATTCCCTTTTCCAGGGGGATCTTCCTGACTCAGGGCCTGAACCTGAGTCTCCTGCATTGCAGGCAGATTCTTTACCATCTGAGCCACTGTGTGACCGTGGCACATTTGTCAAAACTACGAAATTAACAGTGCCGTCATCTCTCAGGATCCCCCAGGAACTGGCTCCAGGAGCCCCTGCAGAGACCCCAGTCTGCAGGTGGGCAAGTTCATAGTAGACGGTGGTAGAGTGCATTCCGCCCTCTATCCACGGGTTCGGCATCCCCAGATGCAGAAGCCTGACTGTACTCCCATTGAATTTCGTCGGTTTTCACTAGTGTCCTTTTTGTGCTCCAGAATCCAGTCCAAAATCTTCTCTGTGCAGTAGTTGAGCTCACCCGGGTGCTAGCGCAGGCTGCACGGTTGCTGTATGCACAGCATCCTGTGGTCCAAGGGTCTTATCCGAGGGAATCACTGCCCAACTGAACCACAGTTAAGAAATAATCGACTTGACATGTCATTTACAATTCTTCCCGTTTATTGTCTTCTTTCAAATATCCCTCCCAGTGTGATCACAGGTATTGACCTGGAAGAAGACAGAAAGGAATGGAAAGGGACAGGGGAGACATACGGCGCCTACAGACTGAATAGTGACTCATCTGTGGTCTCCTCCCTGATTTATTGCCGAGTGCTGTTATAGGTCTAAAGCACCTGAGCTAATCGCGAGTGCAAAGGGAACCGTCCATACATTTAGGAAGTCCAGTTAGAAGGCACCAGAGGCGTCTGCTGGACCAGCAGCAGTTGCTGTGAGGCAGGGGCAGAGCTAGAGGCTGAGGACTGGTGCAGAGGGGTGTGGCATGGCTTCCAGAGCAGACGTTTATGGACATTTATGAAAGTGCCCTTGAGGTGGGAGACACGTTCTGACCAGCAGAGCAGATGATGGATTAAAACAACGGCAAGTCCTGCTAGTAATGAAGTAGAGAGATAGGAGAAAATTTGGTAGCTTCAACCACAACAGTGTCCCTTTCAAACTGTCATCCCCTTCCCATCTTAGAATCTCGTGGCTGACCTTTTTTGGTGTTATTACAGAATTATTACAGGCTCCCCTGGGCGGAGGCCTCTGAGTGAGGAGGACGGGACGTAACCACAGCCTCCCACTGGATTACCCTGAGGCCCTGAGTCTAGACCGACAGGCAGATCTTACAGGGAATCGTGTATTCTCGCAGTTCACACAACTCGTGTCCTGACTCCTTTGTTCCTGAGGGCCCTTTGTAATGTGTCATTCCGTCAACACAATGACACTTTTGCCTCCAGAAGCCCACAACTCAAGGGCGTGTATAAAGAACTGAAAATAGAACAAACATAACTCATGGGAGAGGTGTGGATCTCAAGCGAAGGCCACCAGCGTGTCGATGACTGGAAGGATGCTGGAGGATGGTACCCGAGAGAGGGGAAGGATTCAGTACAGGAAGTCTGCATGGTGAAAAGTCTTAGAGGATGAAAACTGCAATTTGCTATCTACACCATTCTAGACAGTGATGAGAGGTACAGGCCTCTGAGTCAGGAAGGTGTTAAGAGTGGAGGCAGGGACTTCCCTGCTCATCTAGTGGTGCTAGACCATGCTCCATGCTCCATGCTTCAAATGCGAAGGGTGTGGGTTCAATTCCTGGTCAGGGAACTAGGATCCCACGTGCCATGCAGTGTGGCCCAAAAGAATAAAACATAATTTAAAAAATTAAAAAATCAAGTTAAAAAACAGAGTAGATACCCAAAGTGTACTAAACAAAGGCTCTCTGGATGAAAAGATCCTGGGTTATAATTTCTCCTAAGCCTTGTTCTAAAATAAAAGGCTTTTGAGGTCACAGTGACAATCATTAATAGCAATAAGGTGAGAAAAGCTTTCTTTCCTATTGCCACAAGAATAAGCTAACTGGTCAGGACCTTAAGTTCATAATACTGCTGAGAAGATATGTGCTATTGAACTAGCCACACAGCCTCATCACTGGAGCACCCGCACCTGGGAGTCAACGCTGCAGTGGGTGTGGTGTGCGCCCCTCAGGGTCAGCACGTAGAGCACGTCAGTGCATTGTGTAGGGATTGGATGGCATGTAAATATTTACACGGACATGCTCCAATCATCGTCTGCATTGGCCTCTATTTGTAACTCCTCACCTCTCCCCCCAATTCTTCCCTCCATGGACATGAGTTTGAGCAAGCTCCGGGAGATGGTGAAGGACAGGGAAGCCTGGTGTGCTGCAGTCCATAGGGTCGCAAAGAGTCAGACACAACTGAGTGACTGAACAACAAACAGGAAGAATCTAGATGTGCTGTGTGCCTTTCCAGAATCAACTGTGGCTTCCCATTTTCTCTCGCAACTAATGGACTATCTAAATAGTGTTAGATAATCAAAATAGTGTTAGAAAAATCTTCAAGCAGAGGAAATTTGCTGTAAGCAATGTGTTCAAGCAGAGGTTCAAGCTAATGACAGCTCTGGTTCCAAAATGGCAACACTTCCACAAACATCCTTTAGTTTAGCCTCATGGCAAACCTGAGAAATCAGTGTTATCACCCACATCTTGGGGCAACTAGCAAGGCTCCGAGGGCTGCGGTCAGTTTAAATGAGCGAGAGCAATGTCTTCAGAGGCAAATCCAGGTCCTTTTGATGTCAGTGCCCATGGATTTTCCACAGCTGTCTGGAGGTGGGAGAGGCTCACTGGCTGGATTACAGGATGTCTGGTGCCCTTTCTAGTTCAGAGTATGGGTCCACTTGTGGGGCTGCGGGCCAGCCCTGCCCCCCTAATGAGTTCTTCTAGCTGTAGACTTTCCCCCAGCCACCTAGCCCAGCACCCCGAGAGCTTGCCCATCCCTGTGCCTTCGCTTCTCCCAGGGACCCTTCTCTTTAAGCCCAACATGTTTGCATCATCTGACTTCTGCTTAATATCATTCCATCAACTTAAATTAAAAAAAAAAAAAACAGCTTAATAACATCTGGGGATCATAGATCAAAACCACTCATGTTGGGTACTGGGAAGAAAGCAAACTTGTGACCACAAGAACCTTAAAATGTCTTGCAGATATAAAGCGTACAAACAAACACAAATGAAGAGAGAAGCAACTGGAACTGATAACACTTCTTTTAGACCACGTGTGTGTGATAGTCGCTCAGTCATGTCCGACTCTTTTCGACCCTGCGGACTGTAGCCCACCAGGCTCCTCTGTCTGTGGGACTCTCTAGGCAAGAATACTGGAGTGCATAGCAGTTCCTTTCTCCAGGGATCTTCTCGACCAAGGGATCAAACCCAGGTCTCGAGCATTGCAGGCAGGTCCTTTGCCGTGTGAGCCACCAGGGAAGCCCTCTTTTAGGCCGTGCTGTGTGTGCTAAGTCGCTCAGTCATGCCCAACTCTTTGCGACCCCATGGACTGTAGCCCGCCAGGCTCCTCTGTCCATGGGATTCTCCAGGCAATCATACTGAATGGGTTGCCATGCCCTCCTCCAGAGGATCTTCCCAACCCAGGGATCGAACCCAGGTCTCCCACAATGCAGGCAGATTCTTAACCCGTCTGAGCCACCAGGGAAGCCCAAGAACACTGGAGTGGGTAGCCTGTCCCTTCTCCAGGGGACCTTCCTGACCCAGGAATCTGAGTCTCCTGCATTGCAGGCGGATTCTTTACCAGTTTAGCTACCAGGGAAGCCCTCTTTTAGACCATAACACACATCAAAAAGCATATATCCCAATGAATTAACTCATACAAAATAATAAAAGATAACATTTCTCTCCTCTAAAATCAGTCCGTGCTTTACTTTATTTAATCCACAGAGTTCTGTTAGCTGAGTGTTGTTATGATGGTCATATCACAGATGAAAAAAATGAGCCTTAAAGGAGTTGTTAGGCAATTGACAAAGGGGTAATATTGGAAGCCCACCCATCTGACTTCAGGTCCTGAAATCTGTCAAAATTTGTGATATGATGTAGTTGCTAGAATTAATAAACAACTTATTTTCACAATAATTCAAAGAGTTTTCCCAAGAAACACAAGGCAAGTTACTAAGAGCACACTTCCAGTAAAAGACCAAGATGGGATTTAAATGCAGAAACGTTTAACGCCAAATTCTGCCGAGAAGGCCCTAGAACACGTCATCTTCACAAGGCAAGGATGAAGCAGAAGCAAATGCAGGCGAGCAGACACCACAGGCCCTGGCCAAAGCGGGCCATCACCTTCGTGAAGGCGATGCTCAACCTCAGACTCTGGCTGTGCCACTTCTTTTGCATGTAGACTTATGAAAGTGAGTGTTAGTCACTCAGTCATGTCCGACTCTTTGCAACCCCATGGGCTGTAGCCCGCTGGTCTACGCCTTCCCCAAGCGATCGGGATATAACTACCCCCCAAGTGATAGGGATATAACCCCACCACCTAAGCGATCAGGATATAACCCTCCCCCAAGCAATTGGGATATAACCCCCACCCCAAGTGATTGGGATATAACCCTCCCCTAAGAAGGTGGCAGTCTTGGAAGGAGAGAGGCTGAGTGGGAGGGGAAAGACTCAGGACTGGGGAAAGAGGGCTGGGCTAGGGTGAGAGGGTCACGATCTTGGGTGGAGGGGCCCAGGGGAGGGAAGAAGTGAAGTGTCTAACAGTGGAGATGTGGTCTGAGAGTCCTGAAGAGGAGCTGCAGGAAGAGAAAACGCTTCCGGAGCCTGAGTGGTCTCCTGTCTAACACTGGGAAGTGAACTGCCCGAGGAGTCACGCCTGCTGAGGATGCAGGAGATTTTATTGAGAAGGGGCGCCCAGGCAGAGAGCAGGAGGGTGAGGGAAGCCAGGAGAACTGCTCTGCTGCGTGGCTCCCAGTCTCAGGTTTTACGGTGATTGGATCAATCACTCTGGCCCAGGGTCCTTTCTGGTGGGACATGCACTACTCAGCCAAGATGGATTCCAGCCAGAAGGATTCTGAGAGGTTGGTAGGACAGATGGACTGGTGTCTCCGTTCTCCTTTCGACCTTTGACCTTCCCCAAATTCTTCCAGTTGGTGGTAGCCTGTTAGTTCTGAGTTCCTTATCAGGACCTCCTGTTGCAAGGTAACTCACGCACGTGGTTACCATCTTGCTTGGCCGGAGCAGGTGGTTTTAGTCAGTGGTTCCCCTAACAGAGGAACTGGAGACCAAGGAAACAGCAGAATGTTGCTAGAAACGACTTCAAGATGAAGAAAGCGGTAGAAATGAATCCTGGGGACCAAGAAAGAAATTTCCATACAGGAAAATGAGGAAGATCGAAGTCACAGCATGGTACTGCCAGTCCAGTCCTTGGAACACCAAGCAACTTGAAACAACAATTCAGAGCCGCAGGAGGAACAGGGTGTCCGTGGTGGGAGCAAAGCGGGAGGTGGGCGGGGCTCTGGAGAGCAAGAAGGGATCTGGACTGTCCTGCGGGTGATGGGGAGCCAACTGAGGAATTTAAACAGAGAAAGAACCAGGTCAGGTTTGCATTCTAGAAGCTCCACACTCCCCCCACCACCCCGCCGTGGATGGGATGCTCCCTGAGGAAGGTGTCTAATGGCAGAATATACGCACCTCTGGGCTTAGAGATAAGAGGGCTGTGAGTAGTTCAGCCTCTCTGCATCTCCAGCTCAGGATGAGACTCAAGCTGCTCTTGCTCTTCTCCTGGAAGACGCCCAACATGTGGACTGCAAGCACCACAAATGTGAGGGCAATCTGGCTTCAATGTCTGTCAACCAACTGATGGCCAGGCTGGGACTGCAGGCATCAGATTCAAGAGCAGTAGGCTTAGGGAGAATGGCTTAATCAGTGTCCCCGCCCCGCCCCCACGGGTGTTCCAGAAAAACAGAATGTTAATGAGGAGTTCGATGAATTGGTTCTGCACTTAATGGAACTGGTTCTCTGATCTGATTGGATTCAGAGGATTTAATGACCCTCTTTCCAGCAAGAAGGGGCACTTGTAGTCCAGAGCACACAGTGGCAAAGACGTCATGCAAATGATCACTGGTAGATTCCCGTAGCCAAGTACCAATAGAAGGCAAGGCTCTAAATGACCCAGTATTTGCCGGTATAGGATAGTTTAGTCAAAAATAAGGAGTCTCCTGGGTTTGGCTAGGTGTTTCTAACTGCACTACAGAACTTGGGAAAAATAAAATGGTGCGCTAAAGGCTTTACATTCCCAGCTCAACATGTATAAAAAAGATCCAAAAGCTTTTGCTGCTGGCTTGAAATTTTACTCTCGTGGCTGAAAAATTTCCTTTGAAAAACAAATAAAAGTATAATCTTGCAGGTGACCGAATTGCAAAGCAAGCTGAAATTCCAACCTATAGTCAGGGGTCTCTTGTTAAACGTAGAGCATTGATTGGGAAGAGATCAGCTCAGTTCAGTTCAGCCGCTCAGTCATGTCCGACTGTTTGCAACCCCATGAATCGTGGTATTCCAGGCCTCCCTGTCCATCACCAACTCCCGGAGTTCACTCAGACTTGCGTCCATGGAGTCAGAGATGTCATCCAGCCATCTCATCCTCTGTTATCCCCTTCTCCTCCTGCCCCCAATCCCTCCCAGCATCAGGGTCTTTTCCAATAAGTCAACTGTTCTCATGAGGTGGCCAAAGTACTGGAGTTTCAGCTTCAGCATCATTCCTTCCAAAGAAATGCCAGGACTGATCTCCTTTAGAATGGACTGGTTGGATCTCCTTGAGGTCCAAGGGACTCTCAAGAGTCTTCTCTAACACCACAGTTCAAAAGCATCAGTTCTTTGGCGCTCAGCTTTCTTCACAGTCCAACTCGCACATCCATACACGACCACAGGAAAAACCATAGCCTTGACTAGACGGACCTTTGTTGGAAAAGCAATGTCTCTGCTTTTGAATATGCTATCTAGGTTGGTCATAACTTTTCTTCCAAGGAGTAAGCGTCTTTTAATTTCATGGCTGCAGTGATTTTGGAGCCCCCCAAAATAAAGTCTGACACTGTTTCCACAGTTTCCCCATCTATTTCCCATGAAGTGACGGGACCAGATGCCATGATGTTTGTTTTCTGGATGTTGAGCTTTAAGCCAGCTTTTTCGCTCTCCTCTTTCACTTTCATAGGATCATGAAAGTTGGGATGGAGCCGTTCTGATGAAACTAGGGACTCTGAACTTCTGAATTCTGCTGAGCCTTCAAGGGCAGTAGAGGTCCTTGCACCCCTGCCGCAGGAGGTTCGTCATCCCTGGCCTGAGGGACCTGTGCAGGTAGCCCCCCTTGAGGAAGCTGCCCTGAAGGCAGTGCTCGACCCCAGACTCCGGCTGTACCCCTTCTTCTGTATCTCGCTTATGAAAGTGAAAGCGTTAGTTGCTCACTCATGTCCGACTCTTCGCAACCCTGTGGACTGTAGCCCGCCAGGCTCCTCTCTCCATGGGGTTCTCCAGCCAAGAATACTGGAGTGGGTTGTCATGCCCTCCTCCAGGGGATCTTCCCGACCCTGAGATCAAACCCAGGTCTCCTCCCTTGCAGAAATGTGCAATGAAATGTGTCATTCTGAAAGCGTTTACCTCGGACTGTGACTTGAGCCTATGTGCCAGGACTCAAACCCAGCCAGAGTCTAGTTTGGGACTCGAACCCACAAGACCAGGACATGAACTCAGCCAAAGACCAAGTTGGGGACTCTAACCCACTCTAATCTTTTAATTCGCTTCACTCACCTGGCATCTGGACTTACTGAGGCTGAGGTTCTTTGTGTCTCAGCAGAGAAGGAATTCAAAGCGATAGGCAAGAATTAGATTAGTTAACTTAGAATGCTTGTAAGAGATGTGAGTGGGCAGGCATTGAGTAGGCTACAACTGTATAGTGGAAAGGGGGCTGGGAGAAAGGCCACTTTCTTCAAGTAGATGAAGATATAGACAGACATAAGGCATGTATCAATAACTCCCCCTTCACTAGCTCCTTCTTCATATCAGGCAGGAGAGTTTCCAACCCTATGAGGTCAAACTGAGATTATCATGTTAATAGAAGGGTGGTGAAATTTTTCTTCCATCGAATGGACTGGGGCATATCTTGTGGTTTTGTTTATGGTTTTATAGTTAAACAACCTGCTTCATGTGAGAGTTGGACTATAAAGAAAGCCAAGCGCCAAAGAATTGATGCTTTTGAACTGTGGTGTTGGAGAAGACTCTTGAGAGTCCCTTGGACTGCAAGGAGATCCAACCAGTCCATCCTAAAGGCGATCAGTCCTGGATGCTCATTGGAATGACTGATGCTGAAGCTGAAAATCCAATACTTTGGCCACCTGATGCAAACAGTAGACTCGTTGGAAAAAAAAACCCTGATGCTGGGAAAGATTGAGGGCAGGAGGAGAAGGGGATAACAGAGGATGAGATGGTTGGATGGCATCACTGACTCGACGGACATGAGTTTGAGTAAACTCTGGGAGTTGGTGATGGACAGGGAGGCCTGGTGTGCTGTGGTTCATGGGGTTGCAAAGAGTCGGACACGACTGAGCAACTGAGCTGAACTGAACTGAAGCCTGCTTCGATGAAGGATGTTACAATAGCTTTCCTTAGCAGTCACTAATCACAGTGGTCTCCTAGAGTTTCCTAGGTTTCCCTCCCTATCTAGAGTCCCCTACTGGGACTTCTACCTGTATAACTATCCTATTCTATCCCTATCAGTTCTTGAAAGATCTGCATAGTTTAGAGAACCAGTATCTCAAATGGTCAGCACATAATGTCACATATTCAGGCACAGGTAGAAAATCTGTTCAAAGTTTAAGATAGAACAGTGGAGGTTACTGCAACAGAGCATGGAAGTTCATTACATGGTTCCAGAATCTACAGGGCACCTCACCTCTACGATGCTGCTACTTGTCAAGTTTTGGTATAGTATCAAAAAAAAGAACGTAATTCGAAAAGGTTATTCAATACTCTTCCCTTTTTCAATTATGTATCTATGCAAGGCTAGATTTTCTTCAAATTTTCCACCAAAGCATCATACAACAACAAATTGAATTCAGAAGCAGACATGAGAATCCAGCTGTCTTCTATTAAGTCAGATATTAAAGAGATTCGAAAAAATGTAAACTAAGACCACTTGTCTTATTACTTTTTGTTTGTTTGTTTTGGATAATGCTATTTTTTCATTTAAAAATTGGCTCAGTTTTAACGATGAAATGGGTTTATTGTGTTTTTTAATGAATAAAGATTTTTTAAATGCCTCAGTCTTAATCTCTAATATGGGAAGTCTTAAAAGTTATAAGACAAATGAATGAAAGTATTTTGGGGTCCTTGATAATCTTGGAGGATAGAAAAGGATTCTGCAGAAAACATGAGGACTTTTGCTCTAGCTCTTGATCAGCTGCACTAAGTGTGTGAAATAAACAAAGAGACCAAGGGTAGGCTGGGGTATCCCCCGAATTTAAGGTGTTTCCAGTTCCAAGCATGTCCCTGTGTTAGTTTGACTGGGCTGCTATGATACTGTGATTCCTAATAAGAAATACATATTTGGCCCTCATCTAAGCTTCTGGCATGGAGTTCCTAGAATTATTGGAATTTCCTAAAGTGATGGCTACAAGAGAGAAGTCTTTTATTAATGAGGTAGCTTTGGGAAGCACATAGATCACCTAAGGATGGGGGGCTGCTAGCCAGGAGAACTAACCACGGGATTGGAGGTTTAGAACATTTAGCCCTGCCCTCAACCTTCAGGGAGTGAAGAAGGGCTGGAGAATGAATTAGTCGACAATGGCCAGTGGCTTCCCAGGAGGCTCAGTGGTAAAGAACTCACCTGCCAAGGCAGGAGACTTATGAGACACATAAGTCAGGTCGTAAGTCGATCCCTGGGTCAGGAAGATCCCCTGGAGGAGAAAATGGCAATCCACTCCAGTGTTCTTGCTTGGGAATTTCTGTGGACAGAGGAGCCTGGCCGGCTACAGTCCGTGGGGTCTCAAAGCGTCAGATACTACTAAGCGCGCACACACGGCCAATAACTTACTAAATCATGGCTGTGTGAAGGCTCCTTCAAAACCTAAGAGGACAGGCTTTGGAGAGATTCCCAGTTGGTGAGCACATGGAGATTTGGGGAGAATGGTGCTCAGAAAAGGCCCAGAAGCCCCATGGCCCCCCGACCCCATGTCTTACCCTAGGCGTCTCTTCTATCTGCTGCTCCTGAGTTATAACTTATCATAATAAACTAATCATCCAGTAAGTAAAATATTTCTCTGAATTCTGTGTGTTGCTCTAGCAAATGAATTGAACCCAAGGAAGGGGTCCCTGGAACTTTCAATCTACAACCCTGGGGTCAAAAGCACAGATCAACCTGGGCTTGCAAATGACCCCTGGGGTGGGGCAAGGGAGGAGTCAAGTCTTGCGGGAGTGGGTCTCTGACCTGTGGGGTCTGATGTTATCTCCAGGTAGAGTGGGTCAGCGTGAGTTGAACTGTAGGTCACCCAGCTGGTGCAGAAATTGCTTGGTGGTGTATGGGGGAAACTCATGCTTTTGGAACAGATGGCTAGAACACTTAGCTGCTCTGACAAATACCAGACTATCGGTGGAGGTGCTGCTAACTATTTCAGAGAGGCTTTCCTCTAAGAGAGTGAATGGGTCTGTAGCTAGGCTGTGTGTTATAAACTCCCGAGAAGATATTTTTAAGAACCGATATCCATCCAACTTCTTCCCTCCTGATTTAACTTGTCAGGGATGGGGCTGCAGAGGGTTTGTGTTAAGAGCCCCCTGCCCTGTCGATTCTCATCTGCAGCCAGGGTTGAGAACTCCAGCTCTCTTTTGTGAGTGGCAATCAGGCCTTCTGTCTCTCCCCACCTGACCAGGTAGCAGGAAAGCAGGTTGCTGCTGCTGCTGCTGCTAAGTCGCTTCAGTCATGTCCGACTCTGTGCGACCCCATAGACGGCAGCCCACCAGGCTACCCCATCCCTGGGATTCTCCAGGCAAGAACACTGGAGTGGGTTGCCATTTCCTTCTCCAACGCATGAAAGCGAAAAGTGAAAGGGAAGTCGCTCAGTCGTGTCCGACTCTTCGAGACCCCATGGACTGCAGCCTACCAGGCTCCTCCGTCCATGGGATTTTCCAGGCAAGAGTATTGGAGTGGGGTGCCATTGCCTTCTCTGGGGAAACAGGTTGGTCTCACTTAAACAGGAAGTCAGATGGATGAGCATACCGGGTCTCTGGGGAATTAATAAGCACATTCCCAACCTGACAAGGGTTGGAGGAGGGAGGTGGATGAAGGGAAGTTCAGTTCAGCTCGGTTCAATCCCTCAGTCGTGTCCGACTCTCTGAGCCCCCATGGACTGCAGCATGCCAGGCCTCCCTGTCTATCACCAACTCCCAGAGTTTACTCAAACTCATGTCCATCGAGTCAATGATGCCATCCAACCATCTCATCCTGTCGTCCCCTTCTCCTCCTGCCTTCAATCTTTCCCGGCATCAGGGCCTTTTCAAATGAGTCAGTTCTTCTAGTCAGGTGGCCAAAGTATTGGATTTTCAGCTTCAGCATGAGTCCTTCCAATGAATATTCAGGACTGATTTCATTTAGAATGGACTGGTTGGATTTCCTTGCAGTCCAAGGGACCCTCAAGAGTCTTCTCCAACACCATAGTTCAAAAGCATCAGTTCTTCGGCACTCAGCTTTCTTTATAGTCCAACTCTCACATCCGTACGTGACTACTGGAAAAACCATAGCTTTGACTAAATGGACCTTTGTTGGCAAAGTAATGTCTCTGCTTTTTAATATGCTGTCTAGGTTGGTCGTAACTTTTCTTCGAAAGAGCAAGCATCTTTTAATTTCAACTGCTGCCTAAATAGCCCCAAAAGACTCATCAAAAAAAAAAAAAAATTGTTCCCTTCAAAGGGAGGAGGGAGCTCTATGGCAGCTACTGGATGGATAGAGAAGATAGGTCAAACGAGACTTGCCTACAAGTATGAGAGTCACAAAATAACAGTGCTTAGAAGAGAAGTGTATTTCTCCATCACATTCACAGAGTCCAGAGTTGGGCAACCCCAGGCTGGTAGGCAGTGCTACCATGCTGGGGACCCCAACTCTCTGCTTTCATGCTCCACTGTGTCTGCTGGCCACAGGTCATCATGTGGCTGCCAGAGCTCCACCTAGCAAGTCCACATCCCAGCCAGCAGCAAGGAGGAAGGGGGAAAGAATGAGAAGCAAAGGGCTTGCATCAGCTCCCTGAAGGTTCCTTGAAGCTGCCACATAAACTTCTGTTTACATAGCGTTGCCCAGAACTTGGCTACGTGGCCACGCACTACAACCAGAGAGGCTGGGAAATTGGGCTTCATTTCTAAAGTGTCCCCCATGTTTGGAGGTTTTAAGGAAATGGGGCAAAGAGATTTGAGGGACAACTAGTAGTGTTTGCCAAAAGGATCTTTTTGAAACCATGCTTGGGGCTTTAATTTAAGCTCAAGTCCCTTTGGGGAAGAAAGGGGAAGTTTTCCTGCCATTACAAAGCTTTCCCCATCCCTCTGCTGCTGCTTCTTTTTTTATATTGGTAACTGTTTGCTGGTCCTGACTGTCATTTCCTCTAAAGAGCTGTTAGGGGCTACTTTCATGATTTGATTCCTCCAGTCCAAACCTGAAGCCAGCAGGATTCAGAATCATTTACAATTCTGTAATTTTGCACCATAATTTAAAATAGTTCAATGGAATAGAATTTTCAACATATTGGAAACAGAAGCATTTTGAAATGGAACGAGTTCATCATTCTTTTAAATGTATCTGTGCAGGCATGCTCAGTCGTGTCTGACTCTTTGTGACCCCATGGACTGTAGCCCTCCAGGCTCCTCTGTCCATGGAGTTCTCTAGGCAAGAATACTGGAGTGGGTTGCCATGCCCTTCTCAGGGGATCTTCCTGATCCAGGGATCGAACCCACGTCTCTTGCATTGGCGGGTGGGTTCTTTATCACTGAGCCACCAGGGAAGCTTAAATGAATCTAAAGGAATTTAAATGCAGAAGCAATTAATTACCCACCATCGTCCCTTTAAAAAACATTCAACAAGCCCTTAATTAACAGAAGGTAATTTTACATCATACTTTTTCCCCTTAAACTCATATTTTCCTTCAAACTTATGCTACTTAACTTTTTCCAAATGTAACATATTTTTATACTTAAGTCTTTATTTATCACCCCGTCAAACACATCTGCATCAAAAATGTGTATCGAATTGAAGTTTATTTTAATTTCCTGTCACCAGTATGCTCTAACAGTTTAATAAAATTATTCTGGATGGAGCCATTATTACAGTTATTATTAGTGCACAACTAAGCCAAAGCAACACAAACATGGCACAAATATTGATAAAACATTATTAAACACAAAAAGCGAAAAATAGGGCTTTTCTGGTGGCTCAGTGGTAGAGAATCTGCATGCCACTCATTGCAGGAGACTCAGGTTCGATCTCTGGTCCAGGAAGATCCCGATGCCTGGGGGTAGCTAGGTCCGTGCGCCATTACCTCTGAGCTGGAGCTCTAGCGCCTGAGAGCTGCAAGTACTGAGCCCACAAGCCGCACCTGCTGAAGCCTATCCATCCTAGAGCCCGGGCTCTGCAACAAGGGAAGGCACCGCAATGAGAAGGCCACGCACCGCAGCGAGAGTAGCCCCTGCCTGCTGCAACTGGAAAAATCCCGTGCACCAACTGAAGACCCAGCGCAGCCAAAAATAAATAAATTCATTAATTAAAAATTCAATGAGCTTGTTTAAAAAAAGAGTGAAAAATAAAATCCATGGGGAAATCATCTCTAATGAAGCAGGTGGGAGTTTCCTTCTTCCTCCCATTTTCTAGTGTCCATAAGTGAATGCGTGTGTGCTCAGCTGATCAACCCCATGGACTGTAGCCCACTAGGCTCCTCTGTCCATGAAGTCCTCCAGGCAAGAATATTGCAGTGGATTGCTATTTCCTCCTCCAGGGGATCTTCCCAACCCAGGAATTGAACCTCCGTCTCCTGCACTGACAGGCAGATTCTTTACCACTGAGCCACCTGGGAAGCCCCATGAAGGAACGGTGTTTATTAATTTAACAGGTGAGTATCGAGCATCAGTTCAATTCCTACCTTTCGTGTTACAGTCATAGGCACTGAGAAATCTTAGTCACATAAATGCATGGGTAGGAAGGGAAGGAGCTTTGTTGAAACTGTATCCCCGATTCTCTGACCTCCTTTGAAGCTATGTGGTGATCTATCATCAAAAAGTATATCCGGTGATCTCTCAGCTGACAATTCGATTAGTTCTCCTTCAGCGGTGATAAAAGCACAGAATTACAGACCACATAATGTCTGAAAGGGCTTCTTGCCCAGTCATTAGAGTCACTCATTTTTCTAGTTTCTGGGAAATATACCAAAAAGGCTTTACCAAGTCTTACAGAACAACTCTCAGTAATTATACCTGTTACCCTTCCACTTAGTACCTTGTTAATTCTCACAACAAGTTGAGAAATGGAAATACTGTGAATTTCAATACACCTTAGCCAAGATAACCTTGTTGACTTAAAAACTGCTCTTATTTTTAAAATGTTTTCAATATATTTTCACCAAGACCCTGGAGGTCAAGAAAAAGAAAGAAAATAAAAAAAGAAAAAAAAAAACCTACCAGCAAGTTAGTAAACCCTGCCTTTATTCTAAAATCCCATCAGCCAAACCAAACCAATTACCTTTCAGGAAAAAAAAAAAAAATCTGATTTTATTTCTCAATTCAAATAACAGTGTCCCCGTAGCAGCTGTCACTCTCTTGAATTTTTAATTCTGAAAAGAAAGGCGAGGTGCAAAGTCTTGCTATGAGCCTTCAATATTCACCTTTGACACTCACTTCGCCCTTCCTCATGCCTCTCTCAGGACACTGCATTGTCTATCTTCCTCTTCGTTTCCTGCCCTTCAGGTTTTCACACTCTGGGGCTCTGCACCGAGGTCAGGCTCACTTCAATGCAGGGGTCAGCTTCCTTTTGCGAACTGTCACAAGTGGAGTTGGGAAGTGATTGCCAGCAAGCCGGCCTATCCTTGGGCAGGATGGGTATGTAAGAAAGCTGAGTAGAATCTAGAATAATGGTCTAAATGATGGTATTTGCCAAGCAGAGATAGAGACGCAGACGTAGAGAACAAACATATAGACACCAAGAGGGGCTGTGGGAGAGGGTTGAGATGGATTGGCAGATTAGCACTGACATATATACAGCTGCTGCTGCTGCTGCTAAGTCCCTTCAGTCATGTCCGACTCTGTGTGACCCCATAGACGGCAGCCCACCAGGCTCCTCCGTCCCTGGGATTCTCCAGGCAAGAATACTGGAGTGGGTTGCCATTTCCTTCTCCAATGCATGAAAGTGAAAAGTGAAAGGGAAGTCACTCAGTCGTGTCTGACTCAGCAACCCCATGGACTGCAGCCCACCAGGCTCCTCCATCCATGGGATTTTCCAGGCAAGAGTACTGGAGTGGGGTGCCATATACAGCTATGAGATATAAAATAGGTAGCTAGTGAGAACTGACTGCATATCACAGGGAACTCTACTCAGTGCTCTGTGGAGACCTGAAGGGGAAGGAAATCCAAAAAAGAGGGGATACGTGGATGCACAGAACTGATTCACTTTCCTGCACAGTAGAAACCAGCACAACATCATACAGCAACTCTGTGTGTGTGTTAGTGGCTCGGTTGTGTCTGTAGCCTGCCAGGCTCCTCGGTCCACAGAACCCTCCAGGCAGAATTACTGGAGTGGGTAATCATTCCCTTCTCCAGGCATTTTCTTGACCCAGGGATCAAACCCGCATCTCCTGCCTTGCCAGGCGGATTCTTTATCATATGAGCCACCAGGGAAGAGCAAACTATACTCCAACAAAAAATAATTCAAAAAAAAAGAAAAAAGAAAGTCGAGGATTTGCAAAATGTTCATACACCTTGGTAAACTTGTAGAGAGAATCCAACACATCCCGGTGCAAATATGGAAAGGTAGACAAGTTTCTTTGCTTTCAATGAAGGAGAGGGCTCAAAAATCAGGGAAGACTGCCTGGAACAGGCAAGTGCTGAGGCAAACCCAGGAACATAAATTTTTAACAAGTTCACAGATTGTAATCTGAAGTTTGAAAGCTATTGCTATTAGAATTTGAGAACTACTGCTCTTAGTTACAAAACCTTGACATCTAGAGGCAACTCAGTTCTGCTGATCCTAAAAGAAGGATCCATGTATCAGGTGGCCCTGCAGGGGGGTCCCTGCACATGATTTCTGGCCTGACCTGGAGGCAGAGGTCAGCGCAATCCAACCTTAATGTTTCTCTCCGTCTGGTTTAAGCAAGGAAGACACCAGCCTTGTCGCTGGGGTCCCACCACACAGTCGCTGGGTGCCGTGAGTGACAGCAACATTTATAATCCTCACACCTGGCCACCTGCTACTTATAGTGACGAGTGGGCTGATCACCTGGAATTCTTGTCTGTCTTCCTGAACCAATTCCAAAAACCTGGGATCTCTGAAAACTTGAATGCAAAATCCCAGCATATCCCAGAGTGGGGTATGAAAATGCCAAACTCTCTACTTGCTGCTCCTCCCCACCGTTCCCCCTTCCTGCCCAGCCGGCTGCTTCTTTCAATGTGTCCTAACTACACGCCTGGCAAATGGGGCCTCGGCTCCTCCCAGGAGATAGCTTCAAAGCCCCAGACCGAGGCATCACACGCTTCCCCAATTAAAAGCTGTCCTCAAGAGCACCTCGCCAGAACCCGGAAGATAACGAGCCCTTGCTTCGCTCCAGCTCGCACCCTCTCCTGCGGGAGGAGATAAGGAGATGTGTTACTTGAGCCATATTTTTGGAAATTGCTAGTTAGTTGCAAAATGTTTCCTGAGGTAGTGAAAAAAAAAAGCACCAAGGACTGTAATTATTGGATTGTTTCACTTTTGAGGCCGGGGAGCAGATGTTCCACTTTCAAGACTTGGACCCCTCTCATGGCAAGTTATCTCCTCTTCTTGCCGCCCCGGCTCCCAGTTCACTGGCTTCCTTGAAGAGGCCCGCTTAGGAGATCAGTTGAACCACTGCCTGGGATTCGGTTTGCAAGGCTCTTAAGAAAGCTGCCCCGTACTGTAATCTGTTGCTAATCAGATTTCAGTGTGATGTCGCCAGGAAAAATCGATATGTATAATGCTAGACTAGAAAGACTTAGGACCGAATTTCAAAGACGAAATTCATTTTCCAAATTATGTGCCTTAAAAAAATCAAACTTAGTTTGGATAAAGTAGAGAAATTATTCCATGTCTCTGCTTTCCTCTTCTGCCACGTTTTATCCCAGAACTGGAAAGTGACTTTCCTGAAATGGCAGCTAGTCCTTGTGTTGCAGGAGATGGAAGTCGAAGTCCGTTCAAACGTCCAGCAGAGCTGGAAGTGATTAATTAAAAGCAATTCATTGAATACATTTTCTTTCTTTAAAAAAAAAAATTTCTTTTGATGTGGACAGCTTTCAAGTCTCTCTTGAATTTGTTACAATACTGCTTCTGCTCTAGGTTTTAGGCACAAGGCTTGTGGGAATTTAGTTCCTCCATCAGGGCTGGAACCCACACCCCCTGCATCGGAAGGTGAAGTCTTAACTAACTTCTGGACCCTAGGGAAGTTCCTCCCGCCTTCTTTTAAAATTCATGTAGTCGAGTGCCCAGTATGCGCTTGTCTCCAGGAATTAATTGCATCCTTTTTGTGTGTGTGGCTATGTTCCATGGCGTGTGGGATCTTAGTTCTTCAGCCAGGGATAGAACTCTCACCCCTTGCCTTGGCAGCAGGAAGTCTTAACCATCGGACCACCAGGGAAGTCCTTCTAGGAATTAATTTTAAAAGGACCCACTTTAGTGCTGTCCATAGGGGTGGCCCTGTGTCAAACAGATTATGGAATGTGGTGTCAATACTTTGGCCACCTGATGCGAAGAGCTGACTCATCTGAAAAGACCCTGATGCTGGGAAAGATTGAGGGCAGGGGGAGGAGCGGACGACAGAGGATGAGATGGTTGGATGGCATCACCGACTCAATGGACACGGGTTTGGGTAACTCTGGGAGTTGGTGATGGACAGGGAGGCCTGGCCTGCTGCGGTTCATGGGGTCGCAAAGAGTCAGACACGACTGAGAGACTGAACTGAACTGAACTGGACTGAGACCATTTGTGCAGCTCATTGCACTCATCTCACATGCTAGTAAAGTAATGCTCAGAATTCTCCAAGCCAGGCTTCAGCAATACATGAACCATGAACTTCCAGATGTTCAAGCTAGTTTTAGAAAAGGCAGAGGAACCAGAGATCAAATTGCCAACATCTGCTATATCATTGGAAAAGCAAGAGAGTTCCAGAAAAACATCGATTTCTGCTTTATTGACTATGCCAAAGCCTTTGACTGTGTGGATCGCAATAAACTGTGGAAAATTCTTCAAGAGATGGGAATACAGACCACCTGACCTGCCTCTTGAGAAACCTATATGCAGGTCAGGAAGCAACAGTTAGAACCGGACATGGAACAACAGACTGGTTCCAAATAGGAAAAGGAGTACGTCAAGGCTGTATATTGTCACCCTGCTTATTTAACTTCTATGCATCATGAGAAACCCTGGGCTGGAAGAAGCACAAGCTGGAATCAAGATTGCCGGGAGAAATATCAATCACCTCAGATATGCAGATGATACCACCCTTATGGCAGAAAGGGAAGAGGAACTAAAAGCCTCTTGATGAAAGTGAAAGGGTAGAGTGAAAAAGTTGGTTTAAAGCTCAACATTCAGAAAACGAAGATCATGGCATTTGGTCCCATCACTTCATGGAAAATAGATGGGGAAACAGTGGAAACAGTGTCAGACTTTATTTTGGGGGGCTCCAAAATCACCGCAGATGGTGACTGCAGCCATGAAATTAAAAGATGCTTACTCCTTGGAAGAAAAGTTATGACCAACCTAGATAGCATATTAAAAAGCAGAAATATTACTCTGCCAACAAAGGTCCATCTGTTAAGGCTATGGTTTTTCCAGTGGTCATGTATGGATGTGAGAGTTGGACTGTGAAGAAAGCTGAGCGCCGAAGAATTGATGCTTTTGAATTGTGGTGTTGGAGAAGACTCTTGAGAGTCCCTTGGACTGCAAGGAGATCCAACCAGCCCATCCTAAAGGAGATCAGTCCTGGGTGTTCATTGGAAGGACTGACGCTGAAGCTGAAACTCCAATACTTTGGCCACCTCATGCGAAGAGTTGACTTATTGGAAAAGACCCTGATGCTGGGAGGGATTGGGGGCAGGAGGAGAAGGGGACGACAGAGGATGAGATGGCTGGATGGCATCACCAACTCGATGGACATGAGTTTGGGTGAACTCCAGGAGTTGGTGATGGACAGGGAGGCCTGGCGTGTTGTGATTCATGGGGTCGCAAAGGGCCAGACAGGACTGAGCGACTGAAGTGAACTGAACTGAAGAAATATATCATAGATTGATTGCCTTAAACAATGTTACTTTCTTATAGTGCTGGAGGTTTGAAAGTCTAAGGTTAAGGTGCTGGCCCTCCCAGTGTCTGGTAAGACTCACTTCCTGGTTTGCAAATGCTCATCTTGTGTCCTCACGTGGCACAGAGCCAAGAAGCAGTGAGTTCTCTTATGCCTCTCCTTGTAAGAGTGCTATTTCCATTTGCAAGGGTCCACTATCAGGGCCTAGTTACCTCTCAAAGATCCCACCCCTGGATGCCATGATATTGGGTATTAGGTTTCACATGATGCATTTTTGGGGTGGGGATGCAAACATTCAGTCCACAGATGCTGTCGGGTTGGGGAGGGGTAGGTATGACCTTGACAGTCTGGGTGGGGGTAGCTCTCGAGGAGGACTTCCTAGAAGATGTGATATTTAATTTGAAACGTGGAACTCCAGCAAGCATTAGCCAGGCAGATGGGCCAGGGGTCAGAGGCAGGGGAAGGTGGTGGGGCATTTAATGATGGAGAATGTCCCAGGTAGGGAGGGCCGCACCACAGAGTGTGCAAGGTCCAGAGGTGACAGAAAGCATGTTTGCACAACTGACATAAAACATGGAAACAGTAATTGCTCATCCCTTCATTTAAAGATACATTTAGTGCCTATTATATGCCAGACCTGGTGCTAAACCAGAGAATAAACCCGTGATCAAGGCAGAATTGTTCTGATTTTATGAATATAATCAACGGTTTTTATGACTTCATTTCTTGAACACCAGGCACTTGAAATACTTCACCTTCATTATCTCATCTCATTCTACAACAGCCATTTGAAACTTTAGCATCACTGTACAGATGAGTAAATTGAGGCACAGATGACCTCAGTAATTTGCCCAAGGTCACCATGCTGATGGGTTGAGCAGCCTAAATTCAGGCCATCTAAATCTAGAACTTAGTCTTGGTTCATAATTGACTGGATTATGTGCAAAGGACCATAAAGAAGGCTGAGTGACGAAGAATTGATGCTCTCGAACTGCGGTGCTGGAGAAGACTCTTGAGAGTCCCTTGGACAACAAGGAGATCCAACCAGTCCATCCTAAAGGAAATCAGTCGTGAATATTCATTGGAAGGACTGATACTGAAGCTGAAACTCCAATACTTTGGCCACCTGATGCAAAGAACTGACTCATCGGAAAAGACTGTGATGCTGGGAGGGATTGCAGGCAGGAGGAGAAGGGGACGACAGAGGATGAGACGGTTGGATGGGATCACTGACTCGATGGACATGAGTTTGAGCAAGCTCCGGGAGATGGTGAAGGACAGGGAAGCCTGGCGTGCTTTCATTCACGGGGTTGCAGAGAATTGGACACGACTTGGTGACTGAACAACAACAAAAATGTGCAAAGGGAATTGCTGTGAGAAACAGAGTGGCCCGCTGTTCTGGCTGCACGGAGCCTGGAGGTTTTCTGAAATGCCAGTTTTAAATGTTAAAACTGGGAGAGTGATGGGCAAGCTTATATGCTAAAGAATTAGGATTTTACACCAAAAGCAACAGAGATCCTCATGTGAAAAGACTCTACTCTGATTGTCCGAAACCTCAGTTGCACAAAATGAGCCTTAGCCCCTCGCTAAGTGACCCTTAGTCATTCCTTGGTACCAAGCTGTGGGTACCATAAATTTCTAGCTGCTGCAACTGTGTCTATTCTTTATCACTTATCTGCTCTTTCCAGCGGAGAAAGCTGTCTCCCCATATATCACTAATACTCAATGTTTTTAAAAATTTATTCATTTAATGGCAGGAGAGTTGCTTTACAAAATTTTGTTGTTTTCTGCCAAATATCAACATGAATCAGCCATAGGTACACACATGTCGCCTCCCTCTTGAACCTCTCTCCCATCTCCCTCCCCATCCTGCTCCTCTAGGTTGTTACGGAGCCTGTGTTTGAGTTCCCTGAGTCATACAGCAAGCTCCCATTGGTTATCTATTTTACATTTGGTAATATGAGTTTCCGTATTACTCTCTCCATGCATCTCACCTTCTCCTTCCTCCATACCCCTCTGTGTCCGTAAGTCTGTTCCCTATGTCTGCATCTCCATTGCTCCCCTGAGAATAAGTTCATCAGAACCATCTTTCTAGATTCCATATATGTGTGTTCAGTTCAGTTCAGTCACTCAGTTGTGTCCGATTCTTTGCGACCCCATGGACTGCAGCACACCAGGCTCCCCTGTCCATCACCAACTCCCAGAGCTTGCTCAAACTCATGTCCATTGAGTCGGTGATGCCATCCAACCATCTCATCCTCTGTTGTCCCCTTCTCCTCCTGTCTTCAATATTTCCCAGCATCAGACTTTTCTAAGGAATCATTTCTTCGCATCAGGTGGCCAAAATATTAGAGCTTCAGCGTCAGCATCAGTCCTTCCAATGAATATTCAGGACCAATTTCCTTAAGGATAGACTGGTTGGATCTCCTTGCTGTCCAAGGGATTCTCAAGAGTCTTCTCCAACATCACAGTTCAAAAGTATCAATTCTTTGATTTTCAGATTTCTTTATGGTCCGACTTTCACTACTGGAAAAGCCAAAGCTTTGACTAGACGGACCTTTATTGACAAAGTAATGTCTCTGCTTTTTAATATGCTGTCTAGGTTTCTTATAGCTTTCCTTCCAGGGAGCAATTGTCGTTTAATTTCATGGCTGCAGTCACCATCTGCAGTGATTTTAGAGCCCAAGAAAATAAAGCCTCTTACTGTTTCCATTGTTTTCCCATCTATGTGCCATGAAGTGATGGGACCGGATGCCATGATCTTCATTTTTTTGAATGTTGAGCTTTAAGTCAGCTTTTTGTCTCCTCTTTCACTTTTATCAAGAGGCTCTTTAGTTCCTCTTCACTTTCTGCCGTAAGGGTGGTGTCATCTGCATATCTGAGGTGATTGATATTTCTCCCGGCAATAGTGATTCCAGCTTGTGCTTCGTCCAGCCCGGCATTTCCGGCATTTGTCTTTCTCTTTCTGGCTCACTTCACTCTGTATAATAGGCTCTGCTGCTGCTAAGTCGCTCCAGTCCTGTCTGACCCTGTGCGACCCCATAGACGGCAGCCCACCAGGCTCCCCCATCCCTGGGATTCTCCAGGTAAGAACACTGGAGTGGGTTACCATTTTTTTCTCCAATGCATGAAAGTGGAAAGTGGAAGTGAAGTCGCTCAGTCGTGTCCAACTCTTCGAGACCCCATGAACTGCAGCCCACGAGGCTCCTCCGTCCATGGGATTTTCCAGGCAAGAGTGCTGGAGTGGGGTGCCATTGCCTTCTAGGTTCATCTGTTTCATTAGAACTGACTCACAGGTGTTCCTTTTTATGGCTGAGTAATATTCCGTTGTGTATATGTACCACAGCTTCTTTATCCATTCATCTGTCGATAGACATCTAGGTGGCTTGCATGCTCTAGCTATTGTAAATAGTGCTGCAGTGAACGCTGGGGTGCATGTATCCTTTTCAATTTTGGTTTACTCAGGGTATATGCTTAGTAGTGGGATTGCTGGGTCATGTGGTGGATTTTCTCCCTAGTTGTTAAAGGAATCTCCGTATGGTCTTCCATAGTGGCTGTATCACTTTACATTCCCACCAATAGTGCAAGAGCGTTCCCCTTTCTCCACACCCTCTCCAGCATTTATTGTTTGTAGACTTTTGATGATGGCCATTCTGACTGGTATGAGGTGATATCTCATTGTGGTTTTGATTTGTATTTCTCCAGTAATGAGCGATGTTGAGCATCTTTTCATGTGTTTGTTAGCCATCTGTATGTCTTCTTTGGAGAAATGTCTGGTTAGGTCTTTCCCCCACTTTTTGATTGGGTTATTTGTTTTTCTGGTATTGATTTGTATACTTTGGAGATTAATCCTTTGTCAGTTGTTCCATTTGCTTTTATTTTCTCTCATTCTGAGGGTTGTCTTTACACCTTGTTTATAATTTCCTTTCCCGTGCAAAAGCTTTTACATTTATCTAGGTCCCACTTGTTTATTTTTGGTTTTATTTCCATTACTCTAGGAGATGGGTCATAGAAGTTCCCTGCTTTATGTCATCGAGTGTTCTGCCTATGTTTTCCTCTACGAGTTTTATAGTTTCTGGTCTTACATTTAGGTCTTTAATCCATTTTGAGTTTATCTTATGTATGGTGTTAGGAAGTGTTCTCATTTCATTCTTTACACATAGCTGTTCAGTTTTCCCAGCACCACTTCTTGAAGAAGCTATATTTTCCCCATTGTATCTTTTTGCCTTCTTTGTCAAAAGTAAGGTACCCATTTGTGCATGGTAATAATATTGATAAGACCAAGCTGAGTGTTTTGCTTACTGTGGTAAGGAGAACACTGCCTCAGGAAGCTTTGCTAGCATTTCAGAGTTGGGAGATAAGATCCGAATTGTACTGAGAATTAGAAGTTTAATTTATGGTGGCTCTTTCAAGTTGAGGGCTCAATTAGCACCAGGTATGATGACAATACAACAGCCCAGGATTTGGTGGGAACAGCAAAGTGAGGATTTTGAAGCCTGGAAGTCAGAGAATCTTAGGTTGACCTGGCAGGTGATATTTTCCATTGAAGAGTGGAGGGGTCTTTCAGGACTCGATTGGGAAGTTTCCACAATGAACAAGCAGATCATTTGCTCAGACAGGAGAGTCCCAGAAAGTTAAAGCCTTGGTAATGAAGACAGGGCTGGAAAGTCACGAGACGTCAGTGAGGGGTGGTTTCCATCCTGTGTCCAGAGAGTCCTCACCATGGACAGTTCCCTCGGAAGGACCCCCAAGACCGTGCTATGTGCTGGATGAAGGAGCCCCAACAGGCTGTGATGGCTCGGAGCCCGGCACAGGTGGTGCAGACAGGGCCTTCCCGTAGATCTTGGGCCTGCTCTGTACTCAGCTCTCAGCAGTCTCTTTACAGCCATTGCATCAGCGTCTGCTCTTCAGATGCTCCCTAGAGGGCCCAAAGCCAGCCCAAGAAACCTGGTGGGTGCAAACATCCCCATGCCCTCAAGCTTCTCTTTCTCCCCTTCTCAGATCCTCCTTGCTTCAAAGTTGCCCTCACTTCCCCTGGGTACAAGAAAAGCAAAACTGCTCGGCCTGTGACTGAGTGTCTGCTGACTCACTGACGCTGTGTCGTCTGTGTTGTGCATTTCTGTGTGGGTGAGTTGACGGACTGTGGACTGCGTTAGCAAGCACCCACCCAAATGTATTCCTCAGAAAGCCTCCCCGTTCTCTCTAATTCTATCAACCCTTTCAATCCTTACCACGCTCCTCTTTCATGAGATGGTCAGTGTCAATTCTGGTCACTAATAATCTTGCCCCAACTGCCCATCTATTATTCTATCTTTATTCCTTTTTATCATCTCCTCTGGCATTTCCTTACATGCAATTTGATTTCTAATCTCCTTCTGTCTTAGACTGTTCTCTCTTTTTCCCCAATGTGTTATTATACAATTTTTTAAACCTATAGAAAAGTAAAAAGCATTACACAGTGAATACCCATACACCCACTGCCTAGAGACAGATCAGCACACTTTTCCAGTAAAGGATGGGGTAGTAAATACCGTAGGCTTTGCAGGACATACGGTCTCTAACAACTACTCAGCTCTGTTGGTGTGAGCCAAAGGCAGCCATAGACCGTATGCAAATCAAAATGAGTGGGCATGGCTGTGTTCCAATAAAACTTTATCTACAAAACAGGCATGTCCTGACCCCGACCTAGAATCTACTGGAAATATTTTCCTATAGGTGCTTTATCATGTGTGTAGCTGTCCCTCTGTTCCTCTTACTTCTGACCCATTTCAGATTCCGGACATCAGTACACATCACCCTGAAACACTTCATCTGTCACTTTCATATGTAAGGTGCCACAATCTTTTTTTCCCAAAAGCTTTAATTTCTTTAATGACAAAAATTTACTAATTCAACAAACATTTACCTATCTACTGTTTTCCAAGTGAAGTTGCTCAGTCGTGTCCGACCCTTTGCGACCCCATGGACTGTAGCCTACCAGGCTCCTCCGTCCATAGGATTCTCCAGGCAAGAGTACTGGAGTGGGTTGCCATTGCCTTCTCCAGGGGATCTTCCTGACCCAGGGATCAAACCCTGGTCTCCCACATTGTAGGCAGACAGTACTGAGCCACCAGGGAAGTCTGTTTTCCAAGCACAGCTCTAAATAAGATTAAAAAAAGAAAAAGAGATCAGTGCTTATTATCTAAAAAGAAAACTGTTATGCAAATGAACAGATACAAGGCAGCTGATAATATAAATAGGAACAAAGAATCATTGACTTAAGAAAAAAGAACATAAACTCTAACCTGGGAGAGAGGCTTCAAGAGAAGTTCAAGGTGGGATTAAACAGTGATCTGGGCTTCCCCCTGACACTGCTTATGTTGCCCTTGCGCATTGCTCAGTCCATTATTTGGTTTTTGTTTTGCTTTAAGAACCACTTCCCACCGCCTCACCCACCTCCCCCACCAGGAGGTCACTGTTGGGAGGAATATCTATCCCCCACTCCCTATTAATCCACTCTGATGTATCTCCACCAGAATATTAAAGGAATCAGTCCTGGGTGTTCATTGGAAGGACTGATGTTGAAGCTGAAACTCTGGCCACCTGATGCGAAGAGCTGACTCATTTGAAAAGACCCTGATGTTGGGAAAGACGGAAGACAGGAGAAGGGGACAACAGAGGATGAGATGGCTGGATGGCATCACCGACTCGATGGACGTGAGTCTGAGTGAACTCCGGGAGTTGGTGATGGACAGGGAGGCCTGGCGTGCTGCAGTTCATGCAGTGTCAAAGAGTCGGACACGACTGAGCGACTGAACTGAACTGAGCTGATGGTTTCACTTACTCAGTGCCAGGGGTTCCCAAATTGTAGCACACATGGGAATCACCCAGAGGGTAAAAAAAGAACAAAAACGTTAAGTGATAAGCAGGGCTGAGTTCTGCTAATCTGGAGGCAGAGAGTAGTAACCGGAAGTCTGGCTTCTGAGGGCTAGTGGGGATGCAAGGGGCTCCCAATGAGGCAGGGGCCCAGACAATACTGTTGCTTGAAGCAAGTCAGGATCAGATCATCCCACAAACTGTCGTCATGTCTAAGCCAGTCTCTGAGTCTAGGAGTCGGTGACGGCCATGTAGAAGCAGAAAGACAGCAGGAGAGAGAAACATACGTACAGCTTTCACTCACAATGATTCTGGACCCAGATTATAAAGCAGTAAAGAATGGCAGAAAGTGAAGAGGAGCTCAAAAGCCTCTTGATGAAAGTGAAAGAGAAGAGTGAAAAAGTTGGCTTAAAGCTCAACATTCAGAAAACGAAGATCATGGCATCCAGTCCCATCACTTCATGGGAAATAGATGGGGAAACAGTGGGAAACAGTGTCAGACTTTATTTTTTTGGGCTCCAAAATCACTGCAGATGGTGACTGCAGCCATGAAATTAAAAGACGCTTACTCCTTGGAAGAAAAGTTATGACCAACCTAGACAGTATATTCAAAAGCAGAGACATTACTTTTCCAACAAAGGTCCGTCTAGTCAAGGCTATGGTTTTTCCCGTGGTCATGTATGGATGTGAGAGTTGGACTGTGAAGAAGGCAGAGCACCGAAGAATTGATGCTTTTGAACTGTGGTGTTGGAGGAGCCTCTTGAGAGTCCCTTGGGCTGCAAGGAGATCCAACCAGTCCATTCTGAAGGAGATCAGCCCTGGGATTTCTTTGGAAGGAATGATGCTAAAGCTGAAACTCCAGTACTTTGGCCACCTCATGTGAAGAGTTGACTCATTGGAAAAGACTCGGATGCTGGGAGGGATTGGGGGCAGGAGGAGAAGGGGATGACAGAGGATGAGATGGCTGGATGGCATCACGGACTCGATGGACATGAGCCTGAGTGAACTCCAGGAGTTGGTGATGGACAGGGAGGCCTGGAATGCTGCGATTCATGGGGTCGCAAAGAGTCGGACACGACTGAGCGACTGAACTGAACTGAACTTAACTGAAATAACTAAGATCAATTTGATTCAGAATTCACTCCAGATGGAACAAATTTAAAATACGAATCTGCCAAAGACACTAAAATTATTACATTCAGAACACTTTAAAAATGTGAAAGGTATATGTGTCTGTATGCTATGTCACTTCAGTCGCGTCCGTCTCTGTGACCCCATGGACTGCAGCCCGCCAGGCTCCTCTGTCTGTGGGAGTTTCCAGGCATGAATACTGGAGTGGGCAGCCATCCCTCCTCCAGGGGATCCTCCTGACTCAGGGATCGAACCCTCATCTCTTACGCCGCCTGCATTGGCAAGTGGGTTCTTTACCACTAGTGCTTCCTGGGAAGCCTGGAAAAGGTGTAACCCCCATTAAAATAGAAATTACGAAGCCAAAGCAAGTTTGATAAAATAAGAACAGGTAGATATGAAGACAAGGGCTGTTATCAGGAACCAAATCTTTCAGCAAAGTGATCTTGAACTTCTCGGCCTCTTTAACTGTGAGAAATCATCGTTTGTTACGTACATCACCCAGTCAGTGCTAACTTGGCATGGCAACTAGAGCAGACTAAGGCAGAAATGTTCACAGCATCGTTGTTTGTACTAACAAAATACAAACAAATTAACTGTTATCACCGAGAAAGACAGATAAATAAACTGTATTATAGTCATAATAGAATATTACATAACAGTTACAGTGAAAGCACTTCAAGTTAGGAAGCAACCTCAGAGCTAAGGGAGGGAGGAGTATATATGAGGAGGAAAAGTGTCACACACATTGTAATACTGAATGAAAATTGCCCAATGGTATACATTAGGAGTCCATTTATATCACACTTGGGAATTTTTAAAACAATATTGCATACTTTTAATTAATACGTATATATATAGTAGTTTTATACACAGGCACAAAATAAGCCATCCCTACTCTCAGGATGGTGAGTCCACTGGGGCAGGAGAAAGGAGGATTAAATGGAAGAAGGAAACAGAGTTTCATCTGTATCTGTAGCATCTTATTTTTGTTTTTGAAGAGTCTGAAGCAATGATAACACAACACTAAGCTTTGAAAAAGCTAATTAGAGGGACGCCTAAGATGACTTTCTATACTTCCCGTGTGTGTGTGTGTGTGTGTGTGTGTGCACACGTGCGTGCCTTTGCACTCAGTCACTCAGCTGTGTCTGACTCTGAAGCCCACCAGGCTCCTCCGTCCATGCGATTTCCAGGCAGGAGTACTGGAGTGGGTGGCCATTTCCTCCTCCAGGGGCTCTTCCCCATCCAGGGATCAAACTCGCATCTCCTGTGTCTTCTGCACTGGCAAGCGATTCTTTTCCACTGACCCACCTGGGAATCCCTTATGTTTAAAATATTCCATAAAAACTTTACGGAGGAGTCTGCTATGTTTATTTCTGTCTCTGTTTGCTCACTGCTCTTTACCTGTTACCCCCGTGCAATCTGGTCGTTTCTGGAAACTTTTCTCTCCCTGGGTCACCTGTATTTCTGTGCAGCCAAAACCCTCAGAGCACATTTCCACTCTTGCCGTATTTGATCTGTCTTTGGTGTGTGACACTTTTCCTCCTCATATATACTCCTCCCTCCCTTAGCTCTGAGGTTGCTTCCTAACTCTACCTACTTCTTCTCAATGTCCTTTGCCAGTATCTTCTCTTCCCTTGACCATTTAAACGCTGGTGTGCCCCAGGGCTCTGATCTCAGTAATCCTTGATCTGTGTATAACCTCAGGCACATAAAAGCTTCTCCTATACATCCATGCTAATGATTCAGGAGTTCCCACCCCACCTACCCCCAGGACAGAACTCCATCCTGAAGCTTAGCCCCTGGTATTCAACCACAAACCAGGCATTTTCACTTGGATGGCCTTCAGTTCAGTTCAGTCGCTCAGTAGTGTCTGACTATTTGAGACCCCATGAATCGCACTCCAGGCCTCCCTGTCCATCACCAACTCCCGGAGTTCACCCAGACCCACGTCCATCAAGTCAGTGATGCCATCCAGCCATCTCATCCTCTGTCATCCCCTTCTCCTCCTGCCCCCAATCTCTCCCAGCATCAGAGTCTTTTCCAATAAGTAAACTCTTCGCATGAGGTGGCCAAAGTACTGGAGTTTCAGCTTTAGCATCATTCCTTCCAAAGAAATCCCAGGGCTGATCTCCTTCAGAATGGACTGGTTGGATCTCCTTGCAGTCCAAGGGACTCTCAAGAGTCTTCTCCAACACCACAGTTCAAAAGCATCAATTCTTCGGCGCTCTGCGATCTTCACAGTCCAACTCTCACATCCATACATGACCACTGGGAAAACCATAGCCTTGACTAGACAGACATTTGTTGGCAAAGTAATGTCTCTGCTTTTGAATATGCTATCTGGGTTGGTCCTAACTTTTCTTCCAAGGAGTAAGCGTCTTTTAATTTCATGGCTGCAATCATCATCTGCAGTGATTTTGGAGCCCCAAAAATAGTCTGACACTGTTTCCACTGTTTCCCCATCTATTTCCCACGAAGTGATGGGACTGGATGCCATGATCTTCGTTTTCTGAATGTTGAGCTTTAAGCCAACTGTTTCACTCTCCTCTTTCTCTTTCATCAAGAGGCTTTTAGTTCCTCTTCACTTTCTGCCATAAGGGTGGTGTCATCTGCATATCTAAGGTGATTGATATTTCTCCAGGCAATCTTGATTCCAGCTTGTGCTTCTTCCAGCCCAGCATTTCTCATGTTGTACTCTGCATATAAGTTAAATAAGCAGGGTGACAATATACAGCCTTGACGTACTCCTTTCCCTATTTGAAACCAGTCTTGGAGCACACTAAACCTTTAATATATTCAGGCTGAAGTCATCTCCTCTGCCTCCTGAACCCTATGGTGACGCAGAATAATGACCCTCCAAACATGCATGCTGCATGCTCAGTAGCAAAGTCGTATCTTACTCTCTGTGATCCTATGGACTGTAGCCCGCCAGGCTCCTCTGTCCATAGGATTCTCCAGGCAAGAACACTAGAGTGGGTTACCATTTCCTCCTCCAGGGGACCTTCCCAACCCATGGATCAAACCCACGTCTCCTGCCTTAACAGGCTGATTCTCTACTGCTGAGCTACCAGAGAAGCCCTTTCCAAAGATGCCCACATCCTAATCTCTGGACCCTGTGGATAGGTTACCTAGAATAGCAAAAGGGACTTTGCAGATGAGGTTAAAAATCCTGAGATGGGATGATTACCTTGGATTCTCCAGGCGGGCCCAGGGTCATCCCAAGACTTCAGCAATGTGCTCTCCGGGGGAAACGGGAGGAAGGAGAGTCAGAGTCAGAGAAGGAGAGGTGAGAATGGAGACAAGTAGGAGTCACGCGGGGCCATGAACCGAGAAACCGGAGCAGCTTCTAGAAGCTGTAGACAAGGAGATGAACTCTGCTCCAGAGCTTCCAGAAAGAGCGCATCGCTCTAGGTGCGTTTTGAGCTTTGGGGCAACTCCTGAACCGTGAAATGACAAATGTGTGCTATTTTCAGCCACCAAGTTTATTGCAATTTGTCACAGCAGAAAGAGGGAAAGAGTGTATTCATAGCAACTCTTTCTTCTCCACTGCGTTGTTACTGAGGACAGTTTAGGTCCTGCTCTCTCATCTCTTATATCCAAGGAGGTGACAAGTCACATCCCTGCATTTCTTTCCGGCTCTCATCACTCCCTACGAGCCTACTGCAATAAGCTGCTGGACCCCTGCCTATGGCCAGCCCCTCCTTTAGTTCATTTCCCTTTAATCCTCAAACCCACACGCATTCTTCCCCAGGCTGCCAAAGCAACCTTTTAAAAATGTGTACCTAAGCATATGATTTTTTAATTAAAATCCTTTTCTGCTTCTCCATTGCTTTCGGGATCAGGTCGCCTTCCTCAGGGAGCATACAAAGAAAGCCCTTGCTCAGGCCTTTCAACTCTCCTATTAGGCTCCTCATCTGTAGCCAGGTTTTTTGTTTTGTTTTTTTGCTCCAACCGAAATTGCAACTTGCTAAGGCAAAAGTTCTTAGCAAGGGGTCTGCTTCAGAATCACCGATCAAGCATGTGCAAAACCAGACAAGCACTGGCAGATTCTTGCTCAGTAGTTCTGAGGACAAAATCGTATCTTCATAAAGCTCACAGCCCATTTGACACACAGTGGAATACTACTCAGCCACAGAAAAGAATGAAATAATGCCATTTATAGCAACATGGACCGACCGAGAGCTTATCATACTAGGTGAAGTTAGTCAGACAAGGACAAAAATCATACGCTATCACTTGTGAGTGGACTCTTAAAACATGATACGAAGGAAGCTCTTTACAAAACAGAAATAGACTCACAGACATAGAAAACAAACTTATGGTTACCAAGGAGGAAAGGACAGGGGACGGACGTTAGGAATTTGGATTAACAGATACACACTGCTGTATTTAAAATAAACAACAAGGACCTGCTTCCTATATAGCCTGGGGAACTGTACTCAATATCCTGTAATAACCTATAATGGAAGAAATCTGAAAGGAGAAATATACATGCATATATACACACACATATATACTGAGGTCACTTTGCTATAACCTGAAACTACCACACCATTGTAAATCAACTATATTTCTATTTTTTTTCTTTTTAATTAATTTTTTTATTGAAGGATCATTGCTTTACAGAATTTTGTTTTCTGTCAAACCTCAACGTGAATCAGCCATAGGTATACATGCATCCCCGCCCTTTTGAACCTCCCTCCCATCTCCTTCCCCATCCCACCCCTATATTTTGATTTTTTAAAAAAAGTGAAAAAAAAAATAAACAAAGCCCGCTTGATCTGGCCTGAGTGCCTCCAGCTCTTTCACAGCCTGTGCCTCCCCTTCACTGTGCCGTCTGCCTGACACCCCCTCTTTGCTGTTGGTACTTATTCCTTGGGCGTGTCCCTTCTTCCATAGAGCTTTCCATCCTGATCAGGTGCTCTTCTAAAGGGCTTCCTTGGAAATCTGCATGTAATTCCTGATTGACCTGTTGCTCAAGCTCATTCCCCTCCCCCGCTCCTCCCCAGCCTCTTCTGAGCAGGAATCAGGCAAGCCCTAGCGACCAGAACAGTGCCTGGCACACGGTGAAGACTCCAACCAAAGCATCTGTTGCTGCCTTCTCTCCCGCCTTCTGCCCGACACACTCCCACACGGGCACACATTGGGATTCTCGTTTCTGGCCCTTTCTGTCCTGTTCAGACCATGGTGTGGCTTCTGATTTTTCTCATCACGTGGTAGGTAGCCTCAAACCTGAGGTTCAGAGAAGGCCAGAGAGGATTTAATTAGATGAAATAAGTCAGGATGACTTGGCTTGTGTTTTGTTAGCCAGACAGGCATCGTCACTGCCAGTAAACTGGATTGACCTTTCGAGAATGGGGCACTGGGATAAGAATTTTCCAGCTAGCCTAGTGGCTGGTTCCTGCCTGCCCACCACTCTCTAAGAGATGACTAGCGGATTTGCCAGTGGAGAAGAACAGACACTTTGCTGTCTAGAGCAGGATAGATAGGAATGCTCAAGAGAGGCCAATACCTTTATTATTTTTTTTTTGTCAAGTCCCCTCTGCACTTACCTGCAAACTGTTGATGCTGATGATATGCTCTCACTAGCGCTATTCACAGATATGTTACCAAGGCTGCAAACTTAAAACACACATTAACTATTCCATGTAGTTTTATGATACTGGGTTAATTAGGTAAAGCTTTCTTGTGAAAACATCCAGTGAATAACACAGAATTCTTTCTGTTATTATTTATTGAATGTGTCAAACACAAATCTTCATTCAGCCTTTTAAGTTTGGACAGAAAAAAAACAGGCCAGGGCCATTTGATTTAGAAATCCAGACCCTGGGGTCATTTTGACCATGCTTATAAGCAATCCTACAATAATAAAACAGTCAGGCATTTAAGGGGAGAAAGCACATTGCAATGTGGAATAGTTTCCATTGCAAGCTGCCAATTTGAAATGATCTTTCTCTGACACGATTTAATTTGAAAACTACTGAGGTCATTTCCTTTTAACTCAGTTCTACACAAGCAAAACTGCATTTTCCAGTTAATTCAATTAAACAAATGGGTGAATTGATTTTTTTTTTTAAAGAATGGAATTGACCAGTTATTTTCAATTAACTGGCCAATTTTCTTCAAAGTGGCCTGCAGGTAGAGTCCAATGTGACTGCCCCTTGTGGATGGATTATATGGAGGGCACTCGACAGTCTATCCAGCAATTTCTTTCCGTATCTTCTTCAGGGCCCCAGACACTGTACCGGATACAGAGGTTTAGGATGTATACTGTTGTGCTAGGACTGAGCTCATGATCACTTTGGGAAGACAAGCCGCCAAATGATAACTAATACAAGACAGGAGAGGGAGAACCAGCAGTTTATAATTTAGAATGTTCTAGAAAAAGGCTAGTCTCTGGGAAGATTTTATTCAGAAATTAAGACTGAAAATAAGGTTTGGCTGGACATGGGAAGGTGTGGATGGAGAGACAAGTGAGGGCATTCCCAGGGGGAGGGGCTAAGGGGGCCAGTACTGGGCCAAAAGGTGGAGAAACTGGATGATTGAAAGGACATTTAAGCAAAATGAAGATAAAGCCGGAAGGGCTTAAATGACCAAACCAGGCTTCCATGTGGATAAGATACAGGCTAAACACCTTCGGAGGGCCCAGAGTGAAGATAAAACCGGAGAACACATACGGGGTGCTGAGGCCGAGAGAGGTTTGTGGTGGAACCACCCGTGCTCCCTGCCTGGTGCACGTAGCTCTGCCCCCGTTTGGCTCTTACCTTCCACAGCTCTTCTCAGTCCTAATCAAAACTTTCCCTACATCAACCCTTCTAACACATTAAGACTTTGGGCTTCCCTTGTAGCTCAGACGGTAAAGAATCTGCCTGCAGTGCAGGAGACCTGGTTTGATCCCTGAGTTGGGCAGATCCCCTGGAGAAGGGCATGGCAACCCAGTCCAGTATTCTTGCCTGGAGAATCCCATGGACAGAGGAGCCTGGTGGCCTACATCCATGGAGTCGCAGAGTCAGACACAACTGAGCAAATAAGCACAGCAACCCTTTTTCAGCTACACAAGAGGAAAGTTTTCACTTCTCTTATTAGGCTCCTGTCTTGTAATCTTCCTTCCTCACGAGATTCCCCTCAACACATTAACGAGGTGGAAATTAAAGAGGAAATTGACAAAGAAAAAAAAAAAAAAAGACATCCAAATATGTAATCTAAAAGACTAGCATAGCCAGTGACGTTGATTCTTCATATATATCTATTTCATTTACACTTTTCAATTCTTTTCAGGGACGTTCACAATAATACTTTGTTTGTAGAGCCATGGGATTTAAGTGATAACATTTATTAAAATGGACCTAACACTGAGACATGTATATTACCATGTGTGGAACAGATGAACAGTCAGAGTTTGATGCATGAAACAGGGCACTCAAAGCTGGGGCACTGGGGCAACTGAGGTACGGGATGGGGAGGGAGGGGGGGGGGGGGTCATGACGGGGGCGCGTGTACACCCGTGGCCGATTCATGTAACGGATGGCAAAAACCACCACAATTCTGTAAAGTAATTAGCCTTCAATTAAAATAAATTAATTAATTTTAAAAATGGACCTAATATTAAACCAGTCAGTCCCAAAAGAAATCAACCCTGAATATTCATTTGAAGGTCTGTGGCTGAAGCTGAAGCTCCAATACTTGGGCCACTTGATGTGAAGAGCTGACTCATCGAAAAAGACCCTGATGCTGGATGAAAGGTAAAAGCAAAAGGGAGCAGCAGAGGATGAGCTGGTTAGACAGTATCACCGGCTCAGTGGACATGAATCTGAGCAAACTTCAGGGGGCAGCGGAGGACGGAGGAGCCTGGCATGTTACTATCCACGGGGTTGCGAAGAAACTTGCTAGGAATCCAAGGCTCTCTCTACTCTGCATTGCCTGTGAATGCATTCAAAATGATTTTTACACCAGGCATATAATACACTCAATGCACATAGTGGGTTTTCTCTTTTTTTCCAAATCCTATGGCAGGTGGGATCTTAGTTCCCTGACCAAGGATCGAGCCCGTGCCCCCTGCTGTAAAAGCATAGAGTCTTAACCACTGGACCACCAGAGTAGTCCCTGTGTAGTTTTTTTTTTTTTTTAAAATACAGCTATTCCACTAAGAGGAAATTGATAGAGGTTTATCAGCTCCCCATCGAAAAGGATGGGGACCTAATTAGAGAGAAGCATATGGGCATAGAGAGAAGCATATCGTTTGGGCATGGAGGTACCAAAAGGACAGGGTTGGTGCCTCCGTGATCCATTGCTTTGCCTGGTGCCAAGCCCACTGCCTTGCACTTTGAGTGGCCAGTTAACTCTTGTTAATTGAAGGAGTAAATGAGGAAATGGCCTGTTCCTGTCTAGGAAGCCAAGGGAAGTTACAGGTTGTCATACACATACCCCTGGGAAGTGATTCTGGAAGCAAAGGCATTGAGATACCAGAGATCCGAACTCAGCCAAGGTGTGTGGAACAGATCTCATTTCCTGGAGGTGTCTTGGAGAAGGAAGTGGAATTTCTTAAGAGAAAGGACAGGAAGGGAGGGTGATATCTGAGGCTTAGGATGAGACCCAGCAGAAGACAGGGGTTTGATAATCTGAGGACAAGAGAGGTTGGTGTCTCAAGGAGAGGGGCGGAGGCCACGTCTGTGAAATTTTGCTCAGATCCGTGTCGCACCAACAAGAATCATTCTCCCCCTTACTCTTCCAAAGTCCTTATTATCCTAGACCAGACTGAAATGCTCTGAAACGAATTATTTGATGTGCTCTAATTTAAGATCTCTGCATGCAAATGCTGGTTCCAGGCTGGGTTAGGGCCACCCAAAATTTAGGGCGGGACCGGGGATATTTTGAACATCTTTACCTTTCATGTTCACCATCTGTCCTTAATCTGGTCAGACTATGGTCTCGATGCCACCCCCCGCATGCCCTGAGTGGGGCTGCAGCTCCTATTGGTGCTTTCAAGCCCCAAGAGGCCTGTGAGTAGAGCATGAGGCCCATGAAGGTAAAATCAAGCTGGCTCTGGAATGGAGGATTATTCTTCCCAGCCCCTGCCTCTCACATATTAAGCAATTAATATCTGTGCCATCCCGTGAGGCCACAGGAAAGCACGCACATCCCCACACATGGGGACCAGATGACTTGGATGCAGAGCTGTCTCGGCTGGTCTCAGCTTCCCTCTAACACATCAGTGAAAGCAAGCTTATGACATGTTCAGAACATTTGCCATGTTCTATATGGAAAAGACTCTGATGCTGGGAAAGATTGAAGGCAGGAGGAAAAGAGGGTGACAGAGGATGAGACGGTTGGATGGCATCACCAACTCATTGGACATGAACTCAGGCAAACTCTGGGAGATAGTGAAGGACAGGGAAGCCTGGCGTGCTGCAGTCCATGGGGTCGCAAAGAGTTGGGCACAACCTGGTAACTGAGCAATAATGAATATGAGTTTAATAGAGAAGCCCATCCCTTTTTCTTACCGCAGCCTAGACTTCCTTTTCTAAATGGAGATCCAGAGGTTGGAAGGAAATGGAAAGGACACACTATTAAACTTCTTTAGACTCAGCTTCTGTACGTGTAGAAACAAGGATGGTCAAGTCCATTTGATAGATACGTGGTGAGGATCAGAAGTCAGGGGTCAGTGGTTTCTAATCACATGGTAGATATTCTTCCAGCTTCTGCGCTGTCCTCACCACCAGCCTCATCCTTATCATCTACACAGAGAAATTTGACTCTGAGGAGCTGGGTGACTTGTCAATCAAGATGGAACAGGAAAAATTTGCCTCACACAGCTGACCGTGTCATTCTGGGTTGCTGCCCTACTCATAGACCTGTTGATGCCGGTTCTTTGTAATAACAGTATAACTAACAGTATAGCTGTTATTACAAAGTGTGTTATTATTAACTGTGGTGCTGAGAAGACCCTTGAGAGTCCCTTGAACAGCAAGGAAACCAAACCAGTCCATCCTAAAGGAAATCAACCTTGAATATTCTTTCGAAGGACTGATGCTAAAGCTGAAACTCCAATACTTTGGCCACCTGATGTGAAGAACTGACTCATTAGAAAAGACTGTGATGCTGGGAAAGATTGAAAGTGGGAGGAGAAGGCCGACAGAGGATGAGACGGTTGGATGGCATCACCAACTCAATGAACATGAGTTTGAGCAAGCTCCAGGGGTTGGTGATGGACAGGGAAGCCTGGCGTGCTGCAGTCCATGGGGTCACAGAGAGTCAGACACAACTGAGCTACTGAGCTGAACTGAGCAGAAAGCACAGCTTTGTATCACTTCTCCATTGCCAAGAGTATTTCCAGTCGTTTGTTGCATCAGTCAGAATAGGCTATCCCATATTGCAATAAGGAGCCATTTTCAGAATCTCTTTGACTGAAATGAACAAAGGTTTACTTCTCATTCAGGTTATATGTATTTCATGGGTTGGCTGGGCTCTTTGATTACCAGATTAATCCAGGAATCCAGGATGATAGGGCCCAGACTATTTCAGTTGTTGACCAGGGAAAGAGAATTCTGGAAGGTCTGGAACTGACAATTAAATGCCCTGGCTTGGGAGCGATGCGTGTTACTTATGCTCACAGCTCAAGTATTTAATCACATGAACTCACTCAACCACAGGGCGGCAGAAGTATATTCTTACCATGTGCCTGGAAGCTGGAGAGAGTGGGCACATCTTGGTGAAATGACAGCCATGTTTTGGTGTCACAACTCTCTTTGAGATGGGAAGAACAAATATTATCTTTCAGATATTACAGAAAAGGATAGTTAGACTCAAAGAGGAGACTCTAAATTGTTCGTCAGTTGCCAAGTCCCACTCTGTGTGACCTGATGAACTGCAGCACGCCAAGTTTCCCTATTCTTCACTACCTCCCCGAGCTTGCTCAAACTCATGTCCATTGTGTCGGTGATGCCATCCAACCATCTCATCCTGTCGCCCCCTTCTTCTCCTGCCCTCAATCTTTCCCAGCCTCAGGGTTTTTTCCAATAAGTCGGTTCTTCACATCAGGGGGGCCAAAGTATTGGAGCTTCAGCTTCAGCCATCAGCCCTTCCAATGAATATTCAAGGTTAATTTTATTTAGGATCGATTGGTTTGATCTCCTTGCTGTCCAAGCGACTGCCAAGAATCTTCTCCAGCACTATAGTTCGAAAGCATTTCATTACAGTTTCATAAATTTAAAGAAACAGTGATATTTTTTGCCAGCCAGAATTAAGTTTCCATATCCTTAGAAAACAACATGAGAATCTTAATTTTTGGCACCCCTTGTTTCCCAAAGGAACTTTCTGTTATTTCTGTGACAAGCTATCCTTCTATTTAAACAAACTTGTTACCTGCTACTTGATGACTTCTTTAACCAATCATTTGTAAACTTTTTTTTCTTGTGGATTTTTGTAAAAGCAAAAAAATATAAAGTTATCAAGACACTAGAAACCAGTGGACTATCTATTACTTTGGTGGACACTACTTCAAGAGCTTTCCAGGTGGTGCTAGTTGTAAAGAACCCACATGCCAACGCAGGAGACATAAGAGAGAAGGTTCAATCCCTGGGTTGGGAAGATCCCCTGGAGGAGGGCATGGAAACCCATGCCAGTATTCTTGCCTGGAGAATCCCATGAAGAGAGGAGCCTGGCAGACCATAATCCATAGGGTTGCACAAAGTTGGACACGACTCAAGCAGCTTAGCATGCACGCACATTGCTTCAAAGTTAGTGATTTAAAACAACTTTTTAATTGGAGGCACAGGTGTTGGTCAGAAATTCAAGATGGACTTGGAGATTCATCTGTAACCCACATGGCCTCGGCTGGGGTAGCTGGACTGGAGGAGCTGCTTCAAAAGTGGCTTCTTCCCTCACATGTTTTCAGCCTTGGTGTTCCTTGGCTGTGTTTTCTTTCTTCTGTATTATTTCATATCCCTCAGGACATCTCATTGGAGCCTGGCTTCATAGAGCAGGGTGGCCTCTGAGTGGTTGGACAGCTCAAGATGCCGAGGAGGAGTGTTTCAGTGACCTAATTTCAGAAGTCCTACCAAGTCATTTCCACATTCACTTGGTCTGGTAAGTTGTTAAGGGGACTCAGATTCAAAGGACACCTTATCCTGTTGAAAGATATCCCAGCTGCCATGTTGCCAAAGGTTCAGAAGTGCTGAGTGGCTTGCCAGAGTTGACCTGGTTGCTGGATTCCTATCCAGCTTTCTGCCATTGAGCAAATTTCTGCTTTCTTTCTTACAAATTACAGCCCTTCTCTGGGCCCGAGATTCTCTACTCATAAACGTGTGAACCTGGAAAAATGAATCTCTGGGGTTGGTTTCTCTCTAACATATATGTAGCGAGTCCTATAATTTTACAATTTGCCTTCAAATGTTGCTCAAACATCTACTGCACCACTCCCCCACCCCCAGCCATGGAAACTCTTCTGATGAATAAAACCTAACTTTCACCACACACTCTCCATTAGTGAATTTCCTCAGCACGCATGTGGGTAGCTCTTGCACTAAGATCAAGTTCTGTGCTCGTTTTAATGTGTGACAAGCCCCAATTCCCAACAACTTCATCCAACATCGGTCTCTTCCTTCCAAAAATTCCTATTACATTTTTAGTTCAAACCACAGAAATCGGCCTTTGAGGACATGGTGTCTTGTACTGCTTTTAAATTGTTTCATGTGTACAAGACCTGTCTTGCCAACTAGACGTTATACTTCGTGGGCATTTTTCATACTTCATACTTATAATGTTATCACAGTAAGGGGTGCGAGAAGTATGTAGTAAATGCCTATTGATGATTATTGAGTTTCTTATGTTCTTATACATGTTACCATTTGGCTTGTTGGGTCACTTTCTGATTAGTCTATCGAGAGCAGAAGTTTTCATTTATTTGATTATTAACCCTCCAAAGAACTGGATACTCGGTGCTGTATCATTCATGACACGCTTAATACATTTTTCTAGGTAGTTTCTTCCTTCCGATTTGCTAATCCAAGAATTATACCTATACCAAGGACCTTTACCAAAAACTTCCACCTGATTCTTTACTTGTAGGTGCTCCAGTGTTTTCTCACAAAGCAATAACATCCTTATCAAAGCAAGAAATTGAATATTGATGCAATAATATTATTTAACATACAGTCCATAATGCACTTAACCTATTTTTGCATTAATTTTTTCTCTGTATAAGGTTTTATTTT
Organism: Ovis aries; assembly: GCF_016772045.2. NCBI lineage: Eukaryota > Metazoa > Chordata > Mammalia > Artiodactyla > Bovidae > Ovis > Ovis aries. The sequence continues at coordinate 54,899,536 of NC_056076.1, read as the reverse complement.
TTTACCCAATCTAGATTCACACATTGCATTCGTCATGTCTCCATAGATCCCTGAAGTTTTCATGAAACTGAAGTATTTGAAGATTCTGGGCTGAGTATTTTGTAGAATATGTCAAAACCTCGATGATTATACACAGATCAAATGTTTTAGATAGGAGAACTATGGGAGATGTTATATAATTCCCATTGCCTTTTTAAGAAGGCTCATAATTCTTATTTGTTTAATTATCAGTGATGCTAAATTTGATTATTTTTCATGGTGGTATTACTAGATTGCTCCACTGTAATGATACCTGTTTTCCTTTATAATTGAGTGAACTCTGAGGTGCTGTTTTGAGAGTATACAACCTATTCTCTCGCAGCTTTCTTACTGAATGGTTTCAGCAGTCACTGATCCTTGGCAAGGTAAATTACCGCATTGATGATGTCATATTTTTAGCCAGTATGTCAATAATAACAAGGAGCAGAAGGGTGTGACAGAGGGTGAGATGGCTGGATGGCATCACCAACTCCATGGACGTGAGTTTGAGCAAACTCTGGGAGACGGTGAAGGACAGGGAAGCCTGGTGTGCTGCAGTCCATGGGGTGGCAAAGAGTCAGACATGACTTAGCAACTGAACAATAACAAATGTCAGTCCTCTGTTTTCAGTCATCAATATAAACCCACCAATGTTTTTCTCTGTTGAAAGGATTATTATCCTTTACCACAGCTGTGTTTTTTCTGATGCTCAACTTGGTCCACATTTGGCCAGTGAGAGCTTCTTCAGCCTCATTCCCAGGGTTTTTGGACAGATCTCCTTCCAGTCTCTGAGATATTTCTTGATTTCTAGGCTTACCTTGTATTTTTTCTGCTGGAGGCCTATGTTCAACCACATTTCTGCTAAGCATTATCAGGTAATTATTAGCCTTTACTATTGATAACGAGAGACCAAAATCTGGCTTTTATGTGTCCTCACTGATACTGAGATATAGCTCATTTTAACCGAACTTTATAAAAGATAGATGTAGTGAAATAAAAATTCTTTTTTGAGGAAGGCTAATGCATTAATGGTGGCTCAGAGGTTAAAGCGTCTGCCTGCAATGCGGGAGACCCGGGTTGGATCCCTGGGTTGGGAAGATCCCCTGGAAAAGGAAATGGCAATCCACCCCAGTACTCTTGCCCGGAGAATCCCATGGACGGAGGAGCCTGGTGGGCTACAGTCCACTGAGTCGCAAAGAATAGGACACGACTGAGCGACTTCACTTTCACTTTTCTTTCAATGCCTTATGGGGCCTTCCCAGGTAACTCATTGGATAAAGAATCCATCTGCAATGTAGGAGATGCGAGTTCGCTCCCTGGGCTGAAAAGATCCCCTGGAGGAGGGCATGGCAACCCACTTCAGTATTCTTGCCTGGAGAATCCCATGGACAGAGGAGCCTGGTGGGCCACAGTCCAGGGGGTCACAAAGAGTCAGACACGCCTGAAGCCACTGAGCATGCCCGCAATGCATTATTGAGTTTTTGAAAGCTTTTCTGTCCCCCCACTTCTTCTTTTAGGTAAGAATTGGATTTATTTAGAGAGATACACACTCCAGAGACAGAATGTGGACCATTTCAGAGGGCAAGAGCGGCCTTTTCTGGTTTCCTTTTAATTGGAACGACTACAAGCTGGTTTGATATTATATTCTTGGGTCAGTCTCCCCCTGTGAACTTCATATCATTGTTTTCAGCTGCACAACTTTTAGGTCAGCCTGATAATTTCCCCTTGCTTTTCCTATCTGAATGACTGAAGAAGCCATTCTTCATTCTTGATTTTTAATAATGTAAGTAGGATATATCTTAGTGATGAATGTTGCTTATTAGATTTTCTTATAATGTGCCCTCTCTGCTTTTCGTTAAGCTAATTTTCTTACATTGTATCTATGAATGTATCTCCTTTTTCATTTGTTGGCTTTTATGATTTAGTGATACTAATCATGTTCATCCATGTACATCATTGATTTTGCAATCCAGTATGTTTAATCTTTCCATTTTTTCCTCAGCCTGGGTTTACCGTGGTGATCTGCTCCTTTTTTACGTTCCTGATAGATTTTTTTCGATGATATCATTTCGCTTCCTATTTCTTACATCTGTTATGATTTTTGAGGGATCCTCGATTTGTCTCCTTATCTCTGTAGTCTCTCTTTTCACCCCGTTTGACTGTTTAACCTCGTAACATTGAGATCTTCTGCTTAATCTGTGTTAGACGTTCTTAGTTGCTATGAAGACATTGTGAATATATTCCCGGTTTTCCTTGGCTTCCTCTTCTGGGTTGCTGTCTTCCGCGTGTTTTGCAGCCTGGGTCCTTGTAATTCTTACGCTGGCCGTACTGATACCATTGCCACGCTGCTTCGCTCTTCTGTTCGCGCTTGCGGAGCTCCCTCCAGACCTCCGTGTGCGCTGATCCTGTGTGAGGGACTTTTAAGCGCTGTTTCTTCTTTCTCTCATTGTTTTGTCTCCCTTCTAAGGTGGAGGCTGAGGGCTGGGTATTTCTTCCTTTTCCCACTTTTGCGTAGTCTGAGCAAATAGCCGTGTCAGGTTGGGCAGAATAATTTTTTTTAGGATATGTGGATTTGCTTTCTACTCTGAGATCATCTTTTTTTTTTTTTAATAGTAATTTTATTTATTTATCTTATTTCTGGCGGTGCTGGGTCTCCATTGCTGCGCCGGCTTTTCTCTAGTTGCTGCGAGTGGGGGCTCCTCCCTAGTTGCGGTGAGCAAGCTTCTCCTTGCGGCGGCTTTTCCTGTTGCTGAGCACAGTGTGCTCCCGGGCGTGCTGGCTGTGGCCCCAGGGCTCTGGAGCACAGGCCCAGTAGTTGTGCAGGGCTTAGTGGCTCCCCAGCGTGCGGGATCTTCCTGGATCAGGGACTGAACCCGCGTGCCCTACGTGGGCAGGTGGATTCTTTCCCACTGAGCCACCGAGGAAGCCCTGAGATCATCTTTAAAGTCTCACACTAAGGGCCTCCCTGGAGGCTCCGACAATAAAGAAACTGCCTGCAATGCGGAAGACCCAGATTCCAGCCCTGGGATGGCAAGATCCCCTGCAGGAGGGCATGGCGACCCACCCCCGTATTCTTGCCTGGAGAATCCCAAGGACAGAGGAGCCTGGCGGGCTACTGCTGCTAAGTCTCTTCAGTCCTGTCCGACTCTGTGCGACCCCACAGACGGCAGCCCACCAGGCTCCGCCGTCCCTGGGATTCTCCAGGCAAGAACACTGGAGTGGGTTGCCATTTCCTTCTCCAATGCATGAAAGTGAAAAGTGAAAATGAAGTCGCTCAGTCGTGTCCGACTCTTAGCGACCCCATGGACTGCAGCCCACCAGGCTCCTCAATCCATTGGATTTTCCAGGCAAGAGTACTGGAGTGGGCTGCCATTGCCTTCTCTGGGCTACAGTCCACGGGGTTGCAAAGAGTTGGACAGGACTGAGCGACTAAGTACAACATAAGGTGCATTCAGCTAAATCTGGCTTTCATTCCACTCACATGGGGCGTATTATCAAGTTTTAAGTATTTCTGCAGCTTAGCATGAATCCCAGGAGATTTCACTTCCTATAGCGAGAGACAGCCTTTCTCAAGTTTTTAGTTTATTTCTTTTCACCGGTCAGAAATGGAGGAAGATCCCCCCCCCCCATTATTACTTTTTAATGAGGGAGGCTGTTAAAACAAGAATTTTCAACCTCAGATAATGACTTTGGGGAGGAAGGTGACATTAGGAACCAAAATTCCTTCACCTCTGCTCTTGAAAATACTATTACTGTTTCTTTCACATTTTTCTTCTTGTTTAATTGAAGTACAAGTGATTTATAAAATTACATTAGTTTCAGCTGTATTATACTGTTTCTTAGGCCATCACTTTTCAAAGCTTAAGATATTAGCCTAGTTCTTTCTTTCTTTAGTGGCAGTTTATAGAGTGAAAAGAATTTTTTTCATTTGATTAGATAATAAAGGAGTCAAGTAATATGATATAGTTTCAGTCATCATAACACGGAAATTCTCTTTTTATTTCCCTGAACTTCACCCATAATTGTAAAATCAATTCACACCCATTGTAGAAAACTCTGAAAGTACACAGAAAAGAAAGGAAGGAAGGAAAGGAAAAAGGAAGGAAGGAAAGATCACTCAAATTCCAAATATTAAGTATTAATATGATAATTTTGACATGTAATAAATTTTTCTTCAAATACATGTTTAAAATCAAAACTTAGATTATCATGTATTTAAATTTTTGAGAATTTTTTTAAATTTGGTATATTCTACCAAGTCATTACTCCTCTCCAAAAATCCAACTTAAAGGCTACACATTACTCCATGTATTGATTTCCCAGAATTCTGTCACTTATTACTGTGTTATTGTTTTAACACATCATAATTTTGCATATTCTAAATGGTGCAGCAGTGAGGATCTTTATTCCTAAATCTTTGTCTCCAGTTGATTCATTTCTGTAGGATCCACTGCCAAAATTGAAGTCATTGCATCCAAAAGTTCTGCAAAAGTTTAGAATCTCCTACTGCACTTGCCAATTTCTTTTTTTTTTTTCTTTTTTCAGAAATGTTTACCTTGTCTCAACAATATGAAGTGATAATATGCACCTTGTCCTGTCCTCCTCAGTTCACCCTTACCTTGCTATTGAGGGGTTTACTTTCATTTACCCTCCCAGCCTCGAGCCAGGGCTTGTGCTCAGTAGGTGCTTGGTGCCTGCCGTGATGACTGGTGGATCATTCCCGCTTCTCCTAAGTCTTAGCTGATGGTCGAAGACAATGACCTGGGAGGTGACATTTGGCCAGCTTGGGAGTACGCTCCTTGCTTTGCTCCATTATTAGCTTCCTTTAGACTATCTGGCCGTTTATCATGCAGGGACGGTGGAGATATGAGCCAGGAAGCGGAGAAGCTGGGGCCACTGCAAAATGGAGTCTCGCCCACCCTGGTTGCTGGGAGGACGCTGGGAAACCAGGATGCAGCCTTAGTCTAGGGGTGAAAACGTATGGCCATAGAGCACACAGTTGGCTTGGCTCTGATGGACAGGTACTGTTCGGTGAGTTTTTCTGATTCCTTTCCCCCTCACCTGTGCCATTGATGCTGACTGCATGAGGCCTCCTGGGAAGCACCAGCGTTGTGATGGTCACTGCTCTTCTCAGAAGCCAGGTCTTAGGCTGCCTGCAAAGTAGCTTGCAGTTAAGCTGCTGTGTCTCCAATCTGGTTGACATGCTGATCATGCCCTTTCTGCTTTTTTGCCTTTTTATACAAAGAGTGCCAAAGAATTGATGGTTTTGAATTGTGGTGCTGGAGAAGACTCTTGAGAGTCCCTTGGATAACAAGGAGAACAAACCAGTCAAGAAGTGATGTAGGTACCTGAGGGAGGAACCACTAGACAGTCATCCCTGGAAGATAGGGCAGGGACTTGCCCAAGAGAGCAATGAATTCAGTGTTCTGACTCCTCTCTTCTGCCACCCGAAGATTTTTATGTACCTTTAGATATGTCATGCAGAGAAGGCGATGGCACCCCAGTGCAGTACTCTCGCCTGGAAAATCCCATGGACGGAGGAGCCTGGTGGGCTGCAGTCCATGGGGTCGCTAAGAACCGGACATGACTGAGCGACTTCACTTTCACTTTTCACTTTCATGCATTGGAGAAGGAAACAGCAACCCACTCCAGTGTTCTTGCCTGGAGAATCCTAGGGACGGCGGAGCCTGGTGGGCTGCCGTCTATGAGGCTGCACAGTCAAACACGACTGAACTGACTTAGCAGCAGCAGCAGCAGATATGTTGTGATGAAACCCTGAAGGAGAAAGTTGTCACAGAGGGGCAGGTGGAGAGGTATCCTGGTGAGAAAGGGGTGATGTGATGGGCCGATTTCAGCTTGCAGAGAGTTCAGGTCTTAGCATGACTTGGCAGAGTCAACCTCTTCTCTCTTAGAGATCTGCCTTCCAGAAACCCTAGCTGGGGAGGAGGCTCATTTCTGAAACTTCCTTTTCATTTATTTGCTTTTCCCTTCCTTTCATTCTAAATCGTTTCTGAGCCTTCTCAGCCTTCCTTCCCCCCGCCCCGACCCATTTCTTAAAGTCGCTTAGCCATCTCCCCTCTGAGGTTTTCTAAATCCAATTTATGTTTTCTTCTGTCACTTTCATTATTTTCTTAGCAGTGTTTTTTTTTTTTTTTTAGCTCACATTGAAATATTAGGTTATGATTTTTCTTTGCTTCCTGGCCGTATATTTTTGGCATGTCTCCATTTTCTGTCGGTTTGTCATTTTGAGTTACCCTTTTTCTTCTTCTTCTTCTTCTTCTTCTTCTGTGGTTGGCAGAATAAAGACTCCTCAAAATTATGCATGTCTTAATCCCTGGAACTTGTGTGTATGTTATGTTACATGGCAAACAGGATTCAGTTTGCAGATAGAATTAAGTTTGCTTTTCAGCTGGCCTTGAAATAGGAAGATGGTTCTCTATTATCAGGGTGGGTCCAATGTAATCACAAGGGTCCTTTAAAGAAAACGAAGGAAACGGAACAGAAGCCAGGATCAGAGGGAGATTTGAAGATGCTATATTGTTGGCTTTGAAGACAGAGGAAGGGGCCATGAGCCAAGGAATGCAGGTGGCCTCTAGAAATTGGAAAAGGTGAGGAGACAGATTCTTCCCTGGAGCCTGTGGAAAGAATGCAGCCCTGCTGACACCTTGATTTGAATCCAGTGAGCCCCATGTTGGACTTCTGGTTTCTATACCAGAAAGATAACAAATCTGTACTGTGTTAAGCCTAAATTGGTAGTAATTTGTTAAAAACAGCCATGGAAAACTACTATGCTCTCTTGTAATATCTTTGCTTGAGGTTCAAATGCAATTGTCTTCTAATACCAGTTTGCAGTGAGCTCTCCTTTCCTACTCTAGTGAGGAGAATCCACACGGTCTGCTGTGGGGTCCCCAAACCCGAGAAAGCTATACCCTGGAGGGGGCAAGACTTGCCCTGTGCATGGGGTTCTGCTATATACTCTTCCAAAATGGAGCTGAAATAGCAGAATCCTAATATTTTTTTAAATCTTTAACATTCCAGAAAGTATTTTATTCTACCCAGACTTTGACCTGGGCTCAAAATGGAAATCGGAGAATTTCCTTGCTCTTCTTTTTTAATCTCTTCCATCTTGGGCAACTGGGCTAATCCCTCCTAGTTTTGAGGGAGCGGGGTGGGAAGGAGAGGGAGAAAAACAGGAGAAAGAAGTTTGGTGAGTGGGAGAAAGACAAGACAAAGGAAATGCTGAGGAGCGTGGCACTATGTTCATCAGCTCCGGCGTGGGATGAAGGTCAAGTTCTCTGCCACTCTGATTGTCTACCTCCCCCATGCTCTTGACTTCCACTTTCTTAGTCCAGGTGTGGCCATAGAGTTCTGGAAATCATTCAGACTCCTGCATTTTGACAGAATTTTCAAACAAGCAGTTCTTATGTTGAAAGATCCAAATGCAAGCATTGATACCATATGCACTAACTGCCATACACGCACACACACACATACACACACACCCCTACAAGTTACATGGACGAGCTGAAGGTGAAACTGTTATCGACTGATGAGCCTGGTGGAATATGTAAAGAGTGTTTCATTATGCACCTCCCATGCTGGAGAAATGCAAATGAATTCAAGTAAAAAAGACTCTTTCCAAGGAGCTGCACCAAGGCGTCAGCACGCAGCTTGCTTATTACATTCAGTTGCTGGTTGTTCATGCCATTGCCGATTTGCACCTGCAATTACCTCTTCACACCTGGGAGTGCACAGGTTTTGTTGATTCCATTTCAAGGATGCTCAACCTACGTGTTTCCCAGAATAGAGAGCCTTCTAGAGCTCTGAATTCTGATACCTAGGTGACAATTACTTGTGTTCTTGAGGGTTTATAAAAGAAAATAGGGAAGGAGGGGGAAGTCAAAGAGACAAAAGAAAAAGTGGGAAATGTCTCATACCCGCCATCAAAGAAGCTGAACTTACAAGTCTGGGAACTTTCAGCCTTTGCTGCTTCTAAGTGTCAGTGAACTCAACCCCCGCTAACAAGATACAGTCATTCCAGGACCTGCTCAACAGCAAGTAGGGCAGACTGTGTCATTTTCTACGAAGGTGGCTGGAAATCATTTACACTGCAAGATGCTCTGTGGTAATAACAAGGTATTCAAAATGAGAATGAGTCTGAGATCATCTTCCAAATGTTCCCAAGTGAAATCTGCCCCTACTCTCTAGAAGATTCCTCTGGAAGAAAGCAGATGCAAACAGTGTCACTGGAAGTCATTGAGATTGACAGGATTTTCTGCATCTGTGCTTCAGGTCTTTTCTGGATGAGGGGAATTACATGAAATGAGGCCGAAATTCACCAGACATTGAAGGTCAGAGGGTCTGATCATTTGCCAACCAAGAGCAAAGGAACTGTACCTCCCCATATTTCTTCATGCTGGAATATTTCTTCATTCTGGGTTTCTTTACACATAGTTGATTGTAGTTCAGACCTGGGAGGCCCAACAGAAGCTCCAGACTGCAAAGATAAATGATAAATGTAGAAAGTGCTTTCCTGTGGCGTCTGACTCTATTGCTGGTCAAAGCAGCAGCAGCTTGGTTCCAAATTACAAGATGTAGATTAGGACGATCAATATGGGTGAGACTTTACAGAAAATAAAAATCAGTTACAGATAGTTTAAGCTCATTTTTATTCATAAGGACGATGGTGCAGAGGTGCAGACTTAACCATACTAAATATGTACTAAGCCCTTAGTGGGTAATTGCCCAGCCCAACTTTCTCCAAAATTCTTTGAGATGGTAACCATTAATAGCAGTATTTCACAGATGACCAAGCCCCAAAGCACCCAAGTCCCTTTCCCAAGGACTCACTAGTATTAGTGTTTAGAAAAAGTATGTGAATTCAATGGAGTTGACTCCAGAAAACAAGCTCTTATACCTGCAACAACTGTAAATATTATTTATGGATAGAAGGGTAGTCTTGGTAAGGTTTTCTTCTTAGATTTAACATTTGGTATTGACCTAGTAACCCTCTCTAAGACACCGGATGTCAAGTCTGAGAAAAGTTAATTGAGAGAGGATCAACCTGAGAGATTCATTTTCATAGCATGCTGTTATTTTCAAAATGTACTTTCTGAGCACTTGTGTATAGAAGCATCCTTGATACTCCCTCAAGCAATCTGAAAGCTAGATGTTAATGTAATATATTTATGCATGGGAATCTTAGTTGTTTCTCCATGGACTGGTGGAGAAGGAAGACTCCAGCTAAAAATTTCCTGCGTTTCCCTCTGCTGAACGATCAAGGAATGTGGCATGACTCCAGTAAATCAGAGATCAGTTCTTGTTGTTGTTCAGTCGCTCAGTCGTGTGCAACTCTTTGCGACCCCATGGGCTGCAGCACACGAGGCTTCCCTGTTCTCCACCATCTCCTAGAGTTTGCTCAAACTTCTGTCCATTGAGTTGGTGATGCCATCCAACCATCTCATCCTCTGTTGCCTCCTTCTCCTCTTGCCCTCAATCTTTTCCAGCATCCAGCATCTTTTCCAATGAATCAAGATCTATTTTCCTATGATTTTCGTTCAGTACAAGACATCAGGGTGAAACAAGGTGTACCTGGAATTATTCCACTTCAGACTGGGCACATCAATGGAAAAAATTTCTCCAGGGCACATTTGTGCTGTGTCAGATTTTCAGTAGAAGAAATGTAGTTTCTGCTTTCCCTAGTTGCTGAAAGAGACTGTAAATTCACAGTAGCAGATGGCACCTTCTTAGAAACACAGTTATGCAGACCTGTAGAGCACAGAGGGACAGACTTAGGGAAGCAAGGCAAAACCAGCATGAAAATTCCATTTTAAAGGGACAGCGTACAAATTTAGTCTTCTTCAAATCTACAGGCATTTATTCAGTATTTACTTGGCAAAGACCCTTCTCTGGTTTGCTGCCGGTACAAAGAGGTATTTAAAAAATGAGGACAGGAATTATTCTTTTCTACAAGAACTTGCTCTTCTATACATGAGATGGTATTGGCCACTACCCCTTATATAAAGCATTGTGTTAGTTGCTCACTCTTGTCTGATTCGTTGTGACCCCATGGACTGTAGCCCACCAGGTTCCTCTGTCCGTGGGATTCTCCAGGCAAGAACACTGGAGTTGGGCAGCCATTCCCTTCCCCAGAGGATCTTCCTGACCCAGGGATTGAGCCTGGGTCTCCTACATTGCAGGTGGATTCTTTACCATCTAAGCCACCAAAATGTGGGTGCAAAATAGTGGTACAACTACTGGTCAAGAAAGGGTGCCGTCTTGTCTGGTGGCTGCAGATAACAGTGGTGGCAGAGAGAAAAGCAAGGAGTTGCTTTGGGTTGATGTTTGTGTGGCTAAGGCCCAAGATGTTGTGAGCGGTTACATGTTGAGGGGTTGATTTGGTGATCTGAACGCTGGAGTTTGTGTGGAGGGGCCATGTTCCAAAAGTAAGTCACTGCCTCAAGGAAAACAGACGAGGTGTGCAGAACACGCCACCAAGCTTATCATAAGAGTGATGGGGGCCATGAGCACTCTTCACGTAGGAAGCTCGGCATGAATAGTATTCCATCCCAACAAGATATCTGCTTACAGTTGGGAAGTCAGAAATCAGAAGCACGAGCTGAAAAGACTTGCTGAAGCGCAAAGAATGAAGAAGCTCTAAGTTTTATTTTTGTATTTGATTCATTCACCATTTCCTGAGTGGCTGTGACCAGCTATTGTGTTGACTACTGGGGCTACAGAGAGAAATAGTCGCAGTCTCACAATCCTTTACTCATTATTATAAAATAAGAGATAAGCAAATGTCTTCCACTGAGGACCCGCTGGGATGCAGAATAATGGAGTCTAGCACTTTTGCTCTCATCTCCCAAGGTTCCAAGAATGTAAGCAGAGCTAAGCTTTGCACGCAACACCTGGAACATCTATTTGACGATGCCCCCCATTTAGAAGCAAGCTGGGGTCTTTTGACCCATTCCTTCCCCAACCATTGAAAGGTCCATTTTTCTACCTTTGTTCCAAACATGCCATCTATTATACATGTTTGGGCTTTTCTCTTTTGAACCAGCTGGTCGGTTCTCACTTGAACTGGTTTAAAAAAGAAGTTTGTCTTTAAAATGGGAGAGGGGGGCTTCAAAATGGAACGCCATCATGATAAACGGAGCAGATGAAAAGGTGTGCGTGAGGAAGAGTGGTCCAACCGAAAGCACTGCAAGGGGCACCTGATGAAGACTTGGCTTTCACATCCTCTGTGACTGGGTGTCCCCAAGTGTTCTGTCGGTACTCTGCACCCCTGGGCCCAATCTCTTCTGTTGCTCATCACAGACGATCTGTTTTCTATTTGGTGCACATTGATTTTTCAATAATAAGCAGGATGATCGGTTTAGCAACTTCCTATGTCTCCGGTCTCTCGAGGAGAGTGTGTGGAGGGCGTGCCCAGCCCTCAGGCACACTGGGATTGGCTACCGTGTTCTTTGTATATGATCACAGGAGGAGGGGGAATAACTTGAACTCTCCAAAGGGTGGTAACATATAGGCTCCTCCGTTTCGTGGGGGCAGGGGAGAACGCCATGGAATGTCCTGGGCAGGCCAAGTTTGGCAGGCTCCCTGCCTGCTGACAGCAAAGGCATTTATGGCAGAACATCTTAGAAATTTGGAACCTTGTGAAAAATGACTTCAGGAAGTCGTTTCAAGGAAATAGAGAGTCTTTGCTGACTCAAGTTAGCAAGTCCCAGATGTAGCACTGCTCTTAAGCCAAAGTGTCAGGGATCTGGTAGCTGATAGTTTGAGCAAATTCTTTTATCTCTAACATACCGGGAACTGGATACCATTGCCTTTCCTCAAACCTGGTTTGCGGTTCCTTGTTTGGTCAGTAGCTATAATTGATTAATACCCCTGTCGTGTCCCTACGTTGTGCGAACAAAGGGGATTTGGGATCGCAGACTGTGGGAGGCAAAGGCGACCTAGCAATAAGGCAGTTCAAATTCCTTACCTGGTAGATGGATAAATAAGGCCAGAAATACAAAACCACTTTCCAAAGGGCACAAAGAGTTGGGGGCAGTGTGAGGATGAGAGGGCAGGCTTTTCATGTCCCCAGCAATGTGCCATCTGCAACATGGCAAATCTCCACGTAGCATGGCATCTGGGATGCTCCTCAAACCTGAGTTACTTCCCACCTTCCAAAGTGCTGCTTAGTAACCCTGTGACTTCAGATCCTAAATTAACGGACTTCCAGTAAGTGGTGGAACTTTAAATTAGATTTCTTTAATATTGGGCTAGATTACACTTTTAGAACAGTGCCATCCAATAGAAATGGAACTTGAGCCACATGCATTATTTTACTATTTTTAATTGACCACATTTCCCCAAAAAAGGCAAAGAGATACGTGAAATTCATTTAATATAGTTGTAGAAAGCTCAGTAAAGACTAAACGTTATGATTTTAACAATATAATCAATGTATATCGTTGTTGATGAGACCCTTTACATTGTAAAGTATATTAAGTCTTTGGAACCTGGTGTGTGTTTTAATAGCCACATATGTCCAGTGGCTACCATACTAGACAGCTCAGCTCTAGAGCCCTTCCAGTCCCCTCTTTGTGGTCTTCTCTGAATTAAGCTTAGAGCAGAACTTCAAATGGTTTAATCTGTGAAGAGGATATTTTCCTAATCAAAACCAAAAAATTCATGCCCTGTTTCCAAGAATGAGAAGCAGCCCAGAAGATGCCGTCTAGAAACCAGCATGTTCAAATTTCTGGTACATTTTAATGCTTCTTTGGAACAAAGGGATAGCATATTGAAACCGGTGCTTGAAAAGTCTAAAGCAAACAGAAACTGTAGCTGAGCCACCCTACCGCATTTATAGCGATTTCAGGACATGCTGCTCTACTGCTTCTGAGTTGATGGCTATGATTCTTTCCTTTTGCTGAAATCGCCTCATGATTTTGCTTTTTCCCTATTAGTTGACTGATATATTTCCAATAACCCTATTAGCCTCCTCTAAGGCTATGATGCTATAAATTCCTTGAGAGCACGGTCTGTAACATGTATCTTCTTCCCTAGGCAATATTCTACTCTCCTATGGAATAAATTTCTTTGATGGTAGAACTTCCTATAGTTGAACAATAGCCTTATACGTTATCAGTGGCGGCAAGGGGAGAAAGTTCATTCTCACTATAAAATTCCTTGAGATAGTTCCTGAAGGTACCAGATTATGGCACCAAGAGCTGGTAGAAGATCAGGGTAAGGGGCTGAGTATGGACGCTTTCAGAACAGGTGGCCGAATAGTCTTGGTCAGTTGGAGACTCTAATCTCTTAAGGAGGCACAAGCTACTCCATTGCTTCATGCCTGTTATCTGCAGGACCTGGAGCAATATTTGATCATTCAGTAGTGTCCTAAAAGGTTGATAGTCTGATGAATAAAGGATTAAGGAGATCACGTTTCACACTGTCCTTTCTGTTCCCTTGCATCCTCTGCTCCCTTCCTGATCTTCCTGTAAGGATCAAGGAAGACAGGTTGGTAGACGCCTGAACCTTTCACAGTTCACACGGGCAGTTCAGGGGGTGGGGAAAGGGTCTTTCTTTCTTTTTTCAAAGTCTTTATTGAATTTGTTACAGTACTGCTTCATTTTATCTTTCGGTGTTTTGGTCACGAAGTATAAATCACGAAGTATATGAGATCTTAACTCCCTCATAGGGATTGAACCTGCAGCCCCTGCATTGGAAGGAGAAGTCTTAGCCATTGGACAACCAGGGAATTCCCAAGGTCTTTCTTCACTCTCTCATGAGGAATTGAAAGGAGCTTTGGCCTCTGTCTCTGGCTTAGATGGGGACCTCCTCTCCAGGGTCACCTGCCTCTCAACCTGCCCCCTCCTTGCCTCACTCTACCTGCCCCGAGTGCTGGTAAGCAGGGCAGTGACCAGCTGCTCTGAGGTCAGACGGTCCATCTCAGTGCTCCTGGACACTGGAAGTTGGGGTGTGTGTGTGTGTTTATGGGTTTTTGGAAAGTGGAAGAGAAGACGCTTTCACTCTCTCCTTCACACACACCTGCTGGCACTTTGGTCCTTTCCTCCGTGGAAGCTTAGCTCCTCTCTTTTCCACACGACAGGGACTCTCCTTCAGGGTGAAGGGGCTGAGCTGAAGTCCTCCTTGTTAACTGACTTGGAGAGGCCAAACTGGCCAGAAACAGGAGGCTTGGGCGGGGCAATGTTTATGCTCAAAAGGTGGGCTATAGGACTTCCCTGGTGGTCCAATGGTTAAGAATCTGTCTGCAAGTGCAGAGGACGGACATGGATATGATCGCTGGTCTGGGAAGATCCTGCATGCCACGAAGCCACTAAGCCGGTGAGCCACAATCCTGAGCTCCGGCTCTAGAGCCCATGAGTAGCAACTAGAGAAAGCCCACACGCAGCAACAAAGGCCCAGTGCAGCCAAAAATAAAACAAACTGTAGATTGTGGGAAAGTTGAGGATAACTGTACCCCTATAGCTTTGGGGTGGGGAATAGACTGGATACTCCAACCAGAGCTTCTTTGAGCTTTAGCATAAAGTCCTTATGAAACACTGACATGTTTGGATACACTTGTGGGAGGCGTCAGAGAGAAAGGGAGATGGCTGTGTGTATGTGTGTGGACAAAGTTTAATTTTCATAACATTTGCTGGATCAGGCAGTGAAGAATCTGCCTCCAATGCAGGAGACCCGGGTTCAGTCCCTGGGTTGGGAAGATCCCCTGGAGAAGGGAAGGGCAGCCCACTCCAGTGTTCTTGCCTGGAGAATCCCATGGACAGAGGAGCCTGGCGGGCTGCAGTCCATGGGGTTGCAAAGAGTCAGACACAACTGAGCAACCAACAGTTGACAAATTTTGACAATGTATTCAGAGACAGGGCGAGGTCCTTTTGAGAAATTATTCAGAGGGGGCAGAAATTAGACTAAGAATATGCTCAGAACTGGTATCGGCGACCACCTGCTTTTCACCCCACCAGACCCTGCCTCACATCTCATACACACACACACACACACACACACACACACACACACACACACAGAGTGAAGAACAGGGCAAAGAGGAAGCTTTGGAGGAGGGGGGATGTTTCTCCTGAAGGAATGTAAATTAAGTCCTCTCTTATGTAAGCCTCCGATTGTGGTGGTAAGAAGGGGATACCCAGGTATTTGTCATCCATAGCAATGTCCAAATGCTAGATCAATTGCAAACAAATAAAAACCAACTTCCTTCTAAAGCTCATCTCTGGAAAACGAGGGTGAACTTCCCGCCAGAGGAGTTTTACGAGCCTCCCAGCCAGGCAAGCCTAGGCCATCTCCCACCTTTATCTTGAACTCTCGCCTCCGCCCCAGGCTTAAAGCATAGCCAGTCCAGTGTGGACTGCGCACCAGCAAGCCCCCTAGTGAAGTGAATTCTAGCCCCAGTCACACGGTGCATTTGACTCCAGTGCTGTAAGAACCTGGTCTCTGGCCTTACTGGCGCCAGGGCACTTGTATCCGCTGGCTTTCAGGGTCTCTGGAGGTTGCTCATAGTCTGGACCAGGAAACCTCACTGCCAGGCCCTATCATGGGCAACCCGCTGACCCTAGAGTAAGCAGAACATAGGGGGCTGCCCTCCCAGGGAGCTTTCTGCCTCTGAGTCACCCCTACAGGCTCCCCCTGGGTCAGTAGTTGCTGGTATCCGTAGCTTCATCAGCTCTGGTCAGTTTCCTGGACATCAGTGTGGGCCAATCAGACCCCAAACCAGAAGACCACATTAAAAAGTACTATCAGATCTTTCTCAAGAGCACTTCTTTCTGGATTTCTTTCTTACCTGCGTATGGGGTAGGACTTTCCTTCCTGCATAGTGACTGGAAATCATTGATTGTAGCCTTGCTCTGCTAGCCTTGCCCAGAAGACCACCCCACAGATTTTCCCTGGGCTGTCGCTAGCTCACCTAGTCTGTCCTAAGTTCACTTCGAAGAGGCATTAGGGAACCTTAAATATGCAAACGCAATATACTTGCTACGAGTACAGGGTCAAGTACTCTAGGTGAGATCCCAGATTCATTGTATTTTACTCAAGTGAAAGAAGCAGCCCGGCTAAGGATCTGTGGGTCTGGAAGACATGGCTGTTGAAAATTGTCAGGTGGGTAGGAGACCTTCAGAAGTGGTTTGTAAGATGTGGGTGGGAGTTCAGAGGCAGTGTCTGTCTTGATCCGGTGGACTTGCATGTTCATTATCTATCCACAGACGACTCAAAGGAGCAGCCATTATAGCCTTGGAACCATGATTAAAGAGTGCATTCAATCAACTCTGCTTCAAACAAACAAAACATAAAAGAGAAGAAGTAGAATGGCAAAAAGTACATGATGGGTCATTTATAGCGAAAAGAATGAGTCGCCTGGTTGTAGCCAGTCTCTGGTGGATGTCGAACATTTTACTGATTCATGCATTTTTTGGCCATTAAACAAAGTCGTGTTCAATATGAAGATAAATGCTGACTAAGGGACTTATGAAAAGCTTTTTAAATTTTACGAATCACGCCTGCCTTCTCTTTTAGAAAACTCTTGCAAGTTTTGTAAAGAGAGATGCATACATTAGGTTAAGTTTGAAACTGCCTGCAGCCTGTAAGTTAGGCTAAAAACAAAACGCTCTCTATGGTTTTCCCTCTGTTCTCTGAAAAAAATCGCTTGTCAAAACAAGACAAAGATCCGAATTTATCATTGTACTAAATGTAAAATGAAGTGGAAGCCACAAGTTGGCATCTGTCCATCTCTCTCGGAAAATCACCAAGGATCTTTACAGCAAGATGGGTATTTGCTTTTTTTAAAAAAAAAAAAAAAGAAAGAAAAGAAAGAAAGAAATAGGTCCCTAGACAGATTAACAAATGAGTTCTAATTAGTCCCAGATGGTAGATTTATTTCCCACAAGGGCTGGTCCATATCTCTTTCTCTTTCTCTTTCTCTTTCTCTTGGCTGCAGGTGGCACCCCTAACTTCAGTTGCCCATCCTTCAGTGCACACAGCTCCTGCCCAGCTTCATTCAGGCTGAGAAGCAAATCCATCTCCCCTTCTAGCTCAGTATCTCCTAACTTCCTTTCTACTAATGACATCACCTTTATGCTGCAAAGATGGTACCTTTGTTTCATACAGAATAAACAGGTATTCTACCTGTCCCTTGGAGAAGGGCATGGCAACCCACTCCAGTATTCTTGCCTAGAGAATCCCATGGACAGAGAAGCCTGGTGGGCTACGGTCCCTAGGGATGCAAAGAATTGGACATGACTGAAGCAACTTAGCATGCAAGCATGCTATTTGTCTCTAAGCTCCGAGTAATCTTATTTGAAGGTTTATCAGGTGGGATATATTGCTGAGAAAATATTGCGTTTCCTATGCCATGTGATTTGCATGTTCATGTTTGACACTGCCGAGCAGGAAACAATTTTATCATGCCAGTGCTAAAGTGATGACATAGTAAAGGTCTCAGAAATGAAAACAACATAGCTGAAGGCTGTGAATCAATTCGGCTCTAAACCATATCTGCAGTGCACTTCTCACTACAGGTGGAGTTTGAGTATGAAAAACCTTGTTTACTGTACTGGCTATGACCACTACAGTATCATCACAATGAAAAAATTCTTCCAAGGATCTGCCTTCTGAGGAATGAGTATGTTTCTCATGAATTTACAAATTAGATGCTTTATTTCATTTTGGATTAATAGTAACTGGTGCAAATAGAGCCTTCATTTATTGACCTATATAATATACTGCAAGTAAAACACAAATCCATTTTTTACTTATTCTAGTTGGTTTGTTACCAGATGATTAGAAGGGCCTTTTTTCTAGAATTTTTTCATGCATTTTAGACTCTGGGAGGAACATTTTATTAGGGTACTCAAGTTGTCGGTATACTAAAAGCCTTGACAATTTGAAGAGCTCAGTTTCAAACCCTCAACCCCCCTCTTTGATGAACCCCATCAAATCCCTGACTTTCGGGAAAAAGATTGCCCACTTAAAGTTTGTCCAAATGCTGGAACAAATGAAACCTTCTTCCATCCACTCCATCTCGAAAACAGGGCATGAGTAGATTTTCATCTCTACGGCTTCTTTCTCCTAACAGAAGTGAAACTCTTTTATTTAAGTCCCGCAGAGTTGTGACACCTCAGTGTCACTGCATACCACGTCATTCAGACTGGAGGGAGGTATTTAGGGGAGGTTGAGACGGAAAGAAGGAACCCCCAGCCTGCTTTTTTCCCCTGATTTAATAAAGTCTCTTAGCCTCCTGAGCCCACTGTGGTTTTCTCGAATTGCACAGCTGCTGCACAGCTGGCAACAACCTCGATCAATGCTGATCTTTGGCCAAAATGAAATGAAGGACTCAGTAGAATGGAAAGCTAGAGCAGAGTCACTGGGGCCGTCTGGGGTATATTGTTCCCCGTGGAAGGCGAGAAACCCAAAGAAGATGTACTGGAAAGGAAAAAAAAAAAATCTTCAAACAATTGGCTTTGGAACAGACACATAAGAAAATTCACCAGAAAGCTACTGTGTTTCTTGTCTTTTATCCATCAGCATGGAGATGGATTCCCTTTGGAGGATCTGGGGCTGGAAACACATGCTGGGGCCCTAAGGGGCAGAGCAGGACCTGTGTTCTTTTGCAGGTCCCGCTCGCCCCACATGGACTGACGCTGGAGGGTCAGAGGGAAGGGGAGAGGGGCTAGAGAGTTCTCGTCCATCTCTTAGCATTTTCATTGCTTTCGCTCATTGGCAACAGCAAAATCTACACCTAACCCTCGGGTTCCTTTCTTCATCTTTTATCAGGGGCTGAAAATGATCATTAAAGTTGATAGAAAGAAAATACATACTGGACGGATTTGGGCAGAGAAGGTTGATGAACGGAGGAGTCCCCCTGCCCCCCCCCCCCCACTTCCCAGCTCCTTCTTCCACACCTGAGTTTTCCAGTCTTTTTCTTTTTTAAAATATAATTTGGGGTTCTATCTAGCAAAAATGGAAATCAATGACAAGTTAAATGTCTTAGTTTCTCAGTGAAAATTTATTTACAGACTTATTATTCAGTCGATACTACCTGCTACCATTTATGGGCTTCCCAGCTGGCTCAGCGGTAAAGAAACTGCCTGCTAATCAAGAGACTCTGGTTCTGTCCCTGGGTTGGGAAGGTCCCCTGGAGAAGGAAATGGCAGCCCACTCCAGGATTCTTGCCTGGAGAATCCCATGGACAGAGGAGCCTCACGGGCTACAGTCCGTATGGTCACAAAGAGTCGGACACACACGAGCACACACCCCATGGTGTGTATGGAGGAGACATATTAGATCTCTGGGTCACACTGCATGTGTGTATTCAAGGGATACATAGATATACACACAACGCCTCTGAATTCACCCATTTCAGGCAAAGAGACCAAGTCGTTACACCCGGGAAACTGGCTGCCAGCCCCCTGCACGTAACCTTTCCCAAGTGGCTTGTTGGCTTGCTGCTGTGGCCTGTGCCCTGGAGAGAGAGGGCAGCCCTACCTGCCTCTCACCCTCGTCAGAGGGCGGAAGGCGCGATAAACCGAACTGATACTTTTCCTCCTCGGCCAACCGTTCCAGCCAAACCTCCCGATGTGACTCTTCCTACAGTTTCAGGCCAGCCCATCCTCCACACAAGCCTCTCCCATTTCAAAAGCCTCAGATCCACTGAACTGGTATCTCTGGGGATCAAATCAAGAAGTCTGGATTAAACACAATATTCCTCCAGGTGATTCTAACGCATGACCAGCTCAAGTAACTGTTATTTCAACTGAATTTTATGAACTTGACTTATTTCATGCTCTGGCTAATAGGATCTGACTGCTTCTCCTGCCTTTCCTAACTTTTCTGGCTTTAATTTCTGATCTTCTCTTTTTCTCTTTCTACCTGGACAGATTTTTGTTCTATTGATCCCATACCGTATCCTATAGATCAATAGATCAATACAATAGGCTCTGCTGATCCCTGCACTAGTCAGTTTTGGTTGCCTGCTTCTCAAGCATCCATCTCCTTCTTCCCGCCTGGCTCTCCTCTGGCTTCTCTTTGGGAGAATTCACCCACCCCTTCTTGCCTTTGAGTTTGGTTGAAACTGTTCCCACCTCTCTTTCTAGAAGTGGACCTGAATGGCTTAAAGCAATAACTTTTTTATTTCCTCCTTGGGCACGGTGATTAGTTCTGAAATGGGGATTGCAGCAGTAGAGACGGGGGGAGGGATTTCACAGGTGTTTGGGATACCTGTGAGAGGAAATTTGGTCCTTAATTTACTGGAGATACTGGAAGTGATGCTTTCCCCACCCCCTCCGGTAGATCTGACAAAGAAGGAAGCACTCCAAGACCTGCTGGCCAGCATCTCGCAACTATAGAGAAAGTGTCTGCTAAGAATGAAGTCCACATGGAGGAATCAAGGCCAACAAGGACAGGGAAAGGATCTGGGTCCTAGTTACAGTGTCGGAGCTGCTGTTCAGTGAGGAGAGTGTTGAAATTGTTCAAACTGACAGATGATGAGGCTCTAAACCAAAGCAGTAGCAGTGAGAGAGATTAAAGAGGTGGGTTTTAAGGGACGTGAATGTGACAAAGATAGTCACTGATGATGCTGGGGAAAAGGTCAGTTCTTGGAGTGAGGTCTCTAATGTGGTATAAAGGAGATCCCAGGTGTGGGTGGAAGGCTAAATCTTGGGTAAGAAAAGGTATACCTACTGGAAAAGTGTACTGTACTCAGATGGGGGGGGTGGTGAGGAGAAAGACTGACCGCACAGGGACACCCATGACTAGTTTATTACCAGTCTGAACTCCAAACTTGTCGTGCGGTTCATTCATTTACCCATTTAACCAATACTCATTGCCAAGTGTTGAGCTACATGCTTGAGATGCAACATGGTTCCTTTAAAACCCTCCTGCACAATGGCCTCTGTCAAGCTGAAATTCCATGAAGGTCTGGGACCTACCAGAAGGTGTACTTGCATCCTATATGCCATTTCCTGGATTCTAAATCACTAGACTTTGATACATCTTCCCCAGAGACACGGGCTTCCCTGGTGCCTCAGCCGTAAAGAATCCAGTTGCAATGCAGGAGACGCAGGAGACACAGGTTCGATCCCTGGTCTGGGAAGATCCCCTGGAGAAGAGCATGACAGCCCGTATTCTTGCCTGGAGAATCCCCACGGACAGAGGAGCATGGTGGGCTACAGTCTATAGGGTTGCAAAGAGTCAGACACGCCTGAAGGGACTGAGCATGCACACACCTCAGAGACACAGCTAGATTTCCCCAAAGGCCCCCAACTCTTTGAGCACAGATTTTGAACTTGGACCATGTTGCCTTTTTTGGTAACGTGGTGTGAGACCCACCTCTCTGCACAGAGGTGCCATGCTTTTCTTCCCCCTCAAAGTTTCAGACCCTCAATTCCTTCAGCCTCTGCTTTAGCCAACTTTGCCAGAGTTCTGAGGGCCTGCAATTAGCCAGCTCCTTCTGGAAATCACATTGTTTTAGACAACGTCGAGGCTCTGATGGGTGGAGAAGCAAGAATGCTTTCAGCGGTCTTGTTTGCAAGCCTTTGATGTTCCTTCTCAGCCATATTGTGTCAGTGGAAACGTTGGTTGGAGCAGACTCTGGCAATTCTTTCAAAATGCGCAAATGTCGAGTGTGTGTTTTTAATGGCTTTAAGCAATTCAAACAATTTAGGAATAATTAGAAGTAGCAGCTCACTAAGCCAGGAAGGCTGAGGGCCTGGATGGTCACTGGCTTGTTGCTCCGCCTGGGGTGGTATTGTGAAAGGGATGCTTAGGTCAACGATGGTTCCTGCTGAGAAAATTCGGGCATAATCGAAATCAGCTGCTGCCTCTGTGGTGCAGATGCCTCTGAAAATGGGTCATTAGAAATTAACTGGGGAGAAATGTGGTCCCTTGGGAAAATGACAATGAACTACAAATGCAGGAGTGAGCACATTAAATATATAAATACCTACACAACCAAAAAAAATTTTTTTTTAAAAGGTGATTTCTTCAAACTAGAAATGTATAGAAACTGAAGTTCAGCATCCAGTATGTTTCAGTTCAGTTCAGTTCAGTCGCTCAGTCGTGTCCGACTCTCTGCGACCCCATGAACTGCAGCACGCCAGGCCTCCCTGTCCATCACCAACTCCTGGAGTCCACCAGTATGTTTAGCCCAAGAAATTCTCCCAGGACACACAGGGAAGGTAGCAAGCTGGTAAAGAAAGGAAATTGTGTAGGCAATGGTCAACCAAGGATAGAAAACATGGATTAGGTTATCCGGAAGCACGTTAAGACGATAAAAAAAAAAAAAAAAATTCCAGCATCAGAAGGAATAAAACAGTTGAAAGATCATTAACATGAATCAGAGATTAATCGACATAAAACTTAAGAAGGCTGAGCCCGGGTTATCTGCTATCAATGGGACTTGTTTTAGCAGGGAATTTCAGAGGATTTATCACCAGATAATATGGATAAAGAGGTGCTCTTGAGTCTTTAAAGAGATATAACCAAATGAAGTAATCCTGCAAGATGACTTTCCTTTTACAACGACCCATATTCAAGAGAAAAAAAAATCCATAAGAACATTGTGTCTTTTGCAAACCCATATGCAAAAATGTATCATCTCTGTGCTTCATTATTCTCTAACTACAAAGACAAATCAGTTTGGGCCTCTTTCTTCAAGAGAACCAAATTTGAATTTGAGCGGCACTTCTCGCCAAATGAATTCATCTTTTCAATTATGTTAGAAGTTAGAAGGACACACAGAGAAGAAAAAAAAAATTCAAATCTTTTTTCTGCTTGTTCCAATCAATTTAGATCCTTTCCATTTTAAGAGAGCAGTGAAAACTTGGAAATTTAGAAAGTCAACTTTACCAGAAGCTTGAGTTTTTTAATTCACAACAATGATTATAGACAAATGACAGCCTTTATCTTTTTCCATTAATTGAGGAATAGCCAATTTAAACAAAAACAAACTTTCTTATATGGCTTTCTTTTTTCCTTTCTACGGAATTGACTACCATGTTTTTTTGGCTTTAACTCATTTGGTACTTTTATTAGAAGACAGACAATGATTACGATTATACTTCTGCCTACTTCTGGCTTCATCTTTTTTTTCTCAAATTTTAATAATACTTTTTGTGCATTTCTGCTCCACGTCTTTTCTGAGAACGGGCTCTATACACCTGTGCTCTTTCCCTTTCTGTGGTTAACTGTCAGGCCTCTGGCCCCTAAGGCCCTTGTCCACACCCCACAGACACTAAAGAGACAGCTAGGACTGAAGGGTCAGATGGTGTGACAGTCCCATTTGGACCTTCTGGAACGGTCCCACTGCATGGAGAAGGCCAAGTCAGAGACCAGCCAGGCCTCTTCATATCCTTGAGCCTGGCCAGGTGGGGCTGGGCTGGGTGAGACAGGTCAGGGGCTCTAACTCCAGAAAGAAAAGAGCTTTCGTGTAATTGGAGGAACTGCTCTGGCTGGGAGTTCCCCACTGTTCCCTCTGTATCCCAGCAGATTCTGGAGGGGCCTAAAGCATTGGCAATTGGATCGCGGCCCTTGATACCCTCCAGAACTCAGGAGGCAGCCCTGCACAGCTGTGAAGGGCACAGGCTTTGGAATTAACAGGCCTAACAACCAGCGGTTCCAAAAAGGGCTCTTGAAACTAATGGGAGGGACAAGGGTCTTGAGAGTCAAGGCTCCTGATTTCCATGAGTTCGGTGTTTTGGAAAACAAACACTTCAGGGACTATGCTCTAACGATGTCTGGGAGGGACTTCCCTGGTGATCCAGTGGCCAAGATTCCAAGCTCCCAGGGCCGGGGTCCCGAGAAAGGGAACTAGATCCCACATGCTGTAACTGAGAGTTCACATGCCTCAGCGAAGACCCAATGCAGCCAAATAGGTAAGTATTAAAAAACAAAAAGTCCTGGAAAGAAAACCAGTAAAAAGCTCAACTAGCCTGTCTGCAAAGACCAGACAAAGGTGGTTGAAGGTGTGTAGAGGAGGAGCTATAGAGAGAGAAAAGATGGCTTACGCATGGCTTTTTCTCTGAGAAGGGGTCCTGTTGCTTGCTGCTCTGCTGGGGAAGGGGTGGGCTGAACACTGGAAATCCCACACACGTGGGAGAGTGACTCACTTCCTGGGTGCCTCCAGGGGTGCTGGGCTGGAAGAGAAGCCCTTGAGATCAGCACAGGGTGCAGGCTTAGGACAGAGTTGACCGCAAGGTCAGGTCAGGAAAGGAAAGAGTGGGGGTCTGAGGATGCAGCAGGAAGGGGGCCCAACTAGGAGCACCCCATTAACACCCCGGGTGGTAGAAGCTGCCTGTGGGAAGTCACAGAAGTATCTGAATTCACTGCCTGAATGTAACTAGAGCAAGTACTTTTCCAATAGACTAAATGGATCTTCAAAGATAATTTAAATTCATTTATAGAAAAATATTCAAATTTAGAGCTATTTGTACCTAAGTATGTAGCTTGCAAATTTTGTACCTCGTAGAGGACTTAGTACATTACCTTTATTAGTGGAGAGCCACTGAGGGTTTTCAAGTACTTGATGGCTGTAACTAAAATTTTGTGGTAGAATGAAAAGGAGAAAGCTTGGGGGTGGTGAGGATGATACTCAGTAAGGGGAAAAAAAAAAAAAGAGATTTTGACTTTAAGACACAACCTAGATATTGAGGATTCAGAAATGAATTCAATGAAGAGTGCAAAGTGAAGGGACAGCTCAAATATTGGGAGAGCTTGAGTACCTGGAACATCAATGTACCGTCAGGAGGTGGAGAAGAGCAAGTGATACTGTGGAGGTGATAAGTTCATCTGTCAAGTAATTTGTTAAGTGTTTTTGCATTATTCAAAATAATCCAGATAGACATGTGGGAAAGCAATATAATGTTGCAGATGCAGAAGTGGGTGTGCAGACTAGCACATGAACACTCACAGAAGCAGTATATGCATAGTAGCCAAAAATCTGGAAGAATACCCAAATGTGGTCTGTCCCTAGAATGGAATATTACTCAGCCATGAAAAGGAAAGAAGTACTGATACAACAGATTACATCAAGCCAAGTAGAAAAAGTCAGCACAAAAAGTCACGTGTTGTATGATCCCATTTATAGGAAGTGTCCAGAATAGGGAAATCTATAGAAACAGAAAGTAGTTGCCAAGGGCTGGGGAGGGGTGTGTTTGTGTAGAAAAAGCAAGTGAGAGCTAATGTGTATAGAATTTCTTTTAGAAAGGACATAAGTGCCCACAATTAATGGTGGTGATGAGAGTACAACTCTGGGAATATACTAAAAAAAATTGGACTTATTTAAAGGGGTAAATTGTATGGTATGAAAATTATACCATAATTACCTTTTCTTTAAAAAAAAAAAAAAAAAAGGATATACAATGGCTTCCCACATGGCTCAGTGGTAAAGAACCCGCCAGCCAACATAGGAGACACAGGAGATATGGGTTTGATCCCTGGGTCAGGAAGATCTCCTGGAGTAGGAAATGGCAACCCACTCCAGTATTCTTGCCTGGAGAATCCCTCAGACAGAGGATTCGGGTGGGCTACAGTCTGGGGTTGCAGAGAATTGGACACAACTGAGCCCCCATGAACACACAAAGGGCATTAGCGACTTGTCCAGGCTGACCGAGTTAATAAAGCTGCAGTGTGTGAGTCTCAGATCTGCCAGGGCTGAACACAGACAGGCTCAAAAGCAATTTCAGGTCTGCCTCAAATTGTGTTATTTTGAAGACAGATCAGGTAGGCATCTTGAATTGCCTTCTTTTTAATGCAGACTTGGCCAATATTGGTATTCAAGTCTAAATTCAAGTCTGTGATTGTAGACACTTTTCTCAAGAATATAAGAATGTCACAAACTCAACCTCCATGAGCATTATCAGACACTGGGATAGGATGCTTTCCTGGAGTCTATTGAATAACTAGATTTCTAACGATCAGAGAAAAGTGAAGTTATAACTGTTTGTCTGTCTGCTGAAGAGCATGCTGTGGAGAGTAGGATATTGACCTCAGGTTGGATGGTGTAGATGGAACTCAAAGTCTCTCTTATTGCAAATGATGTGTCTGGCCAAGGATGTGGTTGGGTGACCTGTCCAAAGTCACTTGGGCCACTTGAGCTGATGCTAGACGTCAAGATTGAAGATCTTTTTAATGTGATAATGCTTTGATGTCATGCTATTTGGGAACTTTTTGGAGTTTTTATGAAATACTGACAACTGGTTTTTAAGTTCTCATCAGAAAGCAGTACCCTGATTCAGAAGATGCAAAAACTGAATTCTGAAAACAGCTGTATTCTTTGAAAAGGCAAAGGAGATTCTGGTCCCATAGATGCTGGATATCATAGATTCCCTATAGTCCATCGTTGTTTCTATTTCACTTTACAGTAAAAGCATCTTGAAACTCTAAATCCTAAACATAGCCTGTACATGACAGCAGAGAAACTTTCAGAAAAAGAATAAATCGCTGAACGCAAGTGTGGACTGTAATTTCTTGACGTGGAAGGGAAGCAGATGCGCCGACTGAACAAGTCGTTATTAAATTCGCTTCCAACTGGCATTTTCTTCTCCTTTGGTGGGAAGGAGGGGTCTTGGCACCAAGTTCTCTTGTCTGTTAATCAAGCGGCCCTGTTGTGGTGTAGGCCCTGAGGAGTTCCTCTCGGGTCGCATGTTAATTTTTTTTTAAAATTTTTTTAATTTTAAAATCTTTAATTCTTACATGCGTTCCCAAACATGACCCCCCCTCCCACCTCCCCTCCCCATAACATCTCTCTGGGTCATCCCCATGCACCAGCCCCAAGCATGCTGCACCCTACGTCAGACAAGGTTGAAGCTAGAGCCCTAAGTTCTGGATTTTGTCCCTGCTACACCTGGGCTTCAGAGTAGGCTGCTAAGCTGAGTCGCCCCTTCAAAAGCAGTAGGATGTAATAGCCTGTTGTATCTTTAGCATCCTTTAGCACTGCTTATTAAAGTACAGCATAAACTTGCAAAAGGCAAGCAGCTGACACGTATCCAGTATTTATTATGGGCTGAACACAGGGCTGGGGACATTGCATCCTTCGTGGCTAATCTTCATTAGAGCGAAACAGGACAGGCGTTTTCTCCACTGTGGTGGGGCTGCAGAGTTGCAGTTCTGAGGGGCTAAGGGGCTTGCCTGTGTTCACGTTTTGGAAGGAGCCAACTTGGCCTTGCAAAGTTCTGACAATGAAGCCTGAGGCTCTTCACAATGTGTGGAGACATAGAGATCATCTTATACACACCCAGCTTTCCAGTAGAAGGATGGTAGCGAAGGGAGTTAAGAGACCACCAACACCACACAGCCTGGCCAGGACAGGAGCTGAGGTTGCCTGGGGGTGGAGGTGGGGGTGAGACCTCCATTTGGTCTGACCCGGCTGGTGATGGTCAGAGAAACAAGAACTTAGAAACAGCCCAGAACATCACTTACCAGACTAAACGAAGACGCTGGGAGTTCATGCTTATGGATGCATTGTGACGTCTATTTCTAGGATATGAAGAGAAACTCCCAGGATCCTCCATCATAATCTAAGCTGCCCATGGGGGAGAGAAGCATGGCCCTCAATAATTGGTGCCAACCGCCAAGGAGCTGTGATGTCCATTCTTACTGGCCCAGGGAAACATTAATTTATATCCATGAGTCTCGCCCTTGTCTTCTTACATGGAACCTCCTGCAGTAGGGGTGAGAATGTTGGACTTGTGTGCAGAATGCCTAGCCTGTGGATTTGGTGTTTGTCTCTTACGGGAGGTGACCTCTCTTCTCTGCAACTCAGTTATTTTGTCTATAAAACAGAGCACTCACCGTTAGCTCTTAGAGATTTCCTGTATATCAGGTCTGGCCACAACTCATATTTTCACCATGGAGAACATTTGAACGGTTTCATCTTGGGTCCCTGAAATGCTTTTCCCTCTGATGGTTGTGATCACAAGTGCTTGTGAGGCTGGGAGGATGTCCATGGCTGGAGAACTTTCAGGAAAGCTCCAGTGGAGGTCAACATGCCAGACTGGCTTTTATGCGGATCCTTTGAACACCATCCTCTAATATTCTGAGCTGCATATTAAATACAGGCCAATGGGACTTGGGCCTAAAAAGGTGATATATGAACACTTAAAAATATACAAGTCACTCAAAGGAATGGTTCAAATGGCTAATAAATTTGGAACGAATACAAAGAAATACTTTTCCATGCAGAGTGTGGTTGACCTGTGGAATTTGCAGCTGCAGGAGGTGATCAAGTCAAATGCTGTGGGTGGATTTCATAAAGAGTTGGTGTGGCGGACAGCTGCCTGAGCAGTGCGAATTGTGCTGTTGAAATTATGCACTGGTTAGGCATCCACCATTGTTGCAAGGGGACAGAAGTCTCTAGGACTTGAGACTCAAGTGGGGGTTAGCAGCTATTTTTACTAGAGAGCCCTTTATTTTTCCAAAGTACCTTCTCACATCACTCCTCTGAAGTAGGGAAAAAAAAAAAAAAAAGGAAGGGGGTGTAATGTTAACTTCTCTATTTGAGTGTGTGTCGAAAGAGAGGCACCAGGAATGTTTGTCGTTTTTCATCAAACAGAAAAAAATGACGTGAAGTTTCCTTTTAACTCAGGTTAAGTCAAGTTCTCATGTAACTGCATATTTCCCACTGTGCTTTCCAAAGTCAAATTTCTTCACCTAGTTCGTTTTTCTCAGAGAATTCTGTGACAACGGAAGCACAGAGCTCTTTTGCCTTTAAGTAAATTCTAGTGACTTGTTTGACCATGAAGCTGATGACTGTAAGGGTCTTCAGAGGATCCTGGTCTTCCAAACCCACCCCAAACCTTCCTGAATCTTCTAGAAGCTCTCTGGGATTGCTCCAACTCTGAAACCATTGTATATTCAGATATAGGAAACAGGAAAGAAGAACAAGGGTCTACAGATTTTTTAAAAAACGTTTTCGTTAGGACTGGATTGGATGGGAACATCAGAAGGATAGGTCCTGACATTCTGCTTTGTGGATGAAGCCTTAGTGTTCATAAGGTCACAGCCATTCTTCATTCTGTCTGCACGTTCTTGGCCTTTATTCCCTTATTCTGAGATCCTGGCATCTCAGCCCGTCAGAGGTGGTGGTGCCCAGGTTGTTGACCCTCTGTTTCTGGCATGTTGTTAGGTGGGGATAGGAGGGAAGTTACTTTGAAAAGTGTTGGGTAAAGGCTTTGGGGTGGCTCCCAGCCTGGGGACTGCAGACACTGGCATCGGGGTCTGGGTTGTTCAGCTCTGTATAAACTTCTATTTTCTAAAAAGACCACTTATGCTCTTGACTGGTCTAAGGGGAGTCTATGTTGTCAACCCCCACGAAATAGGGCTCTGTTGCTCAAGGGAGGGAGAGAACTCAGAACGCGGGATTTCGGGCTTTCCTCTGTGCGGCTGCGCTCAGGGAAATCTCTTTGAATGTGAAACCAAAGAAGGCTCCTGAAGGACTACAGACCCTCAAAGACAGATGATGGGCAAACCTGCCATCGCTTGGGGTCTGTCAAAAGCTTCAGCTCATTTGCCTGTTTCTGAGTCAGTGAAACCAAAAACATATTTTTCCAAACACACTTCCACCCTCCCATCATTTAAAAAATCCTGTGTAATTTAAGGGAAATTCAATCCATATGCTTTTGATTTGTTTACACTTGTATCATCAAAATATGTTTTTAAAGAGCTTGCGGAGATCCCAAAAGGCTCCTCAGCCTTTTAAATGAGCCTTTTAAAAGCTTTTTCTTTTTTTCCTTTTTAGTAAACAGGAGGTTGCATCTTGCCAAGGGTAAATGAACTTGAAAATGAAGAGGTTTGTGCTGGGCTCAGAATTTTAAATCCACCACTTCTGCTTGGGGTTTGAATTCTAAAATCAGCTCCTGGAGACTTGTCTCTGAATTGTTACAGTTCATGAGGCCAACGGGGGGGTTTGGTCTGTAATAACTGTATCACCAGAGCAAGGGGTCAGGGCCTTCTTCGGAAAACAGTGAAAAGACAAGATTAGGGTACTCCCACAGCACCCCCCACTTTTTTTCCACAGGAAAGGAAGAGAAAAAGAAAAAAGGAAGGAAAGGAAGGAAGAAGGGTAGAAGAAACAAAGAAAAACCCCAAACATCTCATGCTTCCCACGTCCCATAAATGACTATAAAGTTATCCCGAGAGAGTAACTGATATTGACCATATTTGCCTATATTTTTGGAAATATTAACTGTTCTTCACAAAGCTCTCCGTGTTTTTCCGTAATATTAATTTTTACGTTTTTAGCCCTTGTGGAATTCGTTACATATCGCCCCTGCTACTTATGTTCTGGTGTTTTGGCCACGAGGCGGGAGGGAGGCCCCAGCTCCTCGACCGAACTTGCACCCCCTCGCCTGGGAAGGTGAAGTCCCAGCCTCTGGACTGTCAGGGAAATCCCCAAAGTCTGTGTTACATGGTATCATGAATTCTTACGGTTGAAAGGGTTTCCCCCTTTACAGATGGGGAGACGGGACCAGTTTACGCCCTGGATAAGGGGCGCCCCTGGAATGGAGATTCTCCTGGATTCCTGCTCATTCTTCCTCAACTCCCAGCTCTGCTCTAAGCCCCCGGCCGAGTTGACAAATGAGGAAATGAGAGAGACGAGTAGAGTCCTACCTCTGCATGAGCACGGATTACTCTTCATCCTGCCTTCACAGAATCCCCTCATTATCTAGCACTTAGCACTCGAGAGGAGTTGGTAATTATCGGTTGGAAGAAGGAACAATTAGAACCATGTAAACTAGAGGAAAAAGCTCAGAGCTAAACACACGCTCACACATACATCCTTAGAGGCACCAGAAATTTAGTTTTGCTTGACTTCCTCGAGTCTCTTGTTTCTCTCCGATTTTCCTGTCCAGCTCACTGCTTGGCTTTGTCAGATATTTCAGACCAAGACATTTCCAGAATGATGTCATCAGCCGGATCTTCTTTCATATCGGATATCAGAGTCTGTAATTCTGCAACTCCAAGAGAGGGAAGGGAAGACAAAACAGCTTATAGATTATCCCACCATCACTATTAAATGGGTCCTATCTGTCTAGCCCTCTCATGGAGGGGAAGGGTGGGGTGGAGACCGTGGTGAGAACCTCTGTCTGGGGCTTCTCCTTTGGCAACACTCAAGTTAATGCTAGCCACAAACCTGTGACCTGGATGTGTTCACAGATTTGTGACCGTGCTGGCGTTTCTGATTTTAATCCAATGATATGTGTGTTTAATTAACTCCTTGTTAGGAGTGTTTGGTTTATTGGAACAGCCTATTTCAACACTAGCGATTCATCCTGGAAGCAAAAGGAAAGAAAGTACAATTGTTTTTGCTTTTCTAGTTTCAACAATAACAAAATCCCCCCAAACTTATTTTATGTGCTAGGTAAAATTTGGTGGTGATGTGTGTGTTTGTCTCACTATTGAGATACAAATCTATAAATGTATGTTCCTTCCAAATGCTCATATATATCTCAAATTTGCATGGAGAAAAATCCTTCTATGAAAAAAATCATTCTATGGTCTGCAGGTAACTGGAAGTATGAATTTTAGGAGTCTTCCATGTATATGATTTGGGAGGGGTTTTCCTCAGAGACCAGAAGAAGCTGATCAGGTCAGCAGGCAAAGAATTGCAGTCACAGTAAAAGAGTTTGGTAAGAACTTTGCTCATGTAGAAGCAAGAACCTTGAATAAGCTGATGTTTGTATCGCCACATATTTGATTTACTTTATGCTTTCATAGTTGGAGTGTTAGATTAGGGCTCATCTGGCCAATGTTTCTGCAAGTTTTCTGAACATAAAACCCCGCAGAGGTCTGGGACTCCATCCAGACCAACTAAGTCAGCATCTCTAGGAGAAAAGTCTGACTATGAGCAGATTTAATAAGTCCTCCAGGTGATCTGTGTCATCAGGGAAGAACTACTGACCCAGTACCTGTGGATATGCACAGCGGGTTAGTGGTGGGCCTGGGTGGACGCTTTTCAGTTCAGTTCAGTCGCTCAGTCATGTCTGACTCTTTGCGACCCCATGAATTGTAGCACGCCAGGCCTCCCTGTCCATCACTAATTCCTAATTCCACCCAAAGCCATGTCCATTGAGCCGGTGATGCCATCCAACCATCTCATCCTCTGTTGTCACCTTCTCCTCCTGCCCGCAATCTTTCCCAGCATCAGGGTCTTTTCCAGTGAATCAGCTCTTCACATCAGGTGGCCAAAGTATTGGAGTTTCAGCTTCAGTGTCAGTCCTTCCAATGAACACCCAGGACTGATCTCCTTTAAGATGGACTGGTTGGCTCTCCTTGCAGTCCAAGGGATTCTCAAGAGTCTTCTCCAACACAGCAGTTCAAAAGCATCAATTCTTCTGTACTCAGCTTTCTTTATAGTCCAACTCTCACATCCATACATGACCACTGGAAAAACCATAGCCTTGACTAGATGGACCTTTGTTGGCAAAGCAGTGTCTCTGCTTTTTAATGCTAAGGGCCCTTCATTCTAATCCATGCCTTCTTGACTTTACCCACCTATGTCTTTGATGAGCAAAATTGGACTTTCTAGAAAGATTCATGAGTGGGATTTAGGAGGCTGAATTTCTGGATCTGTGTATCCTTACAAAGTGGCTTAAATTGTCCCCATTTTGTATCTCCATCTGTATAATTCAGAGCTAGGATGAGATCTCAGAGGCCTTTTCCGGCTTTCCTCTCCTAAGAGACATTTGGAATTGCTGCTGGTCATCCCCCAAAGCAGGGGCTGCTTCTTATTGATCTCTGATTCCCTAGCAGCCGGCTCTTAAACTCAGTGAGTGAAGTAGAAGTACAATTGCATGTGAATGCAGCAAATTGAATTGTGTGGTCTTCCATACAAAACCTTTTTCCATGTTTTTGTCTTTTCCAGATTTTTATGTCTAACAGTGATTTTTAAAATAGTAAACCTGCTGTACCAGAGCAGTATGGGTGTGAAGGTTCATTGCATACTTGGGCATTTTGTTTCCCTGGCACATCCTTAAAACTCTATCTTTGGAGCTGAGTCACTTAAAAACGAGTAGAGAGCAGGCTTGGGGACATAGCTGAGGAAGGAGAGTGTGGGACGAGTTGCGAGACTAGCATTGACAGATATACACTACCATGCGTACAGCAGCTAGCTAA
Organism: Ovis aries; assembly: GCF_016772045.2. NCBI lineage: Eukaryota > Metazoa > Chordata > Mammalia > Artiodactyla > Bovidae > Ovis > Ovis aries. Next base: position 54,866,395 of record NC_056076.1, on the reverse strand, counting down.
TGGGAAGCGGCTGTGTAGCACAGAGAGCTCAGCTCTGTGATGACCTAGAGGGATGGGATGGGGGGTGGGACAGAGGGAGGCTCAAGTAGGAGAGAGTACGTGTATACATGGAGCTAATCCACGTTGTTGTACAGCAGAAACTAACACATCATTGTAAAGCAATTCTTCTCTGATTTTAAAAAAGATAAATTTAAAAAAATATATAAAGCAAAGAAAAAGCTTTTTAAAAAAGAATTGCTATCTTTAAGAACTCCCAGGAAAGAAGCCTCCTACTCTTCTCCAATATTCAACCTGAAATATGAGACCTTTAACCCACATCTTTTGTTTTCTAAAAAAAGGAAAACAAGACAAAAGTGCTGTTTTCCAGTGAGCATTTTCATATATTCTGGAGTGCAGACCATTTCTAGGGAAATATGTTATGATTTAAAGCCTCACAACTTCAAAATTCATTTAAGAAACCTGGGAGGCCAGCCCATCCTCTTCGAGGCTGCTATTAATTTAAAGCTCCTGTGTGGACATCATGCAGGTGCAAGGCGGTGAAGGGGTCAGGAGACGAGGCGACAGAGGCACCGGACCCGGGCCTGGAATGGGACTCCACGACTCCCAAGATGGCCTGGGCAGGGGCGGGCCGGTGGGGAGGCCCACGTGGGTGGGGTTCGCAGGTAAAGCCAGCGGGTCGGTCAGGACTCTTCTTTCCATCTGGTCCACACTGATGGCTTCACGGGATGATGGGGGGCAGGGTGGGCAGCTGGGGAGGATGAGGGAAGGGGCTGAGGAGGAGGAACCAGCTTCTAACCAGCATGGACAGGCTGTGAGGCCCTAATTCCAGCTCTCCACGGGCTTGGTCTTGATCACATTAAAAGGAGATGAAACTCCCCAGTGCTGTAGCCTCAGACACATGCTTTGCCCATACTTTGAGAAAGAAAGGCATCAGGAAAATAAGGAATGCCAGCGTGTGATATTTTGCAGACCTGAGAGAGGGAAGCTTTTTTTTTTTTTTAGTATGTGGTTAAGTGCTATGAACATTTGGTCCTTTTTTAAGATTTTAAGTAAACTGAAATGAAATTGTTCGCACCAGGGTTGTGTCAGAAGGCCCCGACGGCACCAGGCTTTTTATGTGGCCCCGTGGGGGCGTTATTTGTGAACTGATACTGTCAAGAACGTTCCCGGGAAAGATCAGTACACACGTGAGACTTTCCAGAGATCCCAAGTTCATTACAGATCTAACCTTTCAGAGGCAGCGATGCAGAGAAGATTCAGCTAACTCGGTGACCTGAGTTCCAGAAGGTGCCCGATAGTGGACCTTTAGAAGAACACCTGAAGGGTACCGCCTGCCCCCTTACCCCACAAGCCGTCTTATCTCTGTTTTCCATCTCTTTCCTGTTTCCCGCACCGTGCTGATCTCTGTCCAATCCAGTTCCCATTTTCAAAGACTGGAATTTATGTCTTGGTATACATACATTTCTAGTGGTTGCCGCCTATTGATAATTCTCTTCTTCAGTTAGAACACACACCCCGGAAAGGAAAGAAGCGTGCCTGTCCTTTTGATCTGTACCCTTTTATTTGTGCTACCTCACAAAATGTCCCATATGAGCTCAAAAACTGTGGCTGACTTGACCGGTAAGATGACTTTGTCTCACTGGAAAGTCTGCCTGATGCGGGCACACTTTTCAGACTTTGTCACCTCACCACACATGTGCAGATGCCCCGAACAGACTCATGAGTTGAAAATCAGTTGACAAATCTTCCAGAACAAAAAGAAAGAAAATTAAAGCTGAGAGGAGAGTTTAGGTTGAAGACCCTCAGCTATCAGGGGCTATTGTAGTTTGCACATTTTTTTTTTTCTATAAAAATGAGAGTGAAGATTGTGTCTCTAATCCGTCAAATAATTGGTATAAAACTTCCCGTGAAACAGGCAACAAACTTTCATAGAATAGCATCTGGAAAATACTTGAATTACTTCGATTTCTCTTATAGCCACTGTCTCATTCAGTCTCTCTGGCTGAGAAATCAATTAAGATTAGATTGAACTTCCACTTGTCCCATTGAAAACCTAAGTCTGAGCCAGGTGGGAAGAACCAAGACCTTGGTGAAGCTGATGCCTGGAAACCTGGGTGTGCTCACCTAGCCTGCCCAGTTACTTTGTTCATACACATCTTCACTTTTCCCTGGCAGGGGGCATTCTGGTGATAGCAGTCTCCAATAACCCACTTGCATGAATTCACTAACAAGTAGCGGTGAATAAAAATACACAGTGTACTTTCCCAGCCAAATGGACCAGAAGAACAACTGTAGCCAACACAAGAGAATTCATATTCTAGGTCTTCAGACACCCAGACTCCTAAATCTTTCATAAAAGTCAGAAGGAAGATCTCCAAGAATAGAAAAGAGTGGGGTGAGATGCTCTTCAAGCCAGCTGAGAAAGCCAGCAAGATTTGCCATGGAGCAGACTCATGAGTATTTGGGAAGGATCTCTGCCAAAGAAACCACCTGTGCACTGAAATCCTGGTCTTTGTAATAAAAAAGCTTTGCCTTTTGGAAAGATGAATATCATCTGCAGATGAATATGTTCTAGGTCTTCTTTCTAAATGATGTCTTCTCTCTAAATGCTGTACAAGGTTGGAGTCGCAGCCAAAGAACGAAAATGGTGAACTGTAGTTTTGTGCCCGTGAAAGTTCAGTGGGTTGCTTCTGTTCTCTGGGTCTAGTCTTCTCCTCTTCGGGGGCCGGGGGGGCGGGCTTCCATCACTGGAGGCACATGAACTGGTTGCAAGGCTGAATTCTGCTTAGTCTTACTAGAAGAATGCAGGGCACAAGGGGAATTCCAGGGTGAAGACATCTCTGCAGGGATAAGATGCAGATGGACCCACTCACCACCTCTACCACCGCCATCCTGATCCAAGTCTCTGTCATGTTTCACCTGGATGTTTGTGTCACCAGTAGGTCTCCCTACTTCTTAACCTTCCTTCCTGCCCTTGTCTTCAACACCAGAGCCAGAGTAACTTTTTTACCATGAAAATCAGACAGTGTCAAGTTTCTCAACTCCCACAACAGGTTAAAATAGGGGATGCTCAGTTAAACTGGAATTTCAGACTAATAATGAGCCATTTTTTAGCATAACTGTCACCAAAGTTGCACGGGACATATTTATACCAACAATTATTTCTTTGTATTGCTTTCCTGTTGCTTCTGTAAATTTAATGACTTAAAACCCCCACACATTTATTATCTTACAGTTCTGGAGATCAGCAGCTAAAAATCAAGGTTTTGACAAGTTTGAGTTCCTTCTGGAGGCTCTAGGAGAATTTGTTTCCTTGTCTTTTCTTTTTTAAAAAATCTTTTATTGATTTATTTTTGACCACGCTGGATATTCACTGCTGAGAGCGAGCTTTTCTCTAGTTGCAGCTCTCTCTAGTTGGGGCACTCGGGCTTCTCAGTGGGGTGAGCACGGGCTCTAGACTGTGGGCCTGGTAGCTGGCTGCATGGGCTCAGTTGCCCCATGGCGTGCCCCATCTTTCCAGGCCAGGATGAAACCCAAGTCCCCTGCACTGGTAAGTGGATTCTTCATCACTGGATCACCAGGAAAGTCACTGCTTTTTCTAGTTTGTTGATGCAGCTTGAACTCCTTGGCTTGTGACGCCTTCCTTCCTCTTCGAGGGTGATAATCACATCACTCGAACCTCAACTTGGCCCATCACATCTGCTTTTCCAACTCATCTGCCTTCCTCTTCTGTGTCTCAAGAGTCCTTGTGATGAGCCTGGGCTCACTTGGCCGATCCCAGATCACGGTCCTATCGCTAGACGTTTAACATCATAGGTCTGCAGAGTCCCTTTTGGTATATAAGGTAACAGATTCCATAGACGGTCCTGGGCATGAAGATGTGTATATCTGGGGGGAGCCATCGTTCCTCTTACCATATTGCTTATCAGTAATTAAAGTTTCACTGTTATCCTGTGTTCCTATTTATTACATCCGCCCCCTGCCTGTCCCTGGCCAGCCCTTGGCTTCCATCTTACCCGGAGGAAAGAGTGCCCTCTTCCGCTGGACGCACGCCGCGTACCCCGTGCTCTGCCTCCTCTCTCCCTCCCTTCTGGTCTGACTGCCTTCGTCTGCGCCTGGAGCACTTTCAGGCGTCTTCCTGCTGAGAGCTTTCTCTTGGCATTCTCTCTCCCCTGCTGCACCCATGCCGTCCCCGCGTGTCCCACCGCCTCCCTGCCTTCAGACCCTTGGAAATGTCACCCTTTCCATGACGGTTTCCCTTCATTCTCTCCCTGCCAACCACGGATGCTCCCTAAGCTCCATCCCTTTGTTTTCCTTCCTAACACGAACCACTGTCTAAAGGACCGTACACTTTTCTTTTTTGGTTTATGAATTGCCTCTGTTTTCCTCTACCCTTGGCCACCAAGAGACTGTATGTTGGGATTCCCAGGTGGCTCTGTGGTAAAGAATCTGCCTGCCGCAGGAGAGGCGAGTTCGATCCCTGGGTCAGGAAGATCCCCTGGAGTAGGAAATGGCAACCCACTCCAGTATTCTTGCCTGGGAAACTCAATGGACAGAGGAGCCTGGTGGCTATAGTCCATGGGGTCACAAAGAGTCAGACACAGATGAGCGAATGAGCACGTCAGAATATATGTTCAGAGAGCTTTTTACCTCCTGATGTCTCTCTCATGTAGAAAGAGTCCATAGCGCATCAGAGGAGCTCAATAGGTATTTGATGGATGGATGAATGAATGAATGAAAAAAGGACATATTTCTGGAGTGCATGAAGTTACCGCCTATCTTTTCTTGCCAGATCTAGGAAGTACTTGGCTGCTTGTATTTAGTGCATTGAAGTGAAGCCTAAACAAACTATTTCAATAAGCTCATCTAAAAATAGGAGTGATTCCTGCCTTGTGACTTATAGGAATCTACTAACGATTATGTAAGATTGGAAGGTAAGCAGTGATTATTCGTTTTGCAGCAGCCGCCCTTCCCCTGCTCTGATACCCTAACGCAGTTCCAAGGCATAACTCACATTTCTCATTTTAGTGGCTAGGCTTCGTTCCAGAGAATTACAATTTTCATGTGGTCTTTGTGATTAAACTAATAGCAAACAAGCCTCAAGAAGCAACTTTTCAAAGTCTTCTAATTCAGTTTTTTTCTTAAGTGCGGAGTGCTTCTTTATTAAATCTACTGACTATGAAATTTTTATAGATTTGAATGGTACTCTTCTAGAGAAATTAAATGAACCTTTTTCTTCGAGTCAAGGGCCTTAGGGAGAATTGACGGAGATTAAGAAGAGAGAGGACTGAGTTTTTCCTTCAGTATAAATCTTTCTGAGAATATATTACTGCAAGCCTGGATTCCATATTTGGTGGCTCATATAGGAGTCATGTAACAATAGAAGTCTTGCTGTTTGTGTATTCCCAACCACCATTTTTAACAATCAGACAACAGCTCTTCCAAAAATAACAGCAGATTTCAAAATACTCTTAAAGAGAGAAAATAATGACAAAAGATTATAGTAAAAGTTATATAGTTATACAACAGAAGTTATATATATATTATATAGAAGTGTTTGGAATATTTAATACTTAACAAATATTTAAATGAATGAATAAATTGTTAAATAGACACATTCATGAATAAAAGAACTCAATAGCAACATTTCTGGTTACCCCAGGAAGTCCAGCGTCTATGACTCTTCACATGTACTGTGTCTTGCTTCTGTTACTATTTTTAAAGTTGTCTTTTATCTCAGAATATAACCAGATGGAAACCCTCTGGCCCAGACAGTTTTTAGCATGCAGACAGTAAACATTTATGGAGGATGCCCCATTCTCTGAATTGCTCCATGATTTATCTTAGAATCCCAAGCATTTGAGATGAATGCATATTGTTTTTCTTCTGCTGACGTGGGAGGCAAGTGAAAGATCTGTTGCCTGATATTTGACAGAGAAACAGAGTTCTGTCAAAGTCACGTGCCTTTCTCACTTCCTCCAACCAACAGATCACTCTCTGTATCAAATTCTTTGGCATTTAAAAGGTGGAATTTGGCATTTTGACCCTTCATTACATCCTATTAGGTATTTTCTCAAAGTATAAATCTTGGGTAACCAAAAAGACGGGACAGTACAAAGTTGTGGAAAGGTCTAAGACTTTGGAGAGTGAAGACTGGTAGGCAAATCCTGAATCTTGCTCTTCAGTGAGGCAAGTTAGTTATTTTTTCTGCATCCCATTGTATTACATTTCTACCTATAAAATGGGAATAGTAATCCATGCTTTATGTAGCAAAAAGGACACAAGACAATGTGTGTTGAAAGGATTAACGGTGGGCCACGACATAATCTGTACTCAGGGCATATTTACTTTTCTCTTGAAAGCACAAAAATGGTGACGCATACCACTCACAGCTTAGGGCCAGGCATGGAACAAGTGCTCATAAGTAAGGAGTCATTATTGGATCATAATTTGATGGTTGAGCTTGGGGAGCGTTTCAAACTTTTGATTCCCTATCTTTAGTCAAAAGTCAACTACAGTTTTACCTTCTATGAAGGGTCAGCCCATGAACTCTAAATAGGATGACCAGGAAGCTCCTCTAACAAGTAAGATGATTTTAGAAAAGATGGTTTTTCTAGACCCTCTAGAATCTGCCTGCAATGTAAGAGACCTGGGTTTGATCCCTGGGTCAGAGAGATACCCTGGAGTTTTTTTTGCCTGGAGGATTCCATCGACAGAGGAGCCTGGTGGGCTACAGTCCATGGCGTCGCAAAGAGTCGGACACAACTGAGCAACTAACACTTTGACAGACTGTCAACATGGAAGACATTTCCACCAAATGGAAAGCAGCCTTAAAAGGATGTGTTTCTTGCAGTATACGATTTCTTCTTCAGGAAGATACCATCTTTTCTCCTTTCAAAGCACTTGGACAAAACACGTAATAGATGTAAACATACCTGGGTTTTCATTTACAGAAACAATCAGAAAAGAACTTGCCAAAATTAAAATAATGCTTTCTCACCAGCAGGGAATGTTGTGTGCCTGAAATAAAATATCTTCCCATCTTGCTCATACCCATATCTAAACCTGCAGAGCCTCAGCATTTTCCTAGGCACCTCAGCGACACCAAATACAGGGGACAAGGAACATTTGTGGAAAATGTGGGTGCTGTGCAAAGGTGTCCCCAACGTTCAGCCTTTGGTTTTTTTTACAGCTGGGCTGGAAGATGCGCTTCTGCCCTTCTGTAGATTCAGAAGTGGGGTCATGCGTGGGTGCGCCACTCATGACAGCAAATTTCCCCAGCGTATCTGCCTGTTTTTACAAACCAAACAGTTGGTGACCGGCCATTGTGACTGACGTTTATTACCACCTAGGGCTTTTCCAGTGCCTGCACTGCTTAAACACCCACACGTACTATTTAAAAGTCAGATCATGTTTCTGTTTTAAAACAATATAATTCAGTCTGGAGGCCCACCTTATTCACAACTTCAGCTTGAAATGCCTTTTGGGGTTTAAAGAATAAAGATTTATCATCAAGATGTTTTAAAAGGGCACAATATAAGGTCATCATCATTATTGTCACCATTATCACTGTCCACACTTATATAAGCCATTACTGCGTGACAAGCATTGTAATTGCTGAATTAAGTGAATTAATTGACGTTATTACTTCATTTCCATGCCGATTCTGTGAAGCATGTATTAACCTGTCTGGCATTATTCCCATTTTACAGATGAGGCTACTGAGTGGCAGACAGGTTAGGGAACTTGTCCCAAGATCACATGACTAGTACTTGGTGGAACTGAGAAAGAAACTGTATGAGTTTCCTAAGACTGCCAGAAGGAAGTACAATGAACTGGGAGGCTTAGAACAGCAACCTTTACTGTCTTGTAGTCCTGGAGGTTAAAATCAAGGAGTCTGAAATCAAGGTGTCAGTGGGCTGTCTTCCATTGGAAGACTTTAGGAAAGTATTCTTTCTTGCCTTTCCCAGCTTCTAGTTGCTCTGGGAGTTCCCTGGATTATAGCTACACAACTCCAGTCTCCACCTCCACCTTCCCACAGCCTTCTTCCCTCGGTACCTACAAGTCTCTGGGTCTTCACACAGCATCCCCGATGTGTCTGTGTCCAAATTTACCTCTTCTGATCATGACGTCACTCAGATTAGATTAAGCCCACCCGCATGACTTCATGCTTCCTAGGCAGCGCTATTGGTAAAGAACCCACCTGCCAACACGGGAGACATGAACGATGCGGGTTGGATCCCAGGATCGGGAAGATCCCCAGGAGGAGGGCATGGCAACCCACTCCAGTATTCTTGCTTGGAGAATCCCATGGACAGAGGAGCCTGATGGGCTCCAGTCAGACAGGACTGAAGTGACTTAGCACAGCATAGTGCCAAGACTTCATCTTAACCTGATTACATCTACAAAGACTATTTCCAAATAAGATGATATCTCATCTGCAGTTTCTGGGGATTTAGAGTGGTGAGCAGGGACACATTGCAACCCATAACACAAATCCAGGCTATCTGGCTGGATAATCCTTTTTTTTTTTTTTTTTTTTTTAAGTGAGTTCTCCTGGGAAGGCAAGTTCCGAAAAGGTTTTGCTCAGTGGGAGTGGACAGACTCTGGAGGGATGCACTCTGCAGAGAAAGATACTCCTTTAGGTACAGGGTTTCCGACCTGTTTATCAATCACTTGACTCTATAGAAACCGTTCAAATCCACCAACAGACCAAGACTCTTCTAGACAAAGAAAATAAGTCTGTTTCAAATTCTGACCTGGGGTTTTTCTAGCTCCCCAGTTTTCACCAAGGCTCCTTGGTTCCTGACAGTCCTGGAACAACAGAAAGCAAGGGCTTCCTCCAGCGGCTTGTTGTTGGGAGACCTCTGGGAGCGGGGCGGTTTCGAGAAAGCCACGTGGCTGCTCTTTGCCGGGCAGGGGGCGAAGCTGCTGAATCGACAGGGTTTGGGCGGAGCAGCCGGGGAGTTCTTCACCTGTCTCAACTCCTCTGGGCACAGACCCCTGCCACTAGACTGCTGGGGTAGCCAGACTGGAATCTTTTTAAAGGTTAGCAAGTTTCGTCTGATGCCATCTGTTTTGTGTGTGCGCGCTCGCTCCCGATTCTGTACAATGTGCTAATTTAGAACCTCCCTGAAACAATGCTGAGGGAACAAACCTCAGCTCTGGCTTTCAATCACCCCGGAATCCAGGGGCACTGAATTCCTGAGGCGTGTACATCTTGGGGGGCGGCAAAAAATGATCGGAGCAGTAACATGAATAACTGGGACAATATTTTACAAAATGTGAAAGGAAAAAGGAAAGTGAAGTCGCTTGGTCGTGTCCGACTCTTTGCGACCTCATGGACTGTAACCCACCAGGCTCCTCTGTCCATGGGATTTTCCAGGCAAGGGTGCAGGAGTGGGTTGCCATTTCCTTCTCCAGAGGATCTTGCTGACCCAGAGATCGAACCTGGGTCTCCCACATTGCAGGCAGATGCTTTACCGTCTGAGCCACCGGGCAAGCCTACAAAATGTTAAGGGACCCTTAATTTTTCTGTTGGTGAAATTGAGGACTACGGAACTGAGTGCACGACCCTCCTGCGTGCGTGTTCAGTCGTGTCTGACACTTTGTGATCCCATGGTCTATAGCCCACCAGGCTTCTCTGTTCGTGGAATTTGCCGGGCAGGAATACTGAAGTGGGTTGCCATTTCCTTCTCCAGGGGCTCTTCCCGACCCGGGGAATGAACCTGCGTCTCCTGCACTGGCAGGCGGATTCTTTACCAGTGCGACCTCCTGGGCAGCCGGAGTGCATGGCTAAGGTCACGCAGCTAGTTAGAGACAAGGCTGACCCTGAGCCTCAGGTCTCTGATTTCCAAACTAGGGATCTCTTCAGTGAATCAGTACATTTTATAAGCCTTTTTATTTTCAAAGGGCTTTTAAAAAGCATTTCATTTTCTTCTCTCCACAATGGAGAAATAAGAGCACTGATCTGACTCCATTAAGAGGAGCTCTGCACCAGGTATATGCCCTTCATCCAAACTAATCTGGATTCAATTCTGCAAATGTTCTTTCTCAAGTCTCATGGGTTTGTGTTTATTCTTTTTGTTACCTTTGTGTTCTGTTCAGGGTTAGCAAAGTTCAAAATCTTTTTCCACCCAATGGATGGTGTGGTTCCTGGTAAGGATTCCATGCTCTTCAATGCTTTCTGGAACTTTCTACAGTAATGGATCGATAGACCTCAAGGCAGCTGCCCGTGTGCTTATGCCTGGTAGTTGCTGCCTTTATTAATTTAGAATCTTTACCTCCCTCTCTGTTTCTCAGTTCAGTTCAGTCACTCAGTTGTATCCAACTCTTTGAGATCCTATGGACTGCAGCACCCCAGGCCTCCCTGTCCATCACCACCTCCTGAAGTTTACTCAAACTCATGCCCACTGACTCAATGATGCCATCCAACCATCTCATCCTCTGTCGTCCCCTTCTCCTCCTGCTCAGTCTTTCCCAGCATCAGGGTCTTTTCCAATGAGTCAGCTCTTCACATCAGGTGGCCAAAGTATTGGAGTTTCAGCTTCAACATCCGTCCTTCCAATGAATATTCAGGACTGATTTCCTTTACGATGGACTGGTGTATCTCCTTGCTGTCCAAGGGACTCTCAAGAGTCTTCTCCAACACCACAGTTCAGAAGCATCAGTTCTCTATTTCCAGGCTCATCTTTATACCCCTCGTGGGTGTGGCTTTGGTCACTGCTCTGCCGTGTGTTGTGCTGTGTTTAATTGCTAAGTCATGTCTGATTCTTTGCAACCCCGTGGACTGTAGCCCACCAGGCTCCTCTGTCCATGGGGATTCTCCAGGCAAGAATACTGGAGTGGGTTGCCATGCCCTCCTCCAGGAGATCTTCCCCTACTTAGGGATCCAACCCAGGTCTCCTGCATTGTAGGTAGAGTCTTTACTGTCTGAGCCGCCAGGAAAGTCCAAGAATACTAGAGTGGGTGGCCTATCCCTTCTCCAGGGGATCTTCCCGACCCAGGAATTGAACTGGGGTCTCCTGCATTGCAGGTGGATTCTTTACCAGCTGAGCTACCAGGGAAGCCCTTGCTCTCCACAAGGTATCCCAGAAGAACATAGGCTTTGGGTCATATAAATGTGGGTTTGAACCTGGTTCTGTCTTTAACTGAGCATGTGACCACTGTGTTCAGGTACAAAATGCAGCAAAACACGGGGCGATAGGCAACCTTTCTTATAAAGGTGTTGTGATGGCTAACAGGGCGACAAAGCTTGAGTGCCTGGCACGTGGCAGGTATTCTGTGAATACTGGCTCGCTTCTCAGAAAGCACAAGGCAAGGCTGTGTTGATGGGCCGTGCTCCTTTTCTCAGCTAATGTCTGAGGTTATTCAGATTATGAAATGCTAGAGGCACGTGTCGTATCAGCATTTAGATGACTGATTTTGACGCTCCAAAAATGAGGTGTGTGGAAGGGGCAAATACATAGCAAAAAGCCCAGCCAGACTGCATGATGTCTCAGGGCTCTCCCAGCTCTGAGGCCACGTGAGGCTAGGTGTTGCTTGTGAACATTTTTCAGAAGAGCCTGAAAGAGATTAGGAGAGTCAAGGAGAAAGTTGGGCACAGTGGGAAAACTATCTGTCATTGACTAAAAGAAAGAAAGCTGAATTTGTTGCCCATCTTTTATATGCCAGATCCGTCTTACCTTGTGTTTCACAAACCTCACCCCATGGAGGGTTTGGAAGAACCTTGTCACATAGGAATTGTTATCCCATTTTCCAGACCACAGAATCCGGGCTCCACGTGGCTCCGCAACTCGTGCACGTTGATGTGATGCAGAGAAATCTGAATGAGGCTTCACATTCCTCAGTGTCTCTGGGGAAGGGCTGAGCCATGGGGCTCACAGGGAAGCTTTGGATAAAAGGATTCAGGCAAAGCTGGGGAGTCGCCGTCACTGCTCCCTTCACCTGCGCACAGAACAGGGGCCCTTCACCCCTCCTTGGGTATTTGTCTGGGAAGAAAAGTGACATGAGGAGGCATTTTTTTGGCAAAAGGATTGAAATCAATAAGCCAGATGTCCTTACTGGAGGGCATGGCCAGATTACACCCAGAGTCAGTATTCCAGAGGGCCCATGATACACTCCTCCCTGACCATCAGGACAAGCCCTGAGAGTTAATGCAGAGTAGATGAGCACATATTTGTGTCCACGATGGCTTATAAACAGCCCATTGGGGCTGTTTATAAACTTATGAACTTGTCTGTAGGGGCTGAATTAGACAAAATGGCAATAATCATTTGATAATGAGAGAAACTGATTATGCACAAAATTTATTGCTTCTTCAAAATGATTTGATCTTCCTGACCATCCATGTAATTTATTTCTTTGAAATTTGGTGTGTTTTTCTAAAACAAACAAACAAACCTAAAACACATAAGTATTTATATCTAGAGTTCTTGAAAGAAAAATAATGATCATCTCAGAGTTATCTGCTACACAAAAATTGAATCTTTATAGGTAGCTTTGGAAAAGTCATGTTCTCACTTGGTATTTTCACTTCTCAAGTGACCTGTTAAAATATTTCTGATGCATTTGAAATTGGTAATTTTATATAGTAAAGGTCTTGGAGTCTATCAATGCTGACTTTAAAACAGAATTATTGTAACTGTGGAAATACTGAGATGAGTCTTTTTATACCTAAACCACTTACCTAAACTGTTGCCAATTTCCTTCCAGCCTAAACTGGTAATAACTTAGACCTGAGCTAAGGAAACCTTTACCCTTGACTGAAGACCAAAGGGTGGCCTAAACCACTGAGTCCAGAAGATGTCATCTCTAGATGAACTATATTTCTTGAGCTTTTCTGTTCGCCCTGGATGGGTTAGTTCATATTTTTCTCTACCAAGGGAGAAACTGTTTCAAGACCCAAAGTAGAAAACATCTATTTTTTTCTCTGCCTTTCTTTTGTTTCCATTTTATCAAATACCATCTGGAAAACATGGAGAGATATAATGCATGTGATATATGAATGTGTTCAGCATCATCACTGGAATGAAGAGAGAGTTTAAAGCACAGTAAAGGGAAAATTATAGGATGAGCTGTTGGATTTTAACAGGCTAATGATAGGATCATCAGTCAGTTCCAAGTATTCCCTAAAACTCTATGTGCATTCAGCTGTTTTTGCTTTATTATTTGTTGGATTTTAGGATTTATGTATGTATGTTATGGAAAATACAGAAAGATACCCTAGTAATTAAAGTCAGGCTGGATTTATCATTTCAATAGATTTTATACAGCAAGTGATTATATTATAGGTAGTTGGCCTAGGGATTAATTTATTCTGGTTCCATATACATGAGTGCTTCCAAGTTGCTGTTATTTTAACCCAAGTCCCTCCTGGGGGTTGGAAGGAAAACAAACGGCTGTTTGTTGATACCCCTATGCTATATTATTGTGGCATTTGTCGTCAGCTAGGAAGATCTTGTTTTTTTTTGCCAAAGTACCTCTAATGGATTTGATCACAAAAGCCAGCCAACTTCTTTGAGACTGCCTGTTTTATCGTCGTGACAGTTTGAGGATAACAGGACAACCAATATTTAGTTGTCACTTAGAAGGGCTGGGACCGCTGCAGAACTTTGAAAGATCACATCCTTCTTGGGCTTCAAATGTTTACGTCCTGGGGTGTTTGGGGGCTGACCCTGGACAGCACCCGTGGTTATTAGTTCTTGGTGTTCTTGAGAGGCGTTTGAAGTCAGCTGGCGCCCTGCTGATGGAGCTGCTGAGTACAGCATTGCGTCGACATAATTTCATGATGTGTTTGCATCAAGGGCTTTAGTGCCCGCTCTGAGTAAGGTAAGCACTTTTGGAGCCCGAGTTGACGAAGTTATCTGCTTGCTACCTACTTTGCCGGATGCTTTCTCTTCTGCTCCCTGGATGTTTTTCCCTCCTAGTTTCTCCACCAGTGATACCTTCTAACGTGCATTATGGGTGCTTAGGATTCAGTGGTTTAAAAGTTGAAATGTAGCCAGAGGGATGAGATTTTCTTTCCAAATACCATTCATGATGTAAACCAGAGGGCTTCCTGCAAGAAGATATGAAGTATTCTTTACTAAAAAGGTGGAGTTGATGGTTTCATTAAACTAGTTTATTTATTTCATTTATCTAGGGACACTCGAGATTTCTGTGGATTGCTTTTCTTTTCTTTTTTTGGCCGCCTGGCACAGCATGTGGAACTTCCCCATGAAACCTGGGGCCCCTGCTGTGGAAGCATAGAGTCTTAACCCCTTGGTCACCAGAGAAGTCCAATTTTTAAAATTTTAAAAAACTTCTTGGCTGCGCTGCATACCACATGGGATCTTAGATCCCCAGCCAGGGATGGAACTCATGCCCCTCTACATGGAAAGCTTGGAGTCTTAACCACCCAACCACCAGGGAAGTCCCTTCAGTGGGTTTCTTGATAGTCATTAATAATAAAGTTAACAGTTTCCCCTGCATTTATTTGAAGAATTGCTCCTTTAATTAAAATCCTGAACACTTGTGTCTTCAGTGGGGAAACCGTTTCAGTTTGAGAGCATGAGTCACACTGGCATGAGAGGGATGCCTGTCCCACTACTAGAGGCTGATTCTATCCCAGAAGCACCAGGCTCAGTGAAGAAAAAACTGCCCTCCTCTGCCACCTGAGAGAGAGACTTCTTTCCTTCAGCCTTTATCTTTCCAGTAGCAGATCAGGCTTTGTGGGCGCCCGTGAAGTCAGCATCCCAGGTCTCCGGTAGCAGATCAGGCTTTGTGGGGGCCTGTGAAGTCAGCATCCCAGGTCTGCTGCGTCCCATGTCCAGATGGGCAAGTTTCAGATTGGTCTGAATCTTGGCTCTTTTTTAAATTTTTGTTTGCAGAAGGTTAGTTCCTTTCTCTCCAGCCGAAGGTGAGGATGTGGTGAGATGAATGGAGGGGGTCTGGCACAGTTGCCAGCCCTCAGATGGCACTCCATCCAAGTCAATCTCCCGTTTCCTCTAGATGGCAGTCCCCATGCCTAGCATTTGAGGACCATCACGAAGCAGCCTCCTTCCGGGAATTCCCCTCCATCTTAGACCCACCCTCTACGTGTGCACACTTGGAGGTTGTCTCAGCTGCCCACCTTGGAGTCTGAAATTCTCCATCCATGGTCTGTCCTTTGTGGACAGACTAAGATGGCATCATGGTTCAGCAATAGCCTTTTCTTCTTCCGAGAGGATGACTAAACTTCAGTGTTCCATTGAGTTCAGGCTTGGCCAACGACACGGGAAGGGAAACCATGTCACTGTCACTTCTGGGCAGAGCCCGAGGAGCCAGTCTGTGCTTTGCCACGCTCTTTTCTTCAACCACATTCGCAGTTCTAGTCCCTGCTAGCGGGGTCCCCTCGTGCAGTTTACCTCCCTCAGCAGATTGTCCTTTCCCCACGGATTCTCACTGGACATCCGGTGTGACTGGTAAACACCTGAGATTCGGGACCTGTTTGTCAGTAGCATATAACTCAGATATCCTGACCAATGCGGATGATAATGATGGTTATTGGGGCTTTAAGATATTGTGTTAGAATTCAAGTCGTCTTGGGAAGAATAGACATTTCAGTCTTTACCGCCTGATATCCTAGAGTGAGAAGGGATTAAAAGATCAAGGAAACAACAGTTGGCATGAATGGGACACAGATAGAGATGTAAACGATGGAAGTGCCGACAGGAGCTCGGAGAAGCTGTGAAAAGCAGTGTGCATGCTTCTGCCAACGCTGCCGGTGACCCAGAAGGGCAGAGGCTGTGCTGAGTATCGAAAGTAGAGCTACCGAATACGGACCAGGAAGCATAGATTTCAAAAAGGCTCTGGAGGTGCTAAGTAAATTGATTCTGTGTAACTTTAGTTTAAAAAAAAAAAAAGGTCTTAGTCCAGTTGTTCTCAAGCATGAGCATCGCCGTCACTGGGAAGGGCTGTTAAGACAGGTCACTGGGTACCAATCCTAGAGTTTCCAGTTCTGGAGTCCTGGGGTGGGCCCAGTATTGTGCGCTTCTAGCAAGTTCTCAAGTGGTATTGATGCTGCTGGTCCAGGGGCCAGCCTGTGAGAACCATTGCCTTAGACCCCCCAAAGGGAAATCAGGGGTCTCCACCTAGGAGTGAGACAGGGAGACAGCTGAGAGGGAGTGGGCACCTTGCTCAGTATAAGCCTGTCCTGCAGGTGACTCTCGGGGGAGTTAGTCCAGCTGGGCCCCCTGTGCTTCCTAACCAGGTTGCTCCAAAGGGCATTCCTGAGTGTCTCTTCATATTGTTTGGAGGCTTTCCTGGTGGCTCAGACTGTAAAGAATCTTCCTGCAATGCAGGAGACCTGGGTTCAATCCCTCGGTTGGGAAGATCCCCTGGAGAAGAGGATGGCAACCCACTCTAGTGTTCTGGCCTGGAGAATCCCACGAACAGAGGAGCCTGGTGGGCTACAGCCCAGGGGGTCACAAAGAGTCAGCCATGACGGAGTGACTGACACATTGACACGTTTCACATTGTTTGATGATGTGTCTCAGTATCACCTTCAGAAGTGTAATTAAAGGGAGGAATAGGTGACTGGCTCAAGCCTAGGACATTTTAACCATAATAATTCAAACAGAGAACTGAGGAAGAGGGAATTTTTTTTTCATTTCATGGGCAATAAGACCCATGGAGTCCCTCAAAAAGGAGAGCTTGAAAAGCCATATTTTTATGGAGCCTGGTGGGTATTAGGAATACTGAATACAAAGGAATATGTATAAACAGAGAAGATATTAAATAAATTCTACATTCCAGAAGGGTAAAAATGCCATGAAAGTTTCTCTCCCAGTTCAGCTAAAAAAAAAAAAAAAATCAGAGACCTGTGAAAATATTTAGGTAGCTTACGTGGCCTTTGCAAGATTGCAGTTTTTCCCATTTGTGGTTTGGGGGCCAGAGAGGAAAAGTAATCCAAGCTCTCACACAGTCATTAAGAGGCACACAGAAACAGGAAATGAACTACCTATTAAAGAATAAAGACTTATGTCAAAACAATTTTAAAATTGCAAAGCCAATTCAGAGTTTCACAAGACAAATGAACTTTGGAATATACTGTACACAGTGATCTAAAAACTTGCACAGCTTCTTGAAAAAAGGAAGGTAAGTAAAAAATTTTTCTATGGTTACAAACTACATTTGTTCTTGTGGGAAGGACAAGATTATGCCAGATAAAGAAAGTCCTTTTAAACTGAATCTAACTCCTTATTGTCAAATTCAGACTTAAATTGAAGAAAGTAGGGAAAACCACTAGACCATTCAGGTATGACCTAAATCAAATCCCTTATGATTATACAGTGGAAGTGAGAAATATATTTAAGGGACTAGATCTGACAGACAGAGTGCCTGATGAACTATGGACGGAGGTTCGTGACATTGTACAGGAGACAGGGATCAGGACCATCCCCATGGAAAAGAAATGCAAAAAAGCAAAATGGCTGTCTGGGGAGGCCTTACAAATAGCTGGGAAAAGAAGAGAAGCAAAAAGCAAAGGAGAAAAGGAAAGATATAAGCATCTGAATGCAGAGTTCCAAAGAATAGCAAGAAGAGATAAGAAAGCCTTCCTCAGCATTCAATGCAAAGAAAGAGGAAAACAACAGAATGGGAAAGACTAGAGATATCTTCAAGAAAATTAGAGATACCAAGGGAATATTTCATGCAAAGATGGGCTCGATAAAGGACAGAAATGGTATGGACCTAACAGAAGCAAAAGATATTAAGAAGAGGTGGCAAGAATACACAGAAGAACTGTACAAAAAAGATCTTCAAGACCAAGATAATCATCATGGTGTGATCACTCATCTAGGGCCAGACATCCTGGAATGTGAAGTCAAGTGGGCCTTAGAAAGCGTCACTACGAACAAAGCTAGTGGAGGTGATGGAATTCCAGTTGAGCTGTTTCAAATCCTGAAAGATGATGCTGTGAAAGTGCTGCACTCAATATGCCAGCAAATTTGGAAAGCTCAGCAGTGGCCACAGGACTGGAAAAGGTCAGTTTTCATTCCAATCCCAAAGAAAGGCAATGCCAAAGAATGCTCAAACTACCTCACAATTGCACTCATCTCACATGCTAGTAAAGTAATGCTCAAAATTCTCCAAGCCAGGCTTCAGCAATACATGAAATGTGAACTTCCAGATGTTCAAGCTGGTTTTAGAAAAGGCAGAGGAACCAGAGATCAAATTGCCAACATCCACTGGATCATGGAAAAAGCAAGAGAGTTCCAGAAAACATCTATTTCTGCTTTATTGACTATGCCAAAGCCTTTGACTGTGTGGATCACAATAAACTGTGGAAAATTCTTCAAGAGATGGGAATACCAGACCACCTGACCTGCCTCTTGAGAAACCTGTATGCAGGTCAGGAAGCAACAGCTCGAACTGGACATGGAACAACAGACTGGTTCCAAATAGGAAAAGGAGTACATCAAGGCTGTCTATTGTCACCCTGCTTATTTAACTTCTATGCATAGTACATCATGAGAAACACTGGGCTGGAAGAAGCATAAGCTGGAATCAAGATTGCCAGGAGAAATGTCAGTCACCTCAGATATGCAGATGACACCACCCTTATGGCAGAAAGTGAAGAGGAACTCAAAAGCCTCTTGATGAAAGTGAAAGAGGAGAGTGAAAAAGTTGGCTTAAAGCTCATGATCTTAGAAAATGAAGATCATGGCATCTGGTCCCATCATTTCATGGGAAATAGATGGGAAACAGTGGAAACAGTGTCAGACTTTATTTTGGGGGGCTCCAAAATCACTGCAGATGGTGATTGCAGCCATGAAATTAAAAGACCCTTACTCCTTGGAAGGAACGTTATGACCAACCTAGACAGCATATTAAAAAGCAGAGACATTACTTTGCCAACAAAGGTCCGCTAGTCAAGGCTATGGTTTTTCCTGTGGTCATGTATGGATGTGAGAATTGGACTGTGAAGAAAGCTGAGTGCTGAAGAATTGATGCTCTTGAACTGTGGTGTTGGAGAAGGCTCTTAAGAGTCCCTTGGACTGCAAGGAGATCCAACCAATCCATTCTAAAGGAGATCGGTCCTGGATATTCTTTGGAAGGAATGATGCTAAGGCTGAAACTCCAGTACTTTGGCTGCCTCATGCGAAGAGTTGACACACTGGAAATGACCCTGATGCTGGGAGGGATTGGGGGCAGGAGGAGAAGGGGACAACAGAGGATGAGATGGCTGGATGGCATCACCGACTCGATGGACGTGAGTTTGAGTGAACTCCAGGAGTTGGTGATGGACCGGGAGGCCTGGTGTGCTGCAATTCATGACTGAGTGACTGAACTGAACTGAATTGAATTATCCTGAAAGGTGAAGGATAGTTTTGCCTCACCCTTTCAAACAGTAACTTCCATTTTTGTGTGCCTGCTGAGTCTCATGATATCTGGCTAGCATTAGATTTCTATAAACCTAAGAGAACGGACAATGTGACTGGGTCCCCCATGTAAATGAAATTTAAAGAGGATTTGTACATAAATAAAGTGAGAAAACACTCTGCCTGGAAAATAACAGAAACTCTCGCAGGAAAGAGTCTTCCACCACTCTTGGCAAAGGACTAAAGTAACTGTCCACATAGCTACCTTCTATTAACAATGCATGGTTATGAGTTAATGACGAGGACCTCACAGTAACAGACCAACTGTGGGACAATATTAATTATAAACTGTGTGCCTGCTAGACAGAGGAAAACATCAAAGTGTCTAGGGTAGAGCAAGCTAATGAATGCAGGGAGCAATCCTTCAGTGTTTGAGGGATCCCCTTTCCAGAGAGGAGAAATGAAACTTACCAGTTAGCTCCCTGATTTTTTTAGGGACAAAATAGAAATTTCATGAATCTCCATGGCTTACTGAAGTGAAAAAAACAGGACCAATAATCGATTCTCAAAGCTTGAGTTCTAGTTTGATTACTTAGGCTTTTGTGACCGCAGGTAATTTTACCTTGAAGGGCTATATTATCTATAAAAAATTATTCAGAATGATATTTTATAACTGTGTTGGTATAAAACAAAAATACTAGTGAATTCACCATTGTATATTCATTATTAACATATTTAATTTTTTCTTCTAATTTTAGAGTAAAATTAGAATGACTCTGTGGACCTCTGAAAGTGCTGTGGGCTCTAGGCACAGTACATGCTCTGCCTAATCAATGGGGTCCACTCCCAGACTGTGTTTGGCTGTGAATTAAAAACAACAGTGTAAACTTCATGGGAATGAAAGGTACATGAAGTAGAATCCCAGTCAACTCACAGACACCCATGCGCCAAAGCACATCTGGCTGATATCAACAAAATCCCATTGACATGAGAGAGATTGTTATTTTATGCCACTGAGTTTGGGTTAATTTGCTATGCAGCAAAAGCTAACTTCCCTGGTGGCTCAGATGGTAAAGCGTCTGCCTACAATGCGGGGGACCTGGGTTCGATCCCTGGGTCGGGAAGAGGCTCTGGAGAAGGAAATGGCAACCCACTACAGTACTCTTGCCTGGAAAATCCCATGGATGGAGGAGCGTGGTAGGCTACAGTCCATGGGGTTGCAAAGAGTCAGACTCGACTGAACAACTTCACTTTCACTTTTTCAGTAGTTAACTGACATATAATGCCTTAGCAGCTAACACATTGAGTTGGGATTTTCCCCCAGAATATAACGTAAGGCCATTGGAAGGTTTCAAAAAGAGGAGTGCCTGTTCTAATTCACTTTAGATAAAGTTCACTCTGGCTATGGAGAACAGATTGCAGGGAACCCAGAGTGGAGGACAGGAAAGCAGTCGGTGGCTATTGCTATAAACCAAATGTGGGAAGGTGATGTGATGGCTGGTAGGTCTGGTGGGGAGGGCTGGAAGTGGAGATGCAGAGAAAGAGATGGGAATACATAGTAGACGTATTCAAATTCTATTCTAGGTCTTGTGAAGGATGTGAAAAAGCGCAGGAATTATAAGACCGTGCTATGCCTTCATTGAAAGGCCAAGACATAGATTGTTTCTGAAGGCAGGAATGGTGAGTTAATTAGTGGCTTTTCTGATCCCATCCAGAAAATCCTGCTAAATGTTCCTAAACTCACTGAGGGCCAGATTCAACTTTTGAAATCTGTTTGTGGGAATCAAAGATAATGGCAGAAGCAGATGGCTGTGAAGGATGCTATGGTGTAACATTCTGTGGGTTATATTTTAACAAGATAGTAACTGAGCTTTTTGAGCTTGTCTGGTCTCTTGCCCTCTTCAAAATTCTCCATCCATCTCTCTGTCGTCTCTCCATTTCTACAGTTTACAACAATTCGATTTTCCCTCAAGGAAATCTACTTTCAGAAAAGTGAGAGATTGTGAAGGGGCTGTTTGTTTATCTTTAGTTCAATCAAAGGAAATGCCCCAACATAACGACACCCTGATTTCACTTTGGGGCATCTCACAATTATCACATGCCATTTTTTTAAAAAATGAAATTCAAAGAAACATCTTACAAATGGATGCCTAATTCATTTCCTAGAGGCATTCAGGGCTTGCTGTAGATATCAATAGTTTTCTTGTTTTGCATGAACTGAGGTATAACATGATAAAGCGGCTTCCTAAACACATCTGAGGCAAAATTGAAAAAAAGTTTTCAAACCTCTTCAGCCTCCCCCTGACCCCCAGATCATGGAAGTATAGCAGAAATATAATATATACATTTGAAATCTACAAGCTTTCAATAAATGGGGAAATATTCATTAAATATTGATCTTTTGTGAGTTATTGTTCTTTCCTTGTCCATTAACATTGATGTGAAACATTAAAAATAAAGCCCCCCAAACAATGATCTTCATTTGTACCAGAATCATTTGAACAAAATGATTTCCTTGCAAAAGTTTTACTTTCCTGGACATTATTCATTCATTGGTTAAGATTAAACTGTCCAGCATGGTCTGTAAAAGGAAAGTCTAAGTATGGTTGAGGCAGAAGAATAAAGTTTCTGAAGAAAACCAGTGACATTCTCTTAACAATAAATGTAATGTAATGCTATTTCTAGTTTTATTATATTTTGGTATGTCTTGAACTTGGTCTTTATATTCAGAATTATTTATATTTCATTCTAATGTTAATGTTAGTTTGAGATTTTCTGAGTGATATTTACATTCGTCTGTTGATACAAATGGGAATAGATGTATTTATTTTGAGTGTAGGGCCTGAAAAATTGGCCAACTCATTTCTGCTGTTTTTTTCCCCTCACAAGCAGTTTTAGTCTTGAAACTTTCATGTATTTTGGCATCGTTCAGCTCTCCACTGTGCCTTTTTCCTTATTAAGAAACTCCTCCCTAATTAGCTTGCTGTCCCTTCATCTGAAACTCGGTCCATTTGATAGCTCTTTGTTGCTTCTAGAACGGTTGGTGCAAGCTTGTGTGGGCTTCTATAACACAAAAGCCAGATGGATTTTTTAAAACAGACAAATTTAGTCTTGAATAGAGAACTGTGAAAATTAAAAAAAAGAAAAAAAGAAAAGAGACATTAAAAAAAACCCACAAAACAAAACAAAAAAAAAAATCTTGGTATTGATAAAAACCAGTGAGAAACCACAGATTCTCAAATTAGGGAAAAAGCAAAACTTTTCCCATCTCCTTCCCCTCCTACTCATCGTTTTACTTTTTAATTTGTTTGGGGCTCAAGCATTGAAAAGTTCTGTTCCCAATTAGAAGTGGATCACATTTGGGTCTGAGAGGCAGTCAGCTGCCTTGTGATATGAGTAGAGGACAGAAGGCTGCAGATAGATTCAGAGTCCCTTTGATAACCAACACCGCTCTCTCTCTGCGTGCTAATTTGCAGGATGGGGAAAATATTGGCATGAAGCCTTCAGAATCCCTTAGAAGAAAAGCATTAGAAATGAGAAAACATTAAAATCCCATCCAAAGTGTTTATCTTATGGAACAAATTTATTGGGGCATCTCAACATGTTCTGGGTATACAAACGAAGCCGTTTTATATGCATCCAATAACAGTTCCTTCAACCAGGCTATGTTGACCCACTTTTCCTGCTGGGAAGTAACTTCCTTCACAACAACTTGGCCAGCTCCTCTAACTTTCCTGTCCCTTTTGGTTATAAGAACAGTCCATTCTGTTATTTAAGACTCAAGTCTCAGTTATTTTGATACTTCAGTCTCGAATCTCGTATCCTCCTACTCCCTCTCAAGCCACACTGTTGTGTCTTCCACGTGAAGGCTTGGAGGTTGGCAGTCTATTCTTCGTGGACTTGCCGCCTCCTCCTCTCTTTGAACCCCTTCCTTTAGTGATGAGAAGCCTCCTGCAGCCTCTGCTGGCCTGCTGTGGCACGGTCAGCGTGGAGGGAGCAGGTGGGCTGCAGCGCATGGTACAGAAGGGACACTGGTCTAGCTCTCCTTCAGTCTGGTCCTTTCTGATCCTGCTGTTCTCAGTTCACCGGTCAGCTTCCATGTGTACGTGTGAATGTGTGTGTGGCGAATGTATGCATTCAGGTTCACCCTGGCCCCTTCTATCTCTGAGAGTTCCCCTGTCTACCAAGAAGGCAGCTGTATCTTGGACTTGAGCAGTGATAACATCTCCAACTCTAGCCCTCGTTGGGCTTCTCATCCCCTGGTCCAGTGGTGATCTTGATGGTTCTGTGTTCCTCTAACTTCCATGTAGCTCCACGTGGAGTGGTGAGTGTTCTCTACTGCTGGAGTCCTCCTGTGGGTCTCCCAGGTCCACAGAGGCTTGGGACGGGATAGGGCTGCCACATCTGCTTTCCAAGCTTTCATCAGTCCCACTGAATGTAGCTCCTGACCTAGATGAACTGCCTTCAGAAACCTCCAAGTGAACACTCTTCTCTATATTCAAATATGCCCCCCACCCAAGACTCCAGGTGACGTGTGTCAAGTAAACCCTCTTCTCCTCTTTCCTTTTCAGGCAGTAGGACATACCAAGGACGACATGCCATACTTCTTTTCTCCTAGCACATTCTCTCAGTAGCTCTCAAGGCTCCATTCCTGTGGCTGTACCAGAGAACTTAGGGCCTGCAGTCCAGCTGTACCCCACCAGTTCCCCTTTCTCACAGTCACCTGCAGTATTTACTCACAGTTCTCTTGGAGACCATCTTACTTGAATTTGGGGATGGGAAGCACCATCTATGATCATGGCGACATGAGAGACGAGACTTTCATCAGGAACACGGACTTCACCAAAGACTAGTTTCTCCCTATCCAACCTCAACTCAGCTCATTTCTTTATCTACTGGGGACAGTTCAGAGAAGGAGCCCTCTGGGGAAGTACTTATCATCAACAGGTTTCAAACTTGGCTTTGGACCTCAGCCATGGTTCTGGGACAACAGGAAACACCCCCCTCTACATCCTATTATATCAGTGTCGGATTCTGTAATTTATTGACTTCACTTGAACTCACCAAACTCTTCCTGCTGTTCTTCTCTTCATCCCACGCTGGTTCAGACTGAGGTTGTGAGTGGAGCTAGCAATTTCCCAGATGTACAGTCTGGGCCTGTAACCCTGGCCAGTAACCCAAAAAATATGTCCCTGGTCCTTAATCAGAACATCATGGTGTGAGGGAAAGGACAGTTTTAACATAGGTCTGACCTTGGCTGTGGATCCAGGATCTGTGGCCACGATATTTCTCTGGCCCACTTCATTCTTCATTGTACTCATTTCAAGAAAAAAGTTTGGAATAGGCTAATTATTATCAAACTTATTTTGAGTAACAGAGTCCATTTTTCAAACTGGCTATTGAGAACTAGATCCTCCTTAATTCCCAGCTGTAATAGTCCTTAAGGCATCTACATGAAGTATGGAGACTCCGTGGGACAAAATTTGAGACCTACTTAAGTAGCATGTTGTCTTGCTGTCTTTTCAACCTTTAAATTATTTTGCGTGTGACTATCTGTACAAAGACAGAGCAAACCATTAACGCACGATTTCACGTTTATGTTTATTTGGCTTTTCATTTACATATTGGGCTCATGATCAGTAATGAGGCCACTTTTCTGCATGTTTTCTGATTGTTACCGATGCTTTTAGAAAGCAAAGGTTGTTGATGTTTATGTCTACTTCATTTTATTTGCAAAGTTAATACTTTGACAACTGCTGCTTCTGTAGCTCTCAAGTAGCATTTCTCAATGAGTTGGACACTAGGCTCTTGCTCTAGGAGATCTGAAACACAGAACTTCCTGGTCAAAAAAGTTTAAAAAAATGCAGCGTTCCATGTCCTCGTCTTAGAGATTTATGAAAGCCTCAGAGAAGTTCTGTAGCAAAGCACTGTGCTTAACTTTGTTTAATTCAGTATTTCCTAAACACTTGACCACAGAACCCTTTGCTTTTCCATACAACATTAATTAACATCCCATAGAAATAGAGTTCCTTCTAATATATTCTGCAAATCATTGCCTTGGAGGAGAGATCAGCACACTTCTTCTGCAAAGGGCCAGATGATAAATATTTCAGACTTTGTGGATTTCACTGACTGTTGCAGCTCCTCAGCTCTGCTATTGCAGTGCAGAAGCAGCCATGGCCAATATCTAAACAAATGTGTGTGGCTGTGTTCCAATAAGACCTTATTTACAAAAACGAGCAGTGGTAGAGATTTGGCCTGTGGGTTGTGGTTTGCTGCCCCAGTTCCTTCCTAAACAAGTGAAATTTATTCTGACTAGGGAAGGTATTATCACAAATAGTGAAATGACAACTTAGTTCTCTTCTAAGTTATTCGAATTTGTTGAACTTCAGAGCCTGGGATACCAGACTTCCCCAATCATCCTGAAGTTAGGAGCCAGCTAAGTGACTCACTTCATGCTGCTTCTTTTATTAGCTATTTATCTGGCTGTAAAATCTCTACCCAGCTCATGGTCTGTGTTGTTAACCATCAGCTGGTTTCACTAGGATGAAAGGCAGGCAACACATAGGAGATGGAGCAACCACCTCAGTGTCGACTCAATTATTATATCTGAAATGAACCATCTATATTTTTCAAGCTCTCAGAAGGAAAATGCTATAAATATAATCAGAGGCATTCAGACAATCTTGGCCATTTCCCCAGTGGTTTGCTGCTGCTGCTGCTGCTAAGTCGCTTCAGTCGTGTCTGACTCTGTGCGACTCCATAGATGGCAGCCCACCAGGCTCCTCCG
This sequence comes from Ovis aries, assembly GCF_016772045.2. NCBI lineage: Eukaryota > Metazoa > Chordata > Mammalia > Artiodactyla > Bovidae > Ovis > Ovis aries. The sequence continues at coordinate 54,840,262 of NC_056076.1, read as the reverse complement.
TCCCTGGGATTCTCCAGGCAAGAACACTGGAGTGGGTTGCCATTTCCTTCTCCAATGCATGAAAGTGAAAAGTGAAAGTGAAGTCGCTCAGTCATGTCTGACTCCTAGCAACCCCATGGACTGCAGCCCACAGGCTCCTCCGTCCATTGGATTCTCCAGGCAAGAGTACTGGAGTGGGGTGCCATTGCCTTCTCCTCCCCAATGGTTTACCAAAGTTAAATACCATATTAGTTGTTTATTGCAGCCTAACAAATAACTCTAAAAACTTGGGGGCTTAAGACAGCGAACATTTATAATTTAACAGTTAGCTTGACTTAATTTCACCTTCCTGGGTGGCTCAGTGGTAAAGAATCCTCCTGTGATACTGAAGACGCAGGGGAAGCCATTGGTTCGATCCCTGGGTTGGGAAGATCCCGTGGAGGAGGGCATGGAAACTCACTCCAGTATTCTTATCTTGGAGAATCCCATGGACAGAGGAGCCTGGTGGGCTACAGTCCATGGGGTCACACAGAGTCGGACACGACTGAAGTGACTGATCACGCACACCTGTGTGACTTAATCTCAGCAGCTGAGCTCAGGCCTAGGCTCAGGGTCTTTCCCAAGGCTGCCATTAAGGTGTTGGCGGGGTTGTGGTGTCATCTCAGGGTTTAGCTGGGAAAGGATCTGCGTCCAAACCCATTCACATGTTGGGTCTTGGGTCCTTGAGACATCCCTTTCCATGCGGGCTTCTCTGTTGGGCTGTTCACAGCCTATTGGCTGGATTCCTTCAGGGGGAAGGCAAAGAGAGAGAGCCAGAGAGCAAGCAGGACAGAAATCAGAGGGTTTTTTGGCCACCTAATCTTGAACATGACAAACCATCCTTTTTGTAAATTCTTATTAGAAACATGTCACTAGGTCCAGTCTACATTCAAGGGAGGGGACTCCATATGTATATGAATACTGGGAGGCAGAGATCAGCAAAGGCTGTCTTGAAGGCTGTCTGTGATACACACTAACTTCAACGAAGGTGACGCTGTAATTTTTAAATATTTATCTACAGTGACGATTCAATGTACCTGGCCCTGAGAAACAGAAAAAGATGTCTCAGTCGTAACAGAAGCATTAGACTGTGTTTCCATGATGGCTTGAGATGAGTGGTAAAGAGAAGGAATATGAGTGTGTGTGTGTGTTGCCAGGTGGCCAGAAAGAAGAGAAAGACAAGGCAAGAAGTTATGGAGGTATTTTTCTAGAGCATTATGTCCTCACTGGGAAGAGAAGGAGCAGAGGGGAAGCTGCTTGGAAGAGATACGGCCAGTATGCTCCTTTATAAATGCCTTCTTTCCTGCTGTACCTCAAGCATGGCTCCCCTTTTCCCAATCACTCCTCAGTGCTCTAGGTTAAAATGCACCTCAAGGAACACAGGACCACATTCTCCCATCACCCACGTATGTGTGTCATCTACTAACTATGATCTGTTACTGCCAAAATAATGTGATAGTTTTATCATTTTGATTGTCCCATCGTCCAATGCATAAATCACAAAGAAAAAGAAAATTGTGCAAATCAGCCCCAAACAAGGGACTAAAGGGGATACAATTATATGCTATATCTCCTTTCGATGATCTTATATTCCAATTATGGCAACAAGGCAAACATAAGGAAACAGTTACATTAAAATTAAAGATTGAAATAACAGTTCAAGATAACAATGGAAGGAATATCGTAAGTCAGCGTATGATTAATTACCAGCTGAATTATATAGAATCTATCACGATCGGAATTCAGTTCAGGGGAGGGAGAAAGATCGTTGTGAGGGAAGCAATCAGGGAACGTGTTGTGAAGAAGATCTGGAGAGGAAAGGGAAAGTAAGGGCATTCCAGGTGGATGGAACGGCACGAGGAAAAATAAGGCGAGACAGGTGTTTGGGGGAGACAGTGAGTTAACCAGTTTGGAGAGTGGGTTTTTGGAGGCGAGGAATCGGAGACAAGGTAAATGGTAAGTCAGACAGCCATGCAGGAACAGGTTGAGTTTAATTATCTAACCTGTGCCTGGTCCCTGAGGCAGATGGCTTGCCAACAAGCTTGCATGAATTACCCTCTATTAGAATTTTTAAAAAGGGGTAAGTTCCAGGTTGATTCACTGAACATCTTGGGCTCACAAGCCGTGCCTGTCTTTTAATAGCAAGTGCGGCAAGTGGAAACAGTACCTGGGCTTTGTCTCCATAGCAGCGACTCAGAAAAGCCTTGATGACATCCAGCTGAAAGAGATTGAGCTGTGGTCCCTCCCCTGCTCCCTCCCCGCCTCCCCACAACTACCACCAGAGGATGAGGAGGCAAGAAAGAGAAGAGGCATGGCTGTTGTTTCAAGAGACTGCAGGGCTCAGGGAGATGATGGTTCCGAAGACCAGGAGATCCTGGCTGGTGGAGATTTGGGGCGAGGACTCAGTGTCTTATCACTGTCGAGTCAGAGTCAAGTTAGGGCAGCAGCAGGCAGGGACATCGGGCTCCTTACTTCACACTCTGCCAGCTCAAAGCCCAAGAGAACTTAGTACTGGCGACACAAGTTCTTGAAAAAAAAAATGCCCACGTGAATTGAGAACTAAAACAGCCCCTCCCCCAACTCCCTACTGTCCCTTGTTATCATTGAGTCACTCAGTCATGTCTGACTTTTTGAGCCCCCATGGGCTGCACCATGCCAGGCTTCCTTGTCCTTCACTATCTCCCGGAATTTGCTCAAACTCATGTCCATTGAGTCAGGAATGCCTGTCCCTTAACCTCTAAATTCTGTCTGCTCATCCATCTTTAAAACAGAGAAAACAGTATAACCTACATCCTCCCTAGGGTTGTTTTGAGAATCCAATGAGCGCCATGGACGCAGAAGGTTTACAAAGTGACATATGAAGTCCTCGGTAACTGTTAGGTACCACTTAGGTAATGTGTTATTCTATCCGAAACCTCTCCAGATCTTTGTTACAAGGGTACAGAGCAAAGAGGTATTTGTTTTCTGTTAGATTTAGATCACTTTGAAAAGCTTGGAGTGACCCAAAGAGGGCTTAACACTTGAATGTCTCCAGGTTTGGGAATGTCAGAAAACATCCCCTCCTCCCATTCCTTCTTTCAGAAAACTACATTCTAAGTATGATCTCTACGCCAAACACTTGGCTAAACATTCCTTTAGCCTTTCTCAGCTCTGGGCGTGCAGGCCAGAACAGTACTCAAGTCCAGATTTCTGAGGAGTCAATGACCCTGTTTAGGTGCGAGTTCAGAGAAAGTGAATTAACAAGGTCTCTCAACAGATAGGAAAAAAGGCTTTCACGTTATGAAAGAAGAAAACAAAAATATGTAGTCAGTCTGTGCAGTTAGGAAGTCAATTCCAGTTGCGTGTCTGGAGCCGGAAGGGACAGCTTTGGGCGCCCAGTGACGGCGGACCGGCAGGCAGGCAGCTCTGAGTCTGGGACTGAGGCCTCATGGGGCAAGGCGGATGTGCACACAGCGAGGCAGGCGCGCATTGTGCACACAGCGAGGCAGGCGCGCATTGTGCACACAGCAAGCCGTATTCCATCTACAGCCGGGACTCTTTTCTCCACCTGGCTCCACCTCCAAACGCTCTGGGCTGTTAACTCGCTGGGAGGAGAGTGGCGTGAGGCCAGGGGAAGCATCTTCTTCTAACTTTTATTCTATTGTATTATGGTCATGACTGTTATTGAATATGTTCTGACTGATAGTGACATGCTAAGTGCCTTGTAGGGCCCAGAATTAAGTGTGGCTGTTGGCTCTGACCGGCTTCCCAGGTGGCTCAGTGCTAAAGGATCCAGCCTCCCAATGCTGGAGACCCTGGTTCGATCCTTGGGCTGGGGAGATTCCCTGGAGGAAGAAATGGCAACCCACTCTGGTATTCTTGTCTGGGAAGTCCCATGGACAGAGGAGCCTGGCAGGCTGCAGTCCATGGGGTTGTAAGAGTCTGACCAAGTGACTGAGCACCCAGGTTGGTTTTAGGCAATAGGCTGAAACCTTAATTTTGCAGACACAAAATCCTCATAGAGGGAGGGAAAGGCGCTGAAGAGTAAGCATCAGGGGGTACCTCTTCAGAAGACCCCCCCCCCATTTGGTTGGCCTTGACCTCAGGCTCCATCCAGAGGACGGTCTCTATGTGGTTGCCCCAAAGGGCACTGATTTCTGACGCCTCAGGAAACTCTTTTCCAAGATAAAGGGGCATTCAGAAAGTACCTGAAAGAATTTAAGGATTTCATTTGTTTCGGATATTCAGAAGAGTCAGACAGACTGCGGTGAGAAGGGACCTCACCCAAAATTAGGACTGATAATAGCTGGAAATATGGCATTTCCCATTTTGCTAATAAGCAGGTCACTAGGAGACTAACAGCCGACAAGAGCTCTGTCCAGACTGTGCCCGGCATTTCTGGCATCCCAAATTAGCAACAAGTATCATCAAGCAATGGGACTGGGAGGAATTCCAGAGGAACCAAATCATTGCTCTCCAAATAGATGGAGAGAGGATGTAGTGAGGGGTCAGAGGTGGAGAGGACACGCACAGGAAACCTTTGTGGTGTCGTTTCTGTCCCAGAACAGGATGCCGGAAGGAGAGGGGTCAAAGCAAAGGGAAGTCTAGCATCATAGTACAAAACGTTATCAGGACTGATTGGATTTTAATTGTTTCATTTTTTAGGGCAAGGGCTGCGTGATCACTTAGCCCCTGAGTCTCTATTGTGTTACATTTTTTTAAAGTTTATTTTTAATTTAAAGTCAATAATGAAAGGTTGAACAAACAACGGTAGAGGTAGGGGGTGAAGCCTAGGAATAGTTTGTTAAAAACACAGACACCGAGGGACTTTTCTGGAGGACTCTCTCAAGCTGCTTCTCCAGCTGGACATCTGGGTCATAATTCTGAGCTCCAGTTCTGGTTTGGGCCCTACTTAGATTCTCTGGGTGTTCAGTCCTACTGAGATGAACTTTGATAAACTCTGTTGACCCTGTGGTGGTTCAAAAAGAAAGAGAACTCTTTACCCTGTCAAAGAGAGAGTAGAAACTTCCAGGACTATCTGAGGTTCCCCTCCCCTTAAGTGCTGGGTCGCACTAAGAAACAGCTGATATTGTCAACACCTGAATCTGCAAAGAAACCGTGGAGTGATATATCCCTTCACCAGTGAATCTCTCATGAAGATCCCAGTCTATATCCAACGAAGAGAAGCAGCTTATGGCTTATGTGCCTAGAGTCACACGTCCCCAAGGGCAGGGGTGCTGGGGGTTGGAAAAGAGTTCACAAACATGCCCTTGGAATATGGAGAGTTCTCAGCATCTGAAAGTGTTCTCCCAGGTTGATACAAACATGTTCCAACTTCTACCAGTAGCTCCCAAACTCAATCTGAGGTCTTTGGAATGAGTTTCATGACGCTCAGAAGGTATCCATTTGCTATGGTCCTGACTATTTGCATTTTAATTGTCCAGAGGATCTGCTTGAAACCACCTCCAATTCCCTGGAGGAGTAGAGCAAACTCCACCTTGGGACTTTTCTGTTCTCCCCCCTCTTCAGGATGGCACTAAATGTGCTGTGTTTAGTCTCTCAGTTGTATCTGACTCTTTGCAACCCCATGGACTGTAGCTTGCCAGGCTCCTCTGTCCATAGGATTTTCCAGGCAAGAATATTGAAGTGGGTAGCCATTGCCTCCTCCAGGGGATCTCCCTGGTCCAGGGACGGACTTCACATCTCCTGTATTAGCGGCAGATTCATTAGTGCTGAGCCACCAGGGAAGCCCAATTTATCCAATTCTCTTCCCCAAAATGGTTTCTTCATCATAGCAAGTTTTTCCTTAAATACAGGAAAAAACAAATGCTTAAGAAAACATAAAGGCAGGTAAAAACATTGACTTTCTACAGAGAAGTAGAAAGTACATCACTGTAATGATGTGGAGCTTGGATTAAGGTTTCTGAAGTGGGACCCAGAGTTTGAACCTCTGCCCTGACTGCTTTCACTCAGATTTTATGAAATCCGTGGGTGTGTAAGTTCACGGCGAATGCTTCAGTGCGTCCCTGGCCATACATAAACATCTCCATGCAAAACAGCAAGGAGCGCTCTGTTTATCACAGCTGCAGTCAAGCCAACGAACCTGTTTCTATCATCGAGGATGGAATTTGTAAAACTCTGTCTTCCAAATACAATAACAAACCTCTTGTGTGATTACCGTTCCTTGGGGTTACCTGCTCAAATGCCTTGTTTCTATCAGGTCTCCTTTGAAGTGTCTCAAAGGATTGGGGCACTGCAGAGAGCCAGGTTCACGTTTTAAAGTGTAAAAGTTGTTTTAAACAAGCAATTAGCCAATCTACCAAACAAAAACAGCAGATTAAACAACACGAGAAGTCCTTGCCTCCTGTTTAGAATCTGCACCTCTTGTTAACACAAGGCAGATAAGAATGTGAAGTGTAACGGAAATTAAAGAACTAAAATCTTGTATTTACATAGACCAGTGTTATGCAACTTTCCAAAATCCTATCCCTTTTGGAAAAAAAAAGTCTAAATATTTGTCACAACCCTATCTGCGTGTGAGGAACTGCCACCAGGTGAGAATCAACATTGAAGGTTTCACTTAGTGTTGTTTCCTAAATAAAACTGTAGTTTCAATCCTTTTTCAATATGCCCAGAATTGTGAATATATTTTTTTCAGGAGAGCCTTCCCTTCTGCATTGACAGTTGCTGGCATGTGAGGGTCTTTAACCAAGTTATTGATTCTCTCACCAACCCTGTGAGGTTGGTAAATAGAGCAGATGTGGTTAAATTCATTTAAACACTAGGAGACAGAGGCTCAGAAAGTACAGTTACTTGCCTAAATTCCAGTTAGTAAGCAGGGAAACCAGAACTTACTCATAGGTAGGTTCTTTGCATTATGCTCTTACTGTTAAGGCAGTCCTTTTCATTGTAGGGGACTGGAATGCAAAAGTAGAAGTCAAGAAACCCCTGGTTTAACAGGCACCTTTGGCCTTGGAGTATGGAATGAAGCAGGGCAAAGGCTAATAGAGTTTTGCCAAGAGAACACACTGGTCATAGCAAACACCCTCTTCCAACAACACAAGAGAAGACTACACGTGCACATCCCCAGGTGGTCAACACCGAAATTAGACTGATTATATTCTTTGCAGCCAAAGATGGAGAAGCTCTTTACAGTCAGCAAAAATAAGACCGGGAGCTGACTGTGGCTCAGATCATGAACTCCTTATTGCCAAATTCAGACTTAAATGGAAGAAAGTAGGGAAAACCACTAGACCATTCAGGTATGACCTAAATCATTTCCCTCAGACTTTATTTTTTTGGGCTCCAAAATCACTGCGGATGGTGATTGCAGCCATGAAATTAAAAGATGCTTACTCCTTGGAAGGAAAGTTATGACCAACCTAGATAGCATACTCAAAAGCAGAGACATTACTTTGCCACCAAAGGTCTGTCTAGTCAAGGCTATGGTTTTCCAGTGGTCATGTATGAATGTGAGAGTTGGACTGTGAAGAAAGCTGAGTGCCAAAGAATTGATGCTTTTGAACTGTGGTGCTGGAGAAGACTCTTGAGAGTCCCTTGGACTGCAAGGAGATCCAACCGGTCCATCCTAAAGGAGATCAGTCCTGGGTGTTCATTGGAAGGACTGATGCTGAAGCTGAAACTCCAATACTTTGGCCACCTCATGCAAAGAGTTGACACACTGGAAAAGACCCTGATGCTGGGAGGGATTGGGGGCAGGAGGAGAAGGGGACAACAGAGGATAAGATGGCTGTATGGCATCACCAACTCGATGCACATGAGTTTGGGTGAACTCTAGGAGTTGGTGATGGACAGGGAGGCCTGGCGTGCTGCGACTCATGGGGTCACAAAGAGTCAGACATGACTGTGTGACTGAACTGAACTGAACTGAACTGAACCAAAGAAAGAATACAATGAAGACAATGTTCAGTTGGTGAACGGGAATTTGTAGATGACCACACTAAAAAAATCTACTCTTTCAGAGAACGACGGTCCACTTTTGCTTCCTTTCACTTTTGGAAAGAATCAAAACCTACCACTATTTACAATAGCCAAGACATGGAAGCAACCTAAATATCTGTTGACAGATGAATGAGATAAAAAAGTTGTGATGCATACTCACAGACACAAAGACACAGACAGACACACACACACACTGGAATATTAGTCATAAAAAGAATAAAGAATGAAATAATGTCATTTGCAGCAACATGGATAAAAATAGAGATTATCATCACTGAGTACGAAGTGAAGTAAGTTAAACAGAGAAAGGCAAATATTACTGTATGCATAGTATAACTATGCATGGTATTAACTATGCATAATATAATTGTATGCATAGTTGTCATAAATTACGGCATTATGTCATAAATGGCCACTCTCAGATGAATGAGACAAAGAAGTTGTGATACACACACATACAAACACAAGGGAATATTACTCAGGTGTAAATAGGATAAAATAATGTCGTTTATAGCAACATGTATGAAAACAGAGATTATCATCACTTACTACGTGAAGTAAGTCAGATAGAGAAAGACAAATATTAATGTCATAATTGTATGCATATCCTATGAACTTATTTACAAAACAGAAATAGATTCACAGACATAGAAAAAAAACATATGGTCACCAAAGGGGCAAGATGGGCAAAGGATAAATTAGGAGTTTGGGATTAACACATGCACACCACTGTCTATAAAATAAACAATAAGAATCCACTGTATAGCCCAGGGAATTATATTCAATAACTTGAGATAACCTACAGTGGAAAAGAATCTGAAAAAGAACATATGTATATATGTTATATATAGATGACTATGTATACATAACAGAATAGCTTTTCTGTACACTAGAAACCCTGTAAATCAACTATACTTCACTTTTTAAATATAAAATAAATCAGAAATCTCAAAACCAACAAACCCACCACAAAGATAACTGGGTGGTTCTTGGAAGCGCTTCTGGAATAGTCTATTTAGCATTTATCTCTTGTTTTCTGAGACCTGAACCATGTGAGAATAAGTAAAGCGGAAGACTGAAGGTTCGCAGTGACTTAAGACAGAGCTGGTACAGATGACACCAAGTCTCTCTCTCTGTGTCTCTTTATTTCAAACACAAGAAGCGGTGATTCCTATCCACTGGGGGTGATCTCAGGGTCCTGGGACCTGCTCATTTTTTCTGCCCTCGTCATACTCCGTTCTCTACTGGACAAACGAGCAGCACCTGTACATCCAAGAGCTATTTTCATTCTGCAGTTAGTCCTGACAAGGGCAAAAATTAAAGGCTCAGGCTCCCAGTTGGTAGGCTTTGGAATTAAAAATCTTTCCAAAGCGGTTTGATTTCCAGTGAGCCAGGGCAACCCCACTGCGTTTCTTGCCGTGGGTTCACCTTCAAATTTGAACCCCGCTTCTTCCTGTGTCCGTGCTGCCATTGCTGCCGTTCATGGAATTCCCTGCAGTCTCCCTCCAGGTGGGATCTGGCCTGTACAAGTGTTTGCTTTGGCCTATATAATATTTATTATTGATTTGAGCCCTCCTCTCAACTATAGCCCTTCTGGCTGGGGCAAGACCTGATGCGAAGAGCTGACTCATTTGAAAAGACCCTGATGCTGGGAAAGATTGAAGGTGGGAGGAGTAGGGGACGACAGAGGATGAGATGGCTGGATGGCATCACTGACTCAATGGGCATGAGTTTGAGTAAACTCTGGGAGTTGGTGATGGACAGGGAGGCCTGGAGTGCTGCGGTCCGTGGGGTCGCAAAGAGTCGGACACGACTGAATGACTGAACTGAACTGAACTGATATAATATTTGTTATTGATTTGAGCCCTCCTCTCAACTATAGCCCTTCTGGCTGGGGCAAGACACCCTTTCTTTCTTGTCTTCCTTCCTTACCTGAGTTGCTAGAATTTTCCCTTCTTGTTACCTCTGCTGAAAGGCATCCAAGAACATCTCCTCCAGCTTGCTGTACCCCTGCCCTCGGCACCCGCTGACTCCTACCCTCCTGCTTGCCAAATGGGCTGCCTTGACCATCGACAGTTACCGAGATGTGTCTGAGCTTGGGCCCCATGTGTCTCCTGTCATATTGCCCTCACCAGGCTTGGCTCCTTCGCTGGCTCTCTTTCACCCAGTCCCCATGTCAGTGGGTTCCCAACATGCCTGGACTGAGAGGGTCTGGCATGTCTTAGGGCAACTGAAAGGCTCTTGTGTTACCACCTCCCAAAACAAAATAAAACAAAGCATCTCTTTGACTCTTAAGTTTGGCCTGCCCCTCTACCTGTCGTATTTTTTAAAGAAGAGATGGCCGACTGGCAGATCTGGCCCATAGAAGTGTTTAATTTGGCCTACATAATGTTTGTGTTTATTTAGAAAGTTGGTTTTCAATGTTTACAGATCAGTTACAGATTTTTGATTCCCTTGAAAATCACAAGTTCTGGCGTGGCTGAGCCCACACACTCTAGCCACAACTGTCTGGAGCAGAGGAAAGGTGACCCCTTGGAGGGGGGCATTAGGGAGGGTCATGGACTCTGGTTCCCAGGAGACTTCACTGGCATATTATCTGCCTGCCAGGGCAGCCTCTCTATGGGCACTGGATTTGCTCTTCTTGCTTTACGTTTGCGCTGCCTTTTAAACATGGAATTTTCTCCTTCTTCCTTTGTCAGCCTACCCAAATAGACATACTTCACTAATGTCAGCCATTTTCACCTTATTTTTACATGGAACTCTCTACATGGGTATAGATTACAGAATATGGAGCTGAAGGAGGAAAGGGAGGAGACCAAGTGGGAAGAATGAAAAAATCACATGCTTGCTCTAAACTGTCTGTCCATAGCTCTCCATCTTCTTCAGGGCATATCCCTCAAGCCAAGTATTCCTGCTGTTTGTGTAAGTCATTAGTCAAGATGCTAACACGTCAGACAAGCACAGATAGCAGAGTCTTACAGAAAGGATGGAAAGTGTTTCTCACTGTACTCTTATCTACTCACAGTCAGAATTCCTTTAGATGTAAGATAATACTTTCCAGGAGCTGGTTTTGTTGACTCATCTTGCTTGAATAAACTGATAAGCCCTAGAATGTTAGAATTTAGAGATCATCTAGATCAGTAGTCTTCAACCCTGGCTACCTGTCAATACAAACCTGGGGAGCTTAAAGAAATCTGGATGCCCAGCCTGCATGCAAAAGGAGTTAAATCAGAAACATGAGGGTGGGGCCAGGCACCATTTTTTTTTTAAATGCTTCTTGGATAATACCAAAGCCTAAGCAAGTGTAAGAATTATTGATCTAGATCTTAGATCTTGCCAGAAAAGGCTTGATTTTATGGGTAACAACTATGGTCAGTGATTTACCTGTAATTTACCCAAGACTCCAGGGCTGAAGAATGGAAGAACTGGGTCAAGAATCCTGGCTTCCTGACTTCCCTTCCAGGATTCTATACTTGACAAAACTCTGCCGCGCAGTGTGCAGAGCTCTAATACCCCTCTACAAACCTTGAGAGGTAGCAGGGAACTGTTGTGATACTTCTTGAAGAAAAAGCACAGCACTAGCCAACACCGCAAGCGAAAGAAAGCAAGAGGTGGCATTAGATGGGGACGCTTCCTCAGGCTGTGGTCAGCACCAAATGGAAGGCGTGATTCCACATGCATGAGCGATTAAGTGGTAAGATTATTTTATTCGTACGATGAATTTTGGTACTCTGAGATCTGAAGACTCTAAAAGCTGATGATTGGCAGTCTTCATGGCTACTAACAGAGAAATGAACAGCTTGACAAGGAAACGTACTATCAGTCTTTTTTGTCTAGAATGGGAGACAATAGCAGGATTGTTTTAATAAGAAATCTGTTTCTTTTTTAAAAAACTTAATTTTCATCCTAGTTTAGAGAAAAATTGCAAATATAACACAGAGTTCCCTGTATACCTCTCACCAAACTTCCCCTCATGTTAACATAACTATGGCATAATTATTAAAGTCAGCACAATACTTCTGGTCCAGTTCTATTAACTAAACTATAGATTTTGTTGGGATTTCGTCAAATGACCTTCATCTGTCTGAGGATCCAATCTGGGATCCCGCAGAGTGTATGTTTGTTATTCCTCCTTCATCTCCAGTTTGTGACAGTTCCTCAGTCTTTGTCTTTGGGGAAGTATTGTTTTGTATTGTATTATTGGCCAAAAAGTTTATTTGGGTTTTTCCATAAGATCTTATGGAAACACCTGAGCAAACTTTTTGAGCAACCCAATAGAACGCTCCTCAATTTGCATTTATCTGGTATTTTCTCATGATGAGAATGAGGGTATGCATTTTGGGTAAGAATATTACAGAAATGGTGTTGTATCCTCAGTGCTCATTTCAAGGGGTTTATAAAATCAATGTCTTATTATTGATGATGTTAACATTGATCACTTGGTTAAAGTCTCTCTATTTCTGATGATCCAACTGAACGAATGAGCTAGAAAACTTGGCATAAGAGAATCCCCTAAGTAGAACTGTATGCTTTGGTGGAAAAAAAAAAAAAAAAGACTATGTGGTATGATTTCAAGGGTCTGAGATTGCTCTTGCCTCTCTCTTCTCCTCCAACAACCAAATCCTTTTCCCTACGTGGGCTGCTGCCTGAAATTCTACCATGAAAACTTCATCCATTTAGCCAAGACTTTGATCCCTATTAAGATACAGATGCTAAGGGAAGAATTCCACTTGCTGCATCCAGCTGTCCTTGGCGGCACCTTTGGAGGGGAGGTAAAGCAGTAAACATTTTCTGCTTCTGTCTGGATAGGGAAGCCGTGAGGTTCCTAAAAGGGTCCTGAAAACATATGTTCCATCAGTGCCAATGTGGTCTCTGAAGCACGTGCCTGAACTCCCTGGCCTTTGGCTCAAATCTTTCACAGGCTTTTCATTTCCTCTGGCTAGGCCTCTCTCTGCTCTGTGACTACAGCCTCCCTTCATCTTTTCCACCCTAGCTCTCTCCCATCCAGTGTCTAGAAGATCTTTTCCATTCCTATTCTCTCAGCTGTGACATGTGCCATTTTCCTGGCTTGAAATGTCTTCCTCAGTTCTCTTCTCTGGTTTCTTCTCTTACCAACCCAACAGGTCTTCACTTAGTTATTACTTGCCCAGAGTTCCATGAATTCTCCAGGGAGGCAAGCTGCCCTTCTTTGAGCCCCTGTAGCCCTCTGTACTTGCTCTTCCTTGCAGTTATCATTCTGCTTGGTAATTTTCTCTAAACTTAGAGTTCTCTGTCTAGACTAAGAGTTAGAATTTGGGCCCCCTCCTGTGTTTTTAAATAAAATTGAATTGGATCACAGCTATGCTCTCTTCTTTATGTATTGTGAATGGCTGCTTCCATGGTATAAGACAGAATCTAGAAGATAGACACTACACAGCCTGCAAAGTCTGAAATACCTACTAGTTGGCCATTTGCAGAAAAAGTTTGTCAACCTCTGATCTAGACTGGGGACTTCCCAGTGGTAAAGAATCTGCCTGGCAAGGCAGGAGATGCAAGAGACACAGGTTTGATCCCTGGCTTGGGAAGATTCCCCTGGAGTAGGAAATGGTAACCTGCTCCAGTTATTCTTGCCTAGGAAATTCCACGGACAGAAGAGGCCTGGAAGACTACAGTTCATAGGGCCACAAAGAATCGGAAGCTCTACATTATGCTTTAGTCTAGAGCCCCTGCTCTAATGCATCTTGATAAATAATTGCATTAATCTTGTCTGCTCTTGAACTCATATCTTTCAGCACCCCAAGATCCAGCCCAAAGTAGATCTTCAGTAACTATTTGTTGAACAAAGGCAGACTTCACAATTTTGGCCCAGCCCCATCTTAACCACATGTTAGAGCCGAGCAGAGTGACTAACACAACAAAATTAAATGAAAAAAAGTGAAAGTCGCTCAGTCCTGTCCAACTCTTTGCAACCCCATGGACTATACAGTCCATGGAGTTCTCCAGGCCAGAGTACTGGAGTGGGGAGCCTTTCCTTTCTCCAGGGTATCTTCCCAGCCCAAGGACTGAACCCAGGTCTTCCAAATTGCAGGTGGATTCTTTACCAGCTGAGCCACAAGGGAATGAAAAAAAGTCTGTCGTATTTTTCTTTGTTTCTGAGGAAGAATTTATCGATGGAAGTAAGTCTATGGCTTATTCTCAGCCTGTGTGTCACAGTTCTCAACCTGAAATTAAAAAAGGAATGGTTTTCAGTTCAATTAAGCCCACAAACCTCGTCTACAAGATGGTATTATAGTCACACAATGTGGCCACATGTTAGACTGATACTGATCAGTTTTACTGGTATTGCTGGGATTTCTTTCAGGACCCAGGAAGCACAGACCGGCTCAGGTTGAATTAAAAAAGAAAATAACTTGTGATTGGCAGAGACTTTCCTGGTGAAAATGCCACACTTAACCAGGTTAGATACCACTTAATAAGGTCACAGAGGAATTAAAAAGATTTCCCATAAGTGAGTAGCTAAAATTAAATTAGCAAAATTAAGAAGTGGACAGGAGAAATGTTTATTCTGTTTGCCCTGATGACTTGGAAACCTATTTGGTCTTCAGCCTAGGAGGCCTGACTTACACCTGTGTCTTGCAGGGGTTTGTGGATTTCATTACCCCTCCAAATATGAAAAAATATAGACTGTGTTTTCAGACTCTTGACTTCCTCTGGGAGAGGGTTTAAGATCAAAGCAACTATTTTGACAAACATTTAAAACATCTTTTCTCTTCCTGCTTTCCTTCCCCCTACTGCTTCGCTTTTGGAAACACGAAACACACCCAGTCTTCCAGACTCTGATGGCCCTACAGTACTCCTTTTCCTTAGCAAGGACCACATTACTGCCATGATTTATGGCTGGTGAATAATTAGGAGCCTGTTGCTATGGTCTGGGGTTGAGATCAAAAGAACCATGTGTCAAAGTGGAGGGAGGGGTGGCTGGAGCAGAGGCAAAGAGTGGTGGTGTTTGTTTGTAATCCTAACCAGAGAGAAGCTGGGCCATCGTTTAATTGGGAAAAGGCTCAGCGTCTGAAGAAAACTGTGAAAGAAGAGCCTGTTCCATGAAAAGGATCTGTGTGTTTTGCAAATCAACACTATTTAGTGATAGGTGAACCCCTGGGGGATCTGGAGGCTGGACGGTTTCAATTAGTACTCAAAGGTCTGGAGAAAAATGTGAAATATATGAATACTGAGCATAAAAAAATTGCCCAAAGGGGCTGACTTATGAGATTTCTGGTATTTCCTTCTTCTGTTCAAAAGGAAATGCCAAAGAAGAAATGCAGTATTTCAGTATACTTCTGTCTCTGTCTTCCAAGTTCCCAGCGAACATCGATTCTCGGCTTTCTCTCTGTTCCCCCAACCTCTTGCTGATGAAGAGGACAGAGGGATGGGGTACCCAGGCTGCACTAGCCTGGGCGTCCAGAGGTGTTAGGGGCAGGGTGCACAGCCGTGGGGAGGGTCTCTGAGGTTCCACGCAGCATATTTATGACTCTGTAAGTCACACAGGGAGTGATGGCAAACGCCCCGGACAGGGTGTCAGGAAACCAGTTCTCCAGCTGTGGCGAGGCTTCTAACACACCGTGTGGCCTTGGACAGATCCAGATTTCTGGGTTTCAGTTTCCTTATCTGTCAAACGAGATTGACTGGCTCTGATGGACCCTCAGCTCTAAAATGCCGTGATCAGATTCCTCTCCCCAAACCTTAGAGCTTGTAAGGGAAACTCCTGCTCTGAGCAGAGGTCCTATTCAAATCTGACTTTCCTTCTTGAGACGACGGAAATATTGAACCCAGCTGTGACCGGAAGGCACTTTTAAATGAAATAGTCAGCTCTGCAAGGGAAGTATTCAGATTCGAACACACCCAAATGTGCGAGGTTGCAGAAATTGAACGGAAAAGACTCGTGGGTGCTCACAGTGAATGGAAAGCAACTGCAGAAGTCGTCCATGTTGTAAAACCACGGGGATCGGAGGGTAATATCAAGAAGAAGGGTGCACTTGAAATAGGGTCATTTGCACAGACGGAAATGGACATGGAGTCTGTCACAGAGAATGAAGTAGGTCAGAAAGAGAGGAAAAAAATCTCGTATATTAATGCATGTACGTGGGATCTAGAAAAATGGTGCAGATGAGCCTCTTTCCAGGGCACAGAAAGAGATGCAGATGCAGAGAATGGACATGCAGACGCGGAGAAGCGTGGAACGAATCAGATTAGGAGTGACATCTACACACTACCATGTGTAAAGTTAAAAAAAAAAAGGTCACCTGCCACAAAGCACAGGGAGCCCGGCTCAGGGCTCTGTGATGACCTAGATGGGATGGAGGGAGACTTAGGAGAGAGGGGATATGTGTACATGTATAGCTAATTCGCGTGGTCGTACAGCAGAAACTAATACACGGTGGTAAATCAGTTATACTCCAGCAACAACAAGAGGAGGAACAGGCCTGCGCAGAGTCCTTTAACCATGTTTGAAGAGAGCTGCAGAGCAGTAGAAAGGACTGCTGCAATCCTGGGGTGAAGTTTCCAACACTGAGACCCACGTTGCCAGGTCAAGTGCGGCCACGGATGACCTTTGAGAGGCTGGGACCCTTCGGGAGTCGTGCATGTGTGTCAGTGTGTCCCATGATTGAGCTCTGGGGCTCTGCCTGCCGGGGCCTTGGCAATCCCGCATGACCAGGGTACCACGCTGCCACCTAGTGTGGGCTCAGGAACTCGGTGTGCTCCTGAGATGCCGAGGAGCCAAGAGATGCGAAGGCAGAGGTTCCCAAAGGCTCCCCGATAGAGGCCTCACTCCTGTTAAGCGGTGGGACCCCCGGAGCCTCCTTCCTCCTTGAGAAACCCCACTCCTAGTTACGGACACATGCATTCTCTCACCAGCCTTCTTACTTCTTGGGATGGAATCCTGAATTCCACACGGAGAAGGCTCCAGCTCTGGGACACCAACCATTGGCATCCACAGGGAAGAACAGAACTTTGAAATCAAAAGTGATAAACAGGGAAGCACCTCCACTGGAAAGCCAGAGGAAGAAGAAACAGATCGCCACTTGCCATCAACCTTCTCCTGCTCATCAACAGGGAAGGTGTGAACTTTGAAAAGTTTCCTTTGCCAATTATGCAAAGGTGTTCGATCCCAAAGGTTGCCGTTCAGGTTAGTGAAAGGTGGGTATCTCAGAACTGACATGATACTGTGAAAATACACCCCCGGATGTCTCTTCCAAACACGTGCCCACCATGGAAACGTATTCTTGATAAGGCATGGAATGGGTGGAATTATGCTAATCGACACAAACCTTACAGGGTGAGTAATTTAGTAACCTCTTTCTAAGTGTAAGAGCCTATTTTAAAGTTCTAAATGGCGCCATAAATGTAGTCAGGCATATATTTCCATATTGATACTGGATAATAAACACAGTCGGAGTCTAAAGTACCTTGAGGGACATCCTGCTGGGATTATTATCCTGTACTTCCCTCCTAATCACTAGAGCCTGAATTTCATACTCAGGGCTCTCTTTACCTAACACTTTGTCAAGTCCAATACATTTTGGTTCTCTTACCTTTCCTGGAAAGGCAGCCATAAGCATGGAACAGTTGTCGTTTTTCTCCTCGGCACTGACTTGAGATCTTTTGTTATAGTCTAAGCCCATATTTTTTGAAAATAGAAGTGATGGGGAGCATTGGATTGGGAGTTTGGGATTAGCAGTTGCAATCTATTATATGTGGAATGTATGGATAAGGTACAGCACAGGGAACTATAATTAATACCCTGTGATAAGCCCTAGTGGAAAAGAATAGGAAAAAGAATATGTATCTATACAGTTACTCATACTGTAAGTATGTGTATATATATATATATATACACATATATATATACTGTAAGTATATATAAAATGTGTATATATGGAAAACTTAATCACTTTCCAGTCCAGTAGAAATCAACACAACATGGAAAGTCAACTATACTTCAATGAAATAAAAAATTTTTTAAAGTTAAAAAAATGGAGGTTTCACTTCCAAACCTTAAAAAATACTGTGTTAGAAACCCATGGATGCTGAGGCCAAACTAAGTCTTAAATTGCCATACAGAAATTTCACTACTGCTGCTGTTGCTGCTAAGTCGCTTCAGTCATGTCCGACTCTGTGCGACCCCATAGACAGCAGCCCACCAGGCTCCGCCATCCCTGGGATTCTCCAGGCAAGAACACTGGAGTGGGTTGACATTTCCTTCTGCAATGCGTGAAAGTGAAGTCGCTCAGTCATGTCCGACCCTCAGCGACCCCATGGACTGCAGCCCACCAGGCTCCTCTGTCCATGGGATTTTCCAGGCAAGAGTACTGGAGTGGGGTGCCATTGCCTTCTCCGGAAATGTCACTAAAAAACTGAAAATATTTGCATTTCTAGAAATCCTCTCGTGGCTTAATAAGGAGCCAGGGTTATAGTCATAAAGCTTTGAAATAATAAATTTGCATGGCGAGAATACTGCTTTCTGCCTGTAAAGCTGTTGGTGCTTTTCCAGAGATTCATCTCCTCATAAGCGTTCAGTGCCAAGTTTGAAGTCCACTCCACCACCCATGTTCCTTCATCTCTACAGTATTGGGTTTTTTTCCCCCCAGAACGGCTGAAGGATTCTCCTAGCTGATCTCGTTTTGCAAATCTTATTGTTAGTGACCTCTCTTATTTTGTGTGTGTGCTTTTAAACATTTTTAATAGACATTTACCAAACTGCCTTCAAGAAGAGTCTTGACCTGTTTACATGCTTTATAAACATTGTAAGATAGTTAAGATGCACGTCTAGGTGATTTGAAATATATTGGCATGCTCAGTCGCTCAGCTGTGTCTGACTCTTTGTGACCCCGTGGACTGTAGCCTGCCACGCTCCTCTGTCCTTGGGATTTTTCAGGCAGAGTACTGAAGTGGGTTGCCATGTTCTCGTCCGGGAGATCTTCCTGACCAGGAATCAGACCTGTGTTTCCTGTGTCTCTTGCATTGAAGGCGGATTTTTTATCTGCTGAGCCACTGGGGAAGCCGGAAATAATCACTACAATTAACTAATTAAAGTATCCATTTCTTCACACAGTTACTTTGTTTGTTTGTTGTTTGGTGGGACAAGCACACTTAGGATCCACCTTCTTAGCAAAAAAGTCCAGAGCACAAGTATTGTTACCTATCATCACATTAGATCTCTGGAGCTGAGGAATCTGGCAGAATTGAAGTTTGTATCCCACGACAAACGTCCTCTCTTCCCCTCCCCCCAGCCCTGGGGAACCAGCATTCTACTCTCTGCCTCTACGGGTTTGACTACTTTATATTCCACATGTAAACTGTGATTTCCCTTACTTTAACCCTCTGAGAAAATGAGAGTGTTGGGAGAGAAAAGTAACAGGAAAACACTGTGAGCAGAGACCAACTGTTCAATCTGATTCTTGTGCAGTGAAAATCACTCAGTTGTGTCTCTTTGCAACCCATGGACTATACCGTCCATGGAATTCTCCAGGCCAGAATACTGGAGCGGGTAGCCTTTCCCTGCTCCAGGGGATCTTCCCAACCCAGGGATCAAACCCAGGTCTCCGGTATTGCAGGCGAATTCTTTACCAGCTGAGCCACCAGGGAAGCCCGATGCTTGTGTGGGGGATGGGCTAAATCCAAATTTCAGCTTTGCTAGATGAGAGCCAAAAGTTCTGGTGACATCAGGTGCGTGAGTAGAGGAGAGGGTGGAGAGGAAGGCACAAGGACCATAGGATGGAGCTCACAATCCATCCCAGTCTCCATGGTCTTATCATTTCCCACGTGAGAGAGAGATGTACACCAGTTCATGACTTTCAGTGGCTTGTGGATCCCAAAACTCACTCCCAGTGGGTCTTTGATGCTTTACATGTAGATAAGAATCTTTTCCTCCTGTAGCATGGAAGCAACTTTTGGTGGCAGACTGTGTCAAATGAGGACAAAGAAAAACATGACTGTGAACCCAGGGAAGGAGGACAGTTGAATAGCATGCTCAAGAGCACATGGTGCGATCCCATGCCAAATAAAGATGTGGGTGTGTTGTTCAAAAATTATTAAGCATCTCAAGACAGCAGTAGCAGAACATTAAGTGGGGTGTTGTTTTTGTTCAGTAACTAAGTCATGTTCGACTCTGAGACCCCATGGACTGCAGCGTGTTAGGCTCTCCTGCCCTTCATTTTCTCCCGGCATTTGCTCAAATTCATGTCCATCGAGTGTCAAGTCCGACTGACCTTGATTCATGGACCCAACTTTCCAGGTTCCCATGCAATAAAAGCAGTGTGGAGCCTTCTAACTGGATGGCTCCTTACCACGGCACAAGTTTCATGCCTATGAGGTTGGCCCTGCAAAGGTCATGTGATAGTGGCCTCTGGATCCACAGATTTTGCCCTCTGGCTCCCAGATTCCATGTGATCTTTTCCCTTTCATTCAATTCTTATTGCTTTACCGTTTCATGGCAGTGATCTTGGTGTTTGCATTTATGATTCAAAACACAAGCTTCCTGGAAATCATCTAACAGCATTTGAACCTCTGTCTCTATTTCCTCATCCTGGTTCTGATTCTTTCTCTGCACATATTTCTTGAGAATTTCATTCTCTATGAAGACTTCAGTTCAGTTCAGTTCAGTTCAGTCACTTAGTTGTGTTCGACTCTTTGCGACCCCATGACCGCAGCACGCCAGGCCTCCCTGTCTATCACCAACTCCCGGAGTCCACCCAAACCCATGTCCATTGAGTCAGTGATGCCATCCAGCCATCTCATCCTCTGTCGTCCCCTTCTCCTCCTGCCTTCAATCTTTCCCAGCATCAGGGTCTTTTCCAGGGAGTCAGCTATTCACATCAGTTGGCCAAAGTACTGGAGTTTCAGCTTCAACATCAGTCCTTCCAATGAACACCCAGGGGACTCTCAAGAGTCTTTTCCAACACCACAGTTCAAAAGCATCAATTCTTCTGCGCTCAGCTTTCTTTTTAGTCCAACTCTCATACATGACCAACTGGAAAAACCATAGCCTTGACTAGACAGAACTTTGTTGGCAAAGTAATGTCCCTGCTTTTTAATATGCTGTCTAGGTTGGTCTTAACTCTCCTTCCAAGGAGCAAGGGTCTTTTAATTTCATGGCTGCAATCACCATCTACAGTGATGAAGATTTCAACCGTCACCAAATAATTTCAAGTGAAAAAGTCAGTCGTTTCCGACTCTTTGCCACCCCATGGCCTATAGAGTCCATGGAATTCTCTAGGCAAGAATACTGGAGTGGGTAGCCTTTCCCTTCTCCAGGGGATCTTCCCAACCCAGGGGTCAAACCCAGGTCTCCTGCATTGCAGTTGGATTCTTTACCAGCTAAGCCACAAGGAAAGCCCAAATAATACCAACTCTGAGATAAATACTTTTACCCTCTTCTCTTCTGGTTTAGACCAGTGCATGTCTAGGCAGCTCTGCTTGAGCATTCTTAAGGAACCACATCCTCAATACATCTCAGGCCAACTCATGTTTTCCTCATTCCTTTCTTCTGTTACCCTCCTTTATTGTGGTATGATTTAGGAGTCTCAGCTAGAATCCTTAATGATCTTAAACTTCACTCTTTGCCTCACTGCTCATTACCCAAGGCTTCCCCAACATCCATTCATCGTAACCTCCAAATATCTCTTGAATCTATCCCTTCCTTTCAATTTTCACTACATTTCATGCCCATCACCAAACTAGTCTCTCTATATCTGTACTATTCTGTCTTCGCATTGGATTCTGTCTCCAGGTTTTCTACCTTCTAGTTATATTCAATACATACCTGAAAAATGTTTTTCCAAGTTGTAAATTTGTTCAAGGTACACCCCTGCTTAGGCAGGCCTATTGTCTGATGGTTAAAGTTAAAACTTATTTGGAAAAGGACAAAGAATTTTGTTCTTTTAACAAGTGCTTTGTATTAATGCACATGTGTGAAATCTAGAGGAATGGTGTAGATAATCTTACTTGCAAAGCAGAAATAGAGACATAGATGTACACAGCAAATGTATGGATGCTAAGGGGAGGGCATAGAGAGTGGGATGAACTGGGAGGCTGGGACTGACATATACACACTATTGATACTATATAGAAAATCGATATAGTTGGTATCTCATTATATGAAAACCTACTATATAGTACAGAGAACTCTACTCAAAGTTCTGTGATGATGTAAATGGGAAGGAAATCCAAAATAGGGGGAATATATGTAAAAGTATAGCTGGTTCACTTTCCAGCAGGAACTACCACAACGTTGTAAAGCAACTATATTCCAGTAAAAATTAATAAAAAAATAAATATTTTTGTTTTTCTGTTTGATCCCAATTTATCTGAGATTACTTTTCCTTCTCCAGTCTTCCTAATTCGCACACCTTAGATCAAGCAACTCCAAACTATTTACCTTTCCTTGACTGTGTTGCCCTCTTTTATTTACTTAATTTTTTTAATTGGAGTATAATTGCCTTACAATGTCATATTCGTTTCTGCTATCAACACAGTGAATCAGCTATAAGTATACATACATCCCCTCACTCTTGACCGTCCCTTCCACTGTTGTAGCCACGCATTCTGGAAAACAAACTCACTCACAAGGACAAAGCAGATAGTGGAATGCAGTCTATTACACTGACGGGCCCAAGACAGAGTCTCCTCTTAGCCAAGGACCCCGACCAATTTTTTGTGAAAACCTTATATACCCTAAGTGTACATGCCCAAACCCACCTCCCCAGATTCCCTGAAACTAGTCGGAACAAAGGAAAAGAAAGATGCAACTTTAAGCCGTGATTCATATGCCTTAAGGTCATTCAGTTCAGTTCAGTTCAGTTCAATCGCTCAGTTGTGTCTGACTCTTTGTGACCCCATGAACTGCAGCACGCCAGACTTCCCTGTCCATCACCAACTCCCAGAGTTCACTCAGACTCACGTCCATTGAGTCAGTGATGCCATCCAGCCATCTCATCCTGTGTCATCCCCTTCTCCTCCTGCCCCCAATCCCTCCCAGCATCACAGTCTTTTCTAGTGAGTCAGCTCCTCTCATGAGGTGGTCAAAGTACTGGAGTTTCAGCTTTAGCATCATTCCTTCCAAAGAAATCCCAGGGCCTCTCATGAGGTGGTCAAAGTACTGGAGTTTCAGCTTTAGCATCATTCCTTCCAAAGAAATCCCAGGGCTGATCTTCAGAATGGGCAAGTTGGATCTCCTTGCAGTCCAAGGGACTCTCAAGAGTCTTCTCCAGCACCACAGTTCAAAAGCATCAATTCTTCGGCACTCAGCTTTCTTCACAGTCTAACTCTCACATCCATACAATGACCACCGGAAAAACCATAGCCTTAACTAGATGGACCTTTGTTGGCAAAGTAGTGTCTCTGCTTTTCAATATGCTATCTAGGTTGGTCATAACTTTCCTTCCAAGGAGTAAGGGTCTTTCAATTTCATGGCTGCAACCACCATCTGCAGTGATTTTGGAGCCCCAAAACAGAAAGTCTGACACTGTTTCCACTGTTTCCCAATCTATTTCCCATGAAGTGATGGGACCAGATGCCATGATCTTTATTTTCTGAATGTTGAGCTTTAAGCCAACTTTTTCACTCTCCTCTTTCATTTTCATCAAGAGGCTTTTGAGTCCCTCTTCACTTTCTGCCATAAGGGTGGTGTCATCTGCATACCTAAGGTCATTAATGGTGGACAATTATCAACAGGCTTGTGGTCATACCCCAATAAGCATAATAGAATGCATGCTTCTATTCAGTTACACAGATAATTAGGATTTTCTTTTAGGTGATGGGAGAGTTTAGATACGAGCCCTGGGGCTCTTCCTTCCAGGGGCTTGGTTTCCCAGTTGGTATGTAGTTTCCATAGATACTGGGCATACAGCTCAAAGTCCACAGTCCAGCCCAAGTTGGAGTCCTGCTTTCAAGATGGAGCCTGTTCTGTCTGTTTCCTCCTTCACCTCTGCCTTACCCCCTCCAGTCCAGCCATCTAGGTTGTGCAGAGCCGAGTGACCTGTGCTATACACTAGGTCCCCACCAGCTATTTCACACCTGGCATTGTGTATATGTCAATCCTACTCTCCCGGTTCACCCCGCCCCCTCCTTCCCCCTACTGTCTATCCTCTTTTAGATCTCCACGTTCTTTCCCTTGATGTTTATTAGGATCAAAAATACCTTCCCCTAAATCTTTACCCCCAAATTCCTAACTGTCTTTCAAGGTGCAGCTTATCTGATTCTTCTTCCAAGAAATCTTCTCTACTCCCTGTGGCCCCCACAGTACGTCTCACATAATTACATTGATTGCAATTAGTTATTTGCCTTCTCGACAATTAGCTGTGAACTCTTGGCAGTCTAGTATTATCCTATATCCTGCTTCATATCCTCAACAGCTACCAAAATCCCTAGCTCAAAGAATGAAATGACACAACGCTTCATGATTGTCCTAAGTACAAAGTTAAGGGTTTACCAGAACTCTTGACTCATGCATTCTGAAAGGGCGCATTTTGTTTTTCTGTTCAGTTGCAAATGGTAGAGCTAGGACCAAGGAGAAAGCAAAAAAACTTATAACAAACTTCCCATGCTGTCTCTGGAAGTGTTCAAACAGAGTCTAGTTACCTCCCATAAAGTGAGAATCTGCATTGGGATTGAATGCTCTCTTAAATTTCTTATACCTAAGCCTGTATATCGATCCCTTGGTGGATAAGATACAGTAAAATTATGTCACAAATAATAGAATCTGTGACATGACCTCAGCACCAGCAGTCCCTGTCCTTTTTATCACCACATACTCCTTTCCATATTTTAAAAATACACCTATAGGACTTCCCTGGTGGTCCAGTGGTTAAGAATCCAACTGCCAATGCAGGGAACAGGGGTTCGATCTCTGGTGTGGGAAGATTCCATCTGCTGTGGGTCACCCAAGCCTGTGCGCCACAACCACTGAGCCCGCTTGCTGCAATTACTGAAGTCTGAGCACCTAGAGACCTTGCTCAGCAACAAGAGAAGCCACCGCAATGAGAAGCCCACACACGGCAACTACAGCGTAGCCCCCCGCACGCTGTAACTAGAGAAAGCCAGCGTGCAGCACTGAAGGCCTAACACAACTGAAAATGAGTAAACATTCCAAAAATAGAAAATAAATGTGTGGTTACTATTTACTATTACTTGTCCTTTTAAGAACCTCTGTGAGAGAAAACTAAAAATACCAGACATTTCTTATTTTTGATCATTAAACTTATGTGTCAGGCTGGTCATGCCATTTATTTAAGCTCTTTCTGGCACAGTGGTCAAAGTTACAGTCCGTCCTCATATCGATCAGCTATGTTCCCACAGAGAATTGTCACCTCTTGCATTCTAAGATGCCTTTCTCATATTAGATGAGAAAGTAGGTACCTTTGAAAAAGGAAATGAGACTCCAACTAGATGGTGAGTCAATGGTATTTGTATGTGTGTATATATATTTTTACTAATATTTGTGAAATTTCAAGTGTCTCCAGCATCAGAGCTAATTTTATAAGGACAAAATCCAGTAATGTTGGGTAAAGCAAATAGTTTATTATTTATTTATCTTTAACATCAGACAGTCAGACCAGGCTAACAATGGAAAACACAGTAATGGCAAATCACACTGCACGCTACATTTGTACTCTTCTACACTGTGTTAAACAAATTTTGGTTGTTTTCCTTTTACCATATTTAAAGCTACTATGAGGCATGATTTATTATGCAATTACAAATGGTAATAGACGTTTCAAGTTTTCTAATTAGGACCACGAGCTAGCGCCCAAGCTTAAATTTCCTTGTTTGTCAAATGGAAACAAGGCTCTATGATGGTCTTATGTACAACCATCGAGAGAAATATACCTACCAAGTTTCTGAAGCAACAAAATTGTGTTTGTTTAGAAATAGAAATGCTTTTGGATAAGCCAGCTTTGGGGATCAGTAAGAGAGCAATAGAAAATAAAAGTAATTTGCATACCACTGTAAACATTGGTGACTCTAGGCAGTTCTGTATATGTAATTAACAAACGATGTACCTAGTCTCTGACCTGAGCAATTTTTAGGTTGTACTTTATTGCTACAAATGCCCGAAGAACTCAGAACAAACGACTAAGGGGACATTACTATCAGGCATTGTCACTGAAATCCTCCTCTGGGACCAATTTTCCAAAAGGGTTTTAAAGAGAAGACTGTTGGCTGATATTAAGCTTGCAAAAAAATCTAGAGGGAAATAAAAGATTGCATGAACAAAGCATGACCCTAGAATGAGCAGGAAGACCAGGATAAAAATACCAAGAAGAGTGGAGACATTAATGAGGTTGAAGATGTTGGTTAGATGTGAAGTCAAAAGTCCAAGGAAAAACAAGAAAAGCCAGTATATATTGCAATGAAAAGACAGTGAATATAGATTTAAATGTGTCGAGCAGGGCTGGCAAACTTCTTCTGCAAAGGACCAGATGGTAAGTATTTTTGGCTCTGCAGGCCATATAGTCCCAATCACAACCCTTCAACTCTCTTATAGTTGCAGGAAAGCAGCCATAGACAATTCATAAGGAGAGAGTGTGGCTGTGTTCCAATAAAACTTTATTGATGAAAACAGGAATCAGACTGATTTGGCCCACACTGATTATAAACAAGAGAGGAAATAATCAAGCCAAACTGATTCACCAAAGTTCTAGCACTGTTGGCCATGGAATGATATCAGTTTAGTCGCTCAGTCGTGTCTGGTTCTTTGCAACCCCATGAACCGCAGCACGCCAGGCCTCCCTGTAATGGCCCCCAAACTGTGGTTTTCATTGAAATCATATCCTTATGCAGGATTCCTGGTGTTAAGTGAATGATGGCAGTGATCCTGTTTAGGGATGACCTAAGATTATGCAGCAGGCAAAATGTCTACTTTCTCCTTATTTGTGCTCTTTTTTAGTGGGTACTTCCCACTAACTCCCATTCTAAGTACCACTTACATGCATCTTCCAAGAGACCAGGCATTGACTCCCCACCATTGTTGGGCTAGGGCATGATAGTTGACTACCGTGGAAATCGATTTGAACAAAATTGGGAATGACTTTCTAAACATGATGGGCTTCTCAGGTGGTGCACTGGCAAAGAAACCACTTGCCAAAGCAGAAGACACAAGAAGCAAAAGTTTGATCTCTGGATCAGGTAGATCCTCTGGAGAAGGAAATAGCAACCCATTCCAGGTTTCTTGTCTGGAAAATCTCATGGAGAGAAGTGTCTGGTGGGCTACAGTCCACGGGGTTGCAAAGAGTTGGACACAACTGAGCCCACACACATATACACACTTTAAACATGATAATAATAGGAATCTAGCAATTTAAAATGGTCACCATAAGTTAATTCAATTAACTCTAAAATTGTCATTATAAAGACTTGAATCTATTTCATAAGACTGGAGACCTAGTTTTAATCACAGACATTATTTATAATTAGGGACAGAGCATTACTGGAACTCAGGTCAAGAGCTTCCTAAGTTAGAGTTCTTTTGTCCCATTTGATGCTACTCAATTTATGTTGCTACTTTTCAAAGTCTTGGAAATATTTTTAATTAAATGCAAGAAAGATCAATGATCCCATAAGATCTGGATGCAATCTCTATTCCTTCTGTATTGTGGATAAGAAGTAGGAGAGATTCAGTCTTGCTTAATATCTGGGACATTGACCAAGTAACCTTTTCTTCCATTCAAATTAGTTTCATGGAAAGTAGATTGCACGCTGGCCCAGGAGTTCTCCACTTGTGAAGACACACACACTAATGCACCAACCATTCTTCACTCTCTTGTTATCAAATAACTACTTTTATGCAATGACTGCTCAGGCTGGGGATACCAGACCTCACAGTCAAAGACAGCCCTCCCAGGTGGTTTCAACCTATTACCAACTGCCCCAGCCAGCCACAAACATGAAAAGCTAGAACAACATGTGCGTTTCTAAGAGGAGAATCATTATGCTCATAAGCAGTCAACACTACAAGGACTGCTTTTGCTAGATGTCATTTGGCCAAACCCTAACATTGCTAGTTTAGCTGATGAAACTTAAGCATTCAAGTCAAATAAATTGGATTACTACCCTTGGATTGAGATAAATCATTTCCCCCAATTTTGGGTCTGTTTGCTTTGGCTGAGCTTAAATCCTGCAAACTCTGCTTTTGATAACCACACTAAAGCGGCAGGGAGTGAGCTAGCAGCAGGAGATGTGAGAAAGATTGAAATAGAAAATACATCATCAACAAATGACATTTTAGATTTTTTTTTTTCCCCTCCTGGATGTTTCAGAACCTGGAACCCTTCTGTAATTGCATTCTTTACCCTTGACCCAGAAACTCCACCCTTCCCTGCAAATAGAATTGGAGATTAATGATGGATTTGTAAGGAAGGGAAGATATTACTGGTAATTCCTCTGCTTGTCCCTCATGAATTCAGTAAGGTTTTCCATGAGGCAGGGAGTATCGTAACGTATATCTGCTTCTAACCTGGCCAAGTGCTAGTGTACCCTCTCCCTGTTCAGCTTCCTTGCTTAGGAGACAAACTCCAGGTTAGTGCTGCCCAGGCAGCTGGAAGGCTACTTAGGGCTTTGACTTTGGGGCCTCTGACCTGTTTTTGGAATCTGTATTTTGGAGTCACTCAAGTGTTGCAGAAGAGCCAGAAAACAAAGACTAAGTTCTTTGGTTGCTTTCAAACTGCTCAGTCATCATCATCGGATCACAGGCTTATGCAGTTTTCCTGGGAGTTAAATGGATGATATCAATGGTCTTATTCAGGGGTGACCTAAAATTGTGCAATAGGCTAATTGCCTACTTTTTCCCTTGGCCATGCCACGTGGCAGGGAGGATCCAATTCCCTGACCAGTGATCGAACCCATGTCCCCAGGAGTGGAAGCAAGGAATCCTAAGCACTGGACCACCAGGGAAGGCCCTCTTACTTTCTCCTGACTTGTGCTTCTCCTGGAGTTGTAGGTATCTAACTCTATCCCTCACCCAAACACCATTTAAATGCATACTCCAAGAGACCAACAGTCTGCTCCCCGCCATTGCTGGGACAATGGCTTGTGGGTAACTTTACCTTTCTGATGCCTAAATTTCTCCAACGTCCTCCATTAATTCACATTAAGTTATTAACAATTGAAAAAGGTTGCACTTAGGAAACTGTTTTCTGCAAAGAAATAAAACTCCAGGCATACAAGACTGACATAAAGGAAATCCCTTGAGAATGTGGAGGCAGTTTGCATTGTCCCTTGAATCTCGTCACTTTATTCTTCTCCACTCAGTACTTAACTGCCTCCTGGAGCTCTTGACTGATTTCAAGGCCACAGAGGTCAGGAAACCATTTGGAGAGCCTATTGCCATGTGGCTTTTATGGGATCCTTGTTTAAAATTGGGTGAAATATCATATTCTCTAACTCTGGGAATATAGGCCAACCTATTCTTGGAAAGTTAAACGGAGGGGAGGTCCCAGAAGGAAATGGAAGCTAATAAGTTGCTCAATGCAGTTACAGAACAGCCTGATCTGGGTGCTTCAACTCCCGTTCATGTCTTAAACCAAAAAAACTTGGCCACAGAGCCACGAATAGCCAGGACAGGAGTGAGGAGGTTTTGTGCGTATGTGTGTTTTTTTTTCCCTAGGAAAAATAAGACTCTTGAAAATCTTTTTTCACTCAGAAAAAAATATAGGCTGAAGAATTTAATAAGATGGGGCCTTTATTTAGAAACAACATGCCTTCCTGTGAACACAGATCTCCCTCGGAAAGAGGCTAAGAATGGACCTGTACAATTATTTTCTGGCAAAGAACCAATCACATTTGGAGACCTCGGCAGCTGAGCCCAGAGTGACAGCTGAAAACTAAAACGTGTTGCAAAGATCAGAGACATTGCTGAATGCTCCATTTTGAAGTTTGATCCAAAGACCCAATTTATGTCATGTTGATTTTATTGCAGAGAGGAGGTTTATTCCAAAGGCTCTTTTAAGCCCTAACCCTTTCTTTTGCTTGTTTGGCTCTTCAGTCCCACGGGATTTCCAACATCCCTGGAAGGTATTTGCCCTTCAGAAATGAGTCCAACAGTGCTTAGGAAGGCATTAGGTGCTTCTCCGAGCCGGCTTCCTCCCCCGCAAGAACCATGGTTACAAGTCGGCAGTTTCCCACCTTACATTAAGGGAATGCATTTCTCATTTTGCCTGAGGGCTCCCTGTCAGTTCTGGGTTCTTTTGAAATATCTATGGCTTGCCCAACATGAAAGAGAATCAGGACCAAGTAGATAAAGTGTTTATTCCTATCTAGATTTTCAAAAAGACTTATTAAATGCTTGGAATAATAAAAGAGACCATTAAATAAGGGGTAGTTCGGGGTTTAGGATCCTGGGCTCTGCAGACCGACAGCTGGGGTCTGGGGAGTACCTGTTTTGTGATCATGGACAATTCATTTCTTGAAGCCTCTGCTTCTCATCTATTAAAAAAAGTATAATAATCTCTACCTTATAGGGCTATGATAATTAAATAAGTTTTAAATGCCCTGTAGTGAAAGCTTTCAATACATATGATGTAATAATATGAAAAGTTGGCGTGGTTCAAAGTGTACATATTAGAATACGAGATCAGAGGTGTTCAAAGAACACAGAATGGGGTTATGCAGTTGAGGGTGGATTAAGCTGAGTGGAGTCTGTGTTTTTTCCATAGCCTTGTCCAAAACCAAAGTGCGAATTTGCTGCCATCTCTAAGGAACCAACAGTTTTCTTTCTCCACTCTATATTCTAAGGTTAATTATTCTATATGTATACTCTCAGAGCCTTTTGAAACCTGCATGAGATTTTTGGCATCAGTAGGGCTTCGCCCCCTTTTCCTTGGTCCCCATCCTCACAGCTGGTAGATGATGTTCCCCATTGTATGCGTGGACTCCTGGCCAACTTTCTGCTTCTGTGGCTGGCCTCCATCTGACCTAGTTCAACCCAATTCTTCAAACTACGCTTTAGGAAAACTCTTTAGTTTTGGGTGTTTTATTAAATTCAGATGCATTGTGTTCATCAAGTTTCCTATTCTAATTCTGGGATTTGGTTTAAAAGATCCAACTGGTATACCATGTCACACTTACACATTTCGAAAAGGACCCAGAAAATTTAGTCCATGGAATTCTCCAGGCCAAAATACTGGAGTGGGTAGCTGTTCCCTTCTCCAGCAGAATCTTCCCCACCCAGGTATCAGTCCTGGGTCTCTTGCATTGCAGGTGGGTTCTTTACCAGCTCAGCTACCAGGAAAGTCCTGGAAAATTTAGTGGGACTCCTTAATTAACACAACTGCATCGCAGTTACAGTCTCTAAGAACTGACACATTTCTTCCTTGATTCTTATATTTTCTCTGCAGTTCCAAGCCCCACAATTTGTAGTCTACATGTCCCTGGAATCTACATCTATTTCAAAGGCATGTTGGATGAATATCTTTCCTTTGCTATGACCCTAAACTGCTGCTGCTGCTGCTAAGTCACTTCAGTCATGTCCGACTCTGTGTGACTCCATCGACAATTGCCCACAAGGCTCCGCTATCCCTGGGATTCTCCAGGCAAGAACACTGGAGTGGGTTGCCATTTCCTTCTCCAATGCATGAAAGTGAAAAGTGAAAGTGAAGTCGCTCAGTCGGGTCCGACCCTCAGCGACCCCATGGACTGCAGCCCACCAGGCTCCTCTGTCCATGGGATTTTCCAGGCAAGAGTACTGGAGTGGGTTGCCATTGCCTTCTCCAAGTTTCTATTGAAACCAGAGTAGTCCCTGAACTGGAAGAGCATAATTACTTTCTCTCTCCTATAGAGGGTACAGCTCCTACTCAAGAATTCCACTGAACAACAGAAGACTCCATCCTAAGTGACCTCCTGGATGAAGATTGTATCTGAGAACTTGACCTCGGAGACTCTAAAATATTCATTATCAGTTGCTTTATTGTCATTGAAACAGATTAATTGACTTACCTTCTGGAGCTTTTCAATTTGTGCAACTCAAGTTTTTAGCTTCAGTTTCCATTGGTTTTCCCAATCAGAGCAGTGGTTATAATGAATCATTGGGTTATGGAGAAATCACTGACTTTGGGGGACTCCTGTGCCACAGCTCAAATCTACAGTCCCTTAATTGTGTGGCAAGTTTTCACGTTGTTGTATCTCATTTTCAACAGATTTCATGTGGGAAAAGCTGTGAGCTATGGCATGTGTTTATCCCAAAGGCGAGGCCTAGTTCAGGGATACAGAAGTAAACCGCATTCACAAAAGAGCCATGGTCATACATGTATTTTTTTTCCACACGTGTTTTTGTTAATATTAAGCAATTATTTGCAAAACAATTTGATACAATTTCTTGGTAGGATTGTTTTACAGACTTCTATCAGCTGTTGCAAGAAAAGAACTAAGCTGCAAAAGGGATTTAAGTCATATCTTATTACTCTTTGTTACGGTATTGAATTTGGTTAAAAATCAGTCAGTTCGTTTAGAAATTATGTTGCTGACAGACAAATGCAAAATGCCAGATGGTGGAGATTGGTAGAGACCTAATATGAGTCGATGAAAAGTCCACTTTGACCTGGTATTCTTGTCCCTTTAAATGTTATTTACTTTTATTTTTGTCTCCCACTTAACTGAATTTTGCTGTCTTATGAAACATAAAAACTCATAATGTACTTTAACCCTAATCTTATTTAAGAGGTTGTTTAATGCAGATCTAGATTCTTGTGGCCTCTATAATCACAAAGTGGTCTTGGTTGACTAATTTCCCTGGTACCACTAATCCTAGAACATAGTAAAGATCTACAATGAACCACTTGTCATTTAAATTAATTCTACTTTTTATTTATATAAAGTCTTGTATAAGAAATTGATTATGCCTTTCAAAGGTTCCTAGCTTATGTCTCTTCCTTCCAAGATCACTGAGAAGCTTCAGTGATTGTATTAAACTAAATAATACTTCATTATTTCGCCATTAGAGAAATCATAAGGCAGAGATAGTAGCGCATCGATTATCCGACTTTGTCAGAAAGTGAGCTCTTCTTTGTAAGTGGTTTTGTCAAGAAATGAAGTGTATCCTATTATGAGTTTAAAATATTAGTATTAATCATTTGGCATAGAAATCTACTTAAAAAAAAAAATCATTGCCTACTTCCAGGCTAGTCTAACAGGAGACTGCCACTTAAAATCCCATTCTCAGACTGATGAGAGGAAACCAGGAGGCTAAGGAAAGAAGAAAAGAATTGCTCTGGGATTGGCTGGCCCCTGGCAGTGCGCCCCCTTTTCCCCATGTGCTCTGGTTGGGGACCCCTCTTTCCCTGCAGCCTAGTCTGTGCTGTACCCCTGTGTCTAGGTCATCCATCTTGGTTCGTTGGGTTGCCTGAGAGTCTTCTGTCGCTGAATCAGAGCTGTCTTTGACTCAAGGCTTCCTGTATCCCTGACTGGTATCTTCCTACCCCTAAAGTCTGACACTCCCAGATGTGTTCTTTCTCCCCATAGTTTTGTCTTTTGGGGACTGGTGTATAAACGGTGTCATACAAGCAGTTGCCTTTTAGGGTCTTCTCCTTCCCCAAGCTTGATACCTTGGGAAGTTGTCGTGTGCACCAGGAAGCCATTCTTTCCTATTGCTGAATTATATTCCACCATAGGACGGACATCCGCTTGCTTATTCATTCCTCCTTTGAAGGACGTTTGAGTTTTCCCCCTGTTTGGAGTGATTATGAAGACAGCTGCTGCAGCTAAGTCACTTTAGTCATGTCCGAGTCTGCATGACCCCGTAGACAGCCACCCACCAGGCTCCTCTGTCCCTGGGATTCTCCAGGCAAGAACACTGGAGTGGGTTGCCATTTCCTTCTCTAATGAATAGAGCTACTAGAAACATCTGTGGGAATTTTTTATTGGAGCATAATTGCTTTCCAGTGTTGTGTTAGTTTTTGCTGTACAATGAAGTGAACCAGCTACATGTATGCACACGCCCCCTCCCTCTCACCGATGGAGGCCATTATAGAGCACCTGGATAAGCTTCTTGGGCTTTACAGCAGGTTCCCATTAGCTGTGTATTTCACACATGGTGGCGTATAGATGCTGATCCCATTCTCCCAACTTGGTCCACTCTCCCTTTCCTCCCGTGTCCGCCTGTCAGGTTCCTACGTCTGCGTCTCGATTCCTGCCCTGGAATTGGGTTCGTCTGTATGTGTAGTAAATTTGCAGGTGTCCTGGGATTGCTTGGTCATATGGAAAATGTCTTTAAAAGGAACGGCTTGTTTTCCAGAGGGTCAATCCCATTTTGCGTTTCCACCCATAGTGCGGGAGAGATCTAGCTCCTCTGCACCCTCACCATCACTTGATATTGTTGATACTTTTTAGTTTTAGCCTTTTTGATGAGTGTGGCATGGCACCCCATCGTGGTTTCACTTTGCATTTCCCATGTGACTAATGATGATGAATATCTTCTCAAGTGTTTATTTGCCACCCATATGCCATCTTTGGTGAAGTGTCCCTTTAAATCATTCTTCCATTTCAAAAATAGTGTTGCATCTTCAATTACTGCTGAGTTTTAAGTTTCCTTGTATATTCTGGATACAAGTCATTTGTGGATATGTGATATGCAAATATTTTCTCTCAGTCTGAGGCTTGTTTTTTCATTCTGTTTATAATGTCCTTCACAGAGCAAAAGTTTTTAATTTTGTGCTATTCCAATTTATAGCTTTCTTCTTTTTAGATTATACTTTTGGTGTTATATCTGAGAAATGTTTGACTAACCCAATGTCATTAAAAAATCTTCCTTGTTTTCTACTAAAATGTTTATTTAAAAAAAAAACAAACAGCTAATTTATTTCTAGCTATTTATTTTTGGCTGCCCTGGGTGTTCTAGTTTTGGTGAGCAGGGGCTCCTCTCTAGTTGCGGTGTGCGGGCTTCTCCCTGAGGCGGCTTCTCCTGTTGGGGGGCACAGCCTCCAGGTGTGCAGGCTTCAGGAGTGTGCCTGCAGCGCTCAGGCCTCAGTGTGGTGGCTCACGGGCTTGGCTGCTCTGCAGCATCTTCCCAAACCAGAGATTGAACCAGTGTCTCCTGCACTGGCAGAAGGGTTCTTATCCACTGTGCTGCCGGGGGTCCTCAGATGTTTACTGTTTTGTGTTTTACCTCGGTTGAAGTGTAACTCCCTTAGTCACATCCGACACCCTGCGACCCCATGGACTGTAGCCCAGCAGGCTCCTCTCTCCGAGGGATTCTCCAGGCAAGACTAGAGTACTGGAATGGATTGCCATTCCCTTCTGCGAGTTCTTCCCAATCCAGGGATCCAATCCAGGTCTGCAATAATAGGCAGATTCTTTACCGTCTGAGCCACCTGGGAAGCCCGTTTTACCTTTAGGACGATGATTTATTTTGAGTTTTGTGTAAGTTGTGAGGTTGTAGTTTGAGATTTTTTTCTGCATATGGATGTCCATTTGTCTTAATATCACCATGGCTCTCTTAATTTTCTATATTTCTTTATTCTGTTGAGATACAGAAAAACAGAGAGTCAAACTTATCAGAATAGCTCATAGGGATAGAGCTGTTGCAGTACTTGCTGTGGTCACTCAGTGATCTTTTTCTTGCATTTTGTTCTGAGCTGTGCTCTAGGGAGTTAGGAGGACCCTGTTAGTGGTATTCAGATAATTGGACTGTCACAAGTTAAAAAACAAACAGACAAACAAAACAGATCACTTAAGCTGAAATACTGTTTCAACCCAACTCAGAATATATCATCACTGAAATTATGTGGACATTTTTAAGAGACTGATACAAAATTACTGAATCATTTTCCTCTCTTTCTCTTTTATAAGGTAGTCAATATGACTTACATGTATTGGTCCAATTGTCAATTCACTTAACAGATAGCTATTAAACACCTACTGTGTGCATGGTACCACTACAGATGCTTGGGACTCTTTCGTGAGTAAAAGCAGACAAAAATCACCCCTTGTGAGGCTTAGACTACACTCATGAGGGCAATAAATATGTACTCATGTGTCAGGAATGGGTAAGCATATATTAATTCGCATTGAGTTAAAGATATATAAGATAATATAAATGAGCTATATCTATGTAATAAAATAATATAGTAATAAAATAAAAGGTCTAAATCATGTATTTGTAAATAAAACAAATTTTCTATTTTCAAGGGCTTGAAAAGATGTGAAGAGCCAGCTCACCGAAAAAGATCCTGATGCTGGGAAAGATTGAAGGAAGGAGGAGAAGGGGATGACAGAGGTTAAGATGGTTGGATGGCATCAGCGTCTCAAAGGATGTGAGTTTGAGCAAGCTCTGGTAGATGGTGAAGGACAGGGAAGCCTGGTATGCTGCAGTCCATGGGGTCACAAAGAGGTGGACATGACTGAGCGACTGAAAAACAATAAAAAGATAAGAATTCCAAGTAGTTTCATTGATTTCTTACTTATTTATTTAATCAGTATTTATTCCCAGGTAATATATCCAAATCACCATGCTAAATAAATATTTTAATATATTTATTATATTTATTGTACAATAAATATAAAATTTCTCTATCTTTTCTTTAGATCTGACTGTGTGTATGTGTGTGCGCACATGTGTTGGAGGTGGATATTGTTGGTCAATATAATACACATACAAATATCATGAATGGTCCAAACCAGAGCAATGCGAATTCAGAAGAGACAGTCCTGGCTGCAGACACGCAAGACGCTGCTCATTTGACCCCAGGCATACAGTGGTTCATAGCAAGGATTTCATTCTTTGTTTCAGAAAGAGTTTTATTATGGGCTTTTTAGCATGGACATTTTCAAGCATATACACTATTAGAGAGAGAACTATAAAAACATCCCACATTGCCATCATTCAGCTTTAAACATTTAAAATAAAAAATTGTATTTATTTGGCTGCATCATGCCTTAGATGAGGCCAGAGGGATCTTCCATCTTCCTTGAAGTTTGAGGGATCTTCAGCATTTGTTGCGCCATATGGTGGACTTTTTTTTTTTAGTTGTGGCATGTAGAATTTACTTCTCTGACCAGGGATCGAACCTGGGCCTCCTGTATTGGGACTGTGCAGTCTTAGCCACTGGATCACCAGGAAAGTCTCAACATGTTTAACATTAACAGCAAGGATATTGGAATGAGGTGTATATGTGACCATGACCTAATTATACTTCATCTGCTGATGACATAACTAAGAGCAAATACTGACCCTCTCTTAGCTTCAGTTTTTAAATATGTAAGATGGGGTTAAAAACACCATCCAGAGTCTGTATGTGAGGATCAGGCAAGATAACAGACATGATAAGTCTGTCACTAATGGGCTCATTGCTTTCCCAGGTGGCACAGTGGTAAGAACCCGCCTGCCAATGCAGGAGACATAAGAGATGCAGGTTCAATCCCTGGGGCGGGAAGATGCCCTGGAGAAGGAAACGGCAACCCACTCCAGTATTCTTGCCTTCAGAACTCTATGGACTGAGGAGCCTGGCGGGCTATAGTCCCTGGGGTCACGCAGAGTCAGACACGACCGAGAATACTCGCACTCAATGGACTCAGTACGTGCAGTCTACCTCGATGAGCCTAGTAGCTTGTTTTTAGCATCACAATTTAGGACAATTGTACAAATCCCTGAAGACCAGGGCACCTTGAAAGAAGGGTGTATGCCTTTCATCTGCTTCCACCCTGCCTGGCAGATAGTATGTAGTATAAACAAATAGTTATAAATGGACATGTGAGCAACTGGATAATATTTCATAGGAGAGATATTGAAAGATGTTGATGTATGGGGAAGTATTCCAAGAAGTATCTATCAGAGGTAGAAAATGTGCTCACAAAAATGACAAGCTCTCTCACGGCGAGGTCAAGAAGACGGCAGTGGAGATAATGGAGCTGGGTCTATAGCACGTACTTCAGCATTACGTAAGCAGCAGGATCCGCTGAGATTTTCCACAACAAGTTGTTTTTAGCTAATATGTCTATTGTCTGTGTTTAAATGTATGGTTTAAAAGTATCTGAGCAGAATTTTGGGGCTTTCAAGGTGGTGCTAGTGGTAAAGAACCCCCTGCCCGTGCAGGAGGGATCGGTTCTATCCCTCGGCTGGGAGGAGCCTCTGGAAGAGGGCATGGCAACCCACTCCAGTATTCTTGCCTGGAGAATCCCATGGACAGAAGAGCCTGGGGGATAACAGTCCACTGGGTCACAAAGAGACACGACTGAGGCAACAGCATGCACACACGCAGGAACAGAATTTCAATGTTAAGTGACATTATAGGTTAAATGGTATCACCCCCACAGAAGATATAATTAAGTCTTAATCCCCAGATACCTTAAATGTGAACTTATTTGGAAATGAGGTCCTTGCAGACAAAATCCACTCAAGATGAGGTAATTAAGATAGACCCCAACCCAATAGGGCTGACTGATGGTGTTATATAAAGAGAGACATTTGGACACAGAGATAGGGGCTGGGAGGGTCGTGAAAGCCTTGTGGCCACAGAGATAGAGGTTAGGGTGATGGAGCTGCAAGGGATGCTGAGGTTGGAGGGTGACCATCAGGGCGGGGAAGAAACAAGGGAGGATTCTCCACTGCAGGTCAAAGAGGGAGCAGGACCAACAGTTTGATTTCAGACTTGCAGCCTCCAGAGCTGTGAGAGAATGAATTGCGATTGCTTTCAGCCACTAAGTTTGTGGTCCTTTGTTCATGGCAGCCCTGGGAAATGAATACAGTCTCAGAGTTCTCCTTGGAAATCTTGGTCATTATCCATTTGTGTAATGAACACTTTTTGGGTCGACTCTAAAGATAAACTTTGGTCCTCTTCTCTGTTGAGTGGTCCCAAATGCAAAATCAAGAGAGGCTGGTTTACAAATGTCAATATGTGTGCGAGCTAAGTCAATTCAGTCATTTCTGACTCTGTGACCCATGGACTGTAGCCCTCTAGGCTCGTCTATCCATGGGATTCTCCAGGCAAGAATACTGGAGTGGGTTGCCCTGACCTCCTCCAGGGGACCTTCCCCAGCCCAGGGATCTAACCCAAATCTCTTACATCTCCTGCATTGGCAGGCGGGTTATTTACCACTGGCACCACCTGGGAACCCCACAAATGTCAATCGGTTCAGTTCAGTCGCTCAGTCGTGTCCATCTCTTTGTGACCCCATGGACTGCAGCATGCCAGGCCTCCCTGTCCATCACCAACTCCCGGAGTTTACTCACACTCATGTCCATCCAGTCGGTGATGCCATCCAACCATCTCATCCTCTGTCATCCCCTTCTCCTCCTGCCTTCAATGTCAATGAGAAGCCATAAATTAGAGGAATAGGTCCAACCCTCCCTGTATGGGGTATAGCTGTAGACGTGTAGTAAAACAATGGCACGAAGCAGTAGAAATAGTAATATATGCACTGTCTGGCCCAAAGACCAAAGTAAAATGTGGGAACATCCCTTCTGGTCTTCCTGGCAGCCACAGAACCTCTGGGCATGAAGATGCTGTACTTTTGAGGGAGTAGTGAGCCGTGTTTGTGTTGCGACAGCAGGCTGGGGAGGACTTTGGAAGCCTATTGTGATGCTCAGAAAGCAGGGGAGGGTGGGGGGAGCCTTGCCAGGGGGTTTGGAGCCCATCCAAGTTTATTTTTCTTACTGTTCAGGCACCTCCCCCAGCTCTGCTTGTAAATAGTCAAGAGGAAGGCTCTGAGAGGATTTCACAGCATGCAGGTGGGGACTCAGACAATTTCTGACTAATCAGAGGCTGTCTCATGAGGAACAGAGTTCACTCCAAAATGTCGAAAATAAATACGTACCGACTAGAGGCCTGTCTTTTGCAACCGGATGTGGAAGATCTTATCCCTTCCCATAAGACTCACAGCCTGAAGTCAGAGACGGGCCTGTAACAGAGTTGACAAAATAAACAGAATGCAGGCTGTTGGCTCTGCCTCCTTCCAGCTGACTAGTGTGGGGAGTAGAGAAATTGACACATCAATTCCCCAAAGAAGAGCTCACCCTCCCTCCCTGCATTTGCGCTGGATGCAAGAGCTGTCCACGCCCAAGGGCAAGTTGGAGAGGCCAGGACATTTCATTAACAGAGACAGTTTTGGCATCGCATGGTCAGGCAGTGCTAAGCCTCAGAGCTTCTGCCTGTGCTCTGGGGGTGTCTGGGGGCTCTGGGGGGCTTCTGGATGGTTTCCAAATCCTAGGCTTTGGTATTTTTCTTGCGCAGCCACATGGAACAGGCTTGGGCCTCACCCTTACTCACCCTTCCTGTTGTCGTGTTGTGGTTTGGTCCTTGCTGACTTTTTTGCAACTCCATGGGCTGTAATCTGCCAAGCTCCTCTGTGGGATTTCCGGGGCAAGAATACTGGTTGCCATGTTCTACTTCGGGGATCTTTCCGACCCGGGGATTGAACCTGCATCTCCTACTTGGCAGGCCGATTCTTTACCACTGAGCCACCAGGGAGGCCCTCACTCTTCTTAGGTTGGTGATTTCTATTTTGTCTCTGAAAGAGACTCCTTCTCTGCAAAGGGTTGAATGTTTCCCCCAAAATTTGTATGTTGAGGCCTCGATACTTCAGAAAATGGTATTGTTTGCAAATAGGGTCGTTGCAATATAATTAGTTAGATTTAGATGAAGTCGTTAAGGTGAGTCTCAATCCAGTATCTGAAAGCGAAAGTAGTAGTCACTCAGTTGTGTCTGACTCTTTGCAACCCCAAAAGACTTTAGCTGGCCAGGCTCTCTGTCCATGGAATTCTCCAGGCAAGAAGACTGGAGTGGGTTGCCATTCCCTTCTCCAGGGGATCTTCCCAACCCAGGGATCCAACCTGGCTCTCCTGCATTGCAGGCAGATTCTTTCACTGTCTGAGCCAAAAGATGTCTTAATAAAGATGGAACATTTGGACACAGAGACATGTACAGAGGGAGAAGTCCCTGTATAGATGAAGCGGCAGCAATTGAGGTGATGATTCTGTAAATCAAGAAACACCAG
The DNA here is from genome assembly GCF_016772045.2 of Ovis aries. Classification (NCBI taxonomy): domain Eukaryota; kingdom Metazoa; phylum Chordata; class Mammalia; order Artiodactyla; family Bovidae; genus Ovis; species Ovis aries. The sequence goes on along the minus strand of NC_056076.1, from coordinate 54,799,351 downwards.
TGATTGCCAGCACATCACTAGAAACCACGAGAGAGATATGGAAGGGACTCTCTCACAGCCCTTAGTAGGTATTCAAGTTCAGAATTCAAGCTGACACCTTGACTTTGGACTTCTCGCTTCTAGAACTATGAGATGATCACTCCCTGGCTTAAGCCACATAGTTTGTGGTGCTTGTTCCAGCAGCCTAGGATATCAGTGCAGGCCCCCTTATTAAGCATGAAATCAGACATGGGCTGGGAATGAGTTGGTGGGCAGTGAAGCAGACCTTGGGAGCAGCATTCGACAGTGGGGCTGTGATGGAGAGGTTTGAGAAGCTGGCATGCGTCCGACTCTCCATGGACATGACCCCTCCACTGCCCTGGACTGTTCCTTCCAAGCACCCTCTTCATCCGGCATGCTGTCTCAGCCCTGCAGGGTAGCAGTGATGGGAGAGAGACCAAGAGAGCAAGATCTCCAGGTCACATACACACAGATGAGACGAGACGACTGACTCTCTTTAAATGTCACTGGAGAACTGAAGACAGGAAGCTGAAGGTTTTAATTCTCTATGGGATGATATACTAGGATTCCAAGTATACCAGTTATTCTAAAAATAAATGTAGACATGTGAAGGAAATAAATTAACAAAATAGCCAAGTTTTCGTGTGAAGACTGCTGTTTTCCTGCCTTAGAAATCTTGCTTCCTCAGTAAATAAAGCCTTCGATTCTCCGATAGGCTGACCCTTGCGATGATGAATAAGACAATCCAGATTCTGTGTCAAAGTCCCTTACTTTCTTCCTCTCTTCCCTCTTTTCTTTTCCACTCCTTATTCTTAATAGCTTCTTCCTACAAATGAGATAATGCATGTCTTAATACTAATGTGATGTTTAGCGAATAGATACGTAAGAAACGTTCACTCCTTTAGGTCAATTTCCTGTCCCTTAAGTTCAGTTCAGTTGCTCAGTTGTGTCCGACGTTTTGCGACCCCATGGACTGCAGCATGCCTGGCCTCCCTGTCCACTGCCAACTCCCAGAGCGTACTTCAACTCATGTCCATTGAGTCAGTGATGCCATCCCACCATCTCATCCTCTGTTGTCCCCTTCTCCTCCCGCCTTCAATCTTTCCCAGCATCAGGATCTTTTCAAATGAGTCAGTTCTTCACATCAGGTGGACAAAGTATTGGAGCTTCAGCTTCAGCATCAGTCCTTCCAATGAATATTCAGGACTGATTTCCTTCAGGAAGTATCTTCAGGGTATATCTCCTTGCAGTCCAAGGGACTCTCAAGGGTCTTCTCCAACACCACCATTCAAAAGCATCAATTCTTCGGCACTCAGCTTTCTTTATAGTCCAACTCTCACATCCATACATGACCACTGGAAAAACCATAGCTTTGACTGTTGACTATATCCCTTAATGGTCCTTTTATCATATCTTTGGGAATATATGTGCCCTAAGCCTCAAGATAGTCATAAAATCAGAGGTTGTAGTCTTAATTTTATTTGTGTAATGGAATTCAATTCCCTGGTGACTCAGATGGTAAAGACTCTACCTGCAATGTAGGAGACCTGGGTTCAATTCCTGGGTGGGGAAGATATCCTGGAGAAGGGAATGGCAACCCACTCCAGTGTTCTTGCCTGGAGAATCCCATTGACAGAGAAAACTGGCAGGCTTTGTCCATGGGATTGCCAAGAGTTGGACACGACTGAGTGACTAACACTTTCACTTTCACTTTTAAAAGAGTGAGATTATATAATTTAAAAAGTGGATTTCCAATTCCAACTTTTCTGAAGAAAATTGGAGCATCTGGAACACCAGTCTCTTCTGGCTGAGGTTTAGCAGAAGTCGCTGCTTTGGATAGTGCTTCCTGCCATGGCCTGATTGCGTGTGTTTTTCTCGAGACATCACAAAACTCTGGCCAGGGACAGAAGCCTCAAGAATAGCAGGGGGTGATTTTTGTCTGCTTCCTCTTCCCTGCCTTCACATTATTTTCCACATAGCTTTGTAACCATCAAATTCCTTCTAACACTCTTCTTGATGGAAAGAAAAACTGGTAAACGTTTGCATTAAGTGAGTATTAGTAACTTTAGCCAGAAAGGGCTGCCTTTGTCATATTTGGCAGAATCAACAGAAATCTGCAACATTAGTATTGCTTAATTAGCATCACTAGAGACCCACTCCTATAAATACTTTGAGCTTGTGGTTGACGCTTTCTGAACCCTAATTAATAACAAATATTTCCTTTTAAACTACACTTTGTGAGCCAGGTCTCTAGTGACAGAATTGGATAGTGGTTGATCCAATAAAAGAAAAGAGTGAATTTTTATTAGCACTCACAGTTTGCAAAGTTCCTTGACATGAGGATTGTGCATCATCAACTTCGCTTTGGCAATGTTGTGTGTTGGAACCTCAGCAATGACCAAAGGGAGTTGAGGGTGGGACTGTGGAGTGATCTGATTATAATACTGTCCCTTGAAGGGGGCAGGAGAATCACAGTGTCCTGTGAGGGGGTGGGTAGCAAAATTAAGCTGAATTCAGGGTGAGGCGATGAATGTTGTCAAAGATGGCTGATGGGTTTCAGCTATGATGATGCTTATAGGCAAATGGAACTTAGCATCCTCCATGGGGAAATGTCCATTTGGTTTGAAACAGGAATCCACAGAGGACTGAGGTGGACAGGGATGCAGAAACCTAGGAAGGTGGTCAGACTCCCAACCAATTGGTCTTGGGGGCCAGAAAAAGGCTCCAGTCCGAGTGTAGAAATGCAAATTTTAGGTCCATTCAGTAAGCATTTGTTACAAGCATGGGCTAATAAATCTAGCCTGGCCACTTACCAGCTAACCATGTGATCTTGGGAAAGTTACTGAAAGTCTTGGTTAGTGTTTGGTCAGGGAAAACAAAGCTCACCTTAGGTATTTAGAAAAGGTTCCATTCAGGGAATAGAGGCTAGGAAAGAGAATATTAGAAAGTCTGGAAACACAAGGTTTCTGGGAAAGGTGAGTCCAGCTGACAGCTGAAGGCGATGATCCTTTAGAAGCCACCTAGAAGTCATAGGGGAAACCTCCCATTGACAGCCCAAAGCCGGTGCCTCTGCTTGGCTGTAGCTAGAAAGAGGCTAGAGGACACTGGTTTCTGCTTCTCTTCTACCTTCCAAACCTGTAACAGCACTTCTCCTGGGTGGAATCCAACTAGCAACTTGCTGGCCCAGGATTCTGGAAAATTGAGTTTTCAGACTTTGTGATCCTGGTTCCTGGGGGTTGGCCTAGAAAAGCAAGGACCAGACTATCAAACACAGTCTCTGGTGTACCTCTCTGGGTCTCACTTGCTTCAGTTGTAAAGCAAGGATGAGACTAGTGAGGTGATCAATATTTGCAGAGATTTAATATATGCTTGGAACAAAGCAGATTCTCAGTAATTGTGATCGATAGCATCTACTCTAGACTTTGAGGCACTACGGAAATAGCGACAACTTCTTAAGAATCACAGTGATCTTGACCAGTAAGGTAACATGGCTAAGAGCATAGAATCTGGAGCTAGATTTTGAGCCTGGCCTCACTACTTAAAATGGGTCTTGTTAGACTAGTTAACTTCCTTCTGCCTCAGTTTTCTCAGTTACAATACAATGGGTACCATAGAGATCACTTCCTTGAAGGAAACGGTTGTGTAAATTAGGCAGTTAATCTACGAAAAGTCCTTGCTGTTCAGTCACTAATTTGTGTCCGACTCTTTGCGATGCCAGGCTTCCCTGTCCTTTGCTATCTCCCGGAATTTGCTCAAACTCATGTCCATTGAGTCGGTGATGCCATCCAACCATCTATTCCTCTGTTACCCCATTTTCCTCTGGCCTTTAATTTTTCCCAGCATCAGGATCTTTCCCAATGAGTCAGTTCTCCGCATCAGGTGGCCAAAGTATTGGAGTTTCAGCTTCAGTATCAGTCCTTCCAATGAATATTCAAGATTGATTTCCTTTAGGATTGACTGGTTTGATCTCCTTGCTGTCCAAGGGACTCTCAAGAGTCTTCTGCAGCCCCACCATTCGAAAGTACCAATTCTTTGGCACTCAGCCTTCTTTATGGTCCGACTCTCACATCCATACATGACGACTGGGAAAACCAAAGCTTTTCCTGTATGGACTTTTGTCAGCAAAGAGATGTCTCTACTTTTTTAATACACTGTCTAAGTTGGTCATAGCTTTTCTTCCAAGGACCAAGTGTCTTTTAATTTCATGGCTGCAGTCACCATCTGCAGTGATTTTGGAGCCCAAGAAAATAAAATCTGTCACCGTTTCCACTTTTTCCCCATCTATTTGTCATGAAGTGATGGAATCAGATGCCACGATCTTAGTTCTCTGAATGTTGAGTTTTAAGCCAGATTTTTCACTCTCCTCTTTCACCCTCATCAACAGGTTCTTTAGTTCCTCTTCACTTGCTGCCATTAAAGTATATCATCTGCATATCTGAGGTTGTTGATATTTCTCCTAGCAGTCTTGATTCCAACTTGTGCTTCATCCAGCCCAGTATTTCATGTGATGTATTGTATATATAAGTTAAATAAGCAGGATGACAATGTATAGCCTTGATGTACTTCTTTTCCAATTATAGACCAGCTTGTTGTTCCATGTCTGTTTATAACCATTGCTTCTTGACCTGCATACAATAGGCTTCTCCGGAGGCAGGGAAGATGATCAGTATTCCCTTTTCTTAAAGAATATTCCACAGTTTGGGGGCTTCCCTGGTGGCTCAGTGGTAAAGAGTCTGCCTGCCAATGTGGGAGACACAGATTTGATCCCTGGTCAGGGAAGATCCCACACGCCACGGAGCAACTAAGCCCATGCGCAACAACTATTGAGTCTGTGCTCTAGAGCCTGGGGGCTGCACCTGTTGAAGTCCACGTCCTCTGGGGGCTGCACCTAGTGAAGTCCACGTCCTCCAAAGTTCATACTCCACAACAAGAGAAGCTACCCCAATGGGAAGCCCGTGCATCGCAACTAGAGAGTAGCCCATACTCGCCACAACAGAAAAACCCTGCACAGCTACAGAGACCCAACACAGCCAAAATAAGTAAATAATTTAAAAAAGAATTTTCCCCATTTTGTTGTGATCCATGCAAAGTACTTACCTATTATTATAATAATTACCTATTATTATCTTTGAGTTCTCCTTATTTTTCCTAAAACTTTTTTTAAGTTTGGAAATAATTTTAGGTTTTAAAAGGAGTTGTAAGTATGCTACAGAGACTTCCCATACACCCTTCCTTCAGTTTCCCCTAATGCTAACATTTTATATTATCATGGTGCGGTTATCCAAACTGACAACGATATTGGTACAAAACTATGAGCTAATGATAGATCGTACTAGAATTTTACCAGTTTTTTTTCCCACTTTTTTCTTTTGTTCCTGTATTTAATCCAAAAGATTCGATCCGAAATCTCGTTGTGCATACCTGTCACTTCTCACTAGTCTCCAATCTGTGAAAGTTCCTCCATCTTTTTCATCCTTTATTGACCTTGACATTTTTCTTTTAAAAAACTTTTGGGTGGTGCTGCATGGCATGTAAGATCTTTCTCCATGATCAGAGATCGGATTCAAGCCCCCTTGCATTGGAAGGGAAGAGCCTTAACCACTGGGCCACCAAGGAAGTTCCAACCATGACATTTTTTAAGAAAACGCGTCAGGTATTTCATAGAATCTTCCTCAGCTTGGGTTTATCTGATGTTTTTCTCATGCATAGATTTAAGTGATGTATGTGGGGGAAGACCGAAGAGATGGCATGCCCCTTCTCAGGGCCTTCTATCATGGATCCGTGATGTCCTCATGTCTTACCACTGGTGACTTTGTCACTGACCACATGGATGAGGTAGAATGTCTTCTAGGTTTCTCCACCATACCTCATTTTCCCTTTGTAAGTAATAAATGTTTAGGGGACACTTCTTCGAGAAGACGCCAGAATTCTGTTTCTCCTTCACTTTTTTGCTGCTCCAGGTTGGCTCCCAAGTCCCTTCAACCTGACCCCATCCGTTCTGAACCCTTCCATATTTCCTGACATGATGAGATGTTCCAGGTGCATCTTACATTTTTTCTGCTCCAGCCCTGAAATCAACCACTTTTACAAGCAGTCCTGGTTCCTTTGATTAGGGAATGGTGTTTGGAAACCAAAAACTGAACAAGAGGTAATTGATTTTAATATATGTTTATAAACTAATTTTTTTCTTTGAATTTCAACATTTCTCTCTTCTGTGAGTCTTGGTCAGTTTCACTTACCTGACGTGCATGACCTTGTCCTACACCTGGAGGTGCACACAGACCCCAGCCCAACCCCCAGCTTGAGGAGAATCAGACATACACTCCCAGAAGAGAAAGGATGTGGGAATTCCGTGCCCACTTCAAGATGCAGAAGCATCTTCTGGAGGGAGGAATAGGAAGGGATAGGAAGGCTTCACGGGGGAAAGGGTCTCTACAGAGATCAATGAAGAAAGATGCTCTCCTTGGGGGAAAGTGTTTTACGGCAGTAGAACAAGCTGAGCATGACCAAGGGCAGGGCACAGGATCGTGCACAGCATCTGTAGGACAGAGCCTGGAGTCCCACGAATCCGGAGTCGTTTGGGGCAGGAGTGGTGGGAGACACCATTCCCTATGATTCTGAAAACCCTGTATGTTCTTGCCAAGAAGGTCTGCCTTCTTCTGAACCAGACATCTGAGCGGCTCTCTGTCTCCAAATGTTCAAACTTAAGGGCTGAGATCAGGTCTTTCCCCAAAGAGCTAGCTTGCCTCAGCTTGCTGTAAAAGTGGTAAAGCTCCAAGCTCAGCGTTCTTTTCCTATAATGCGCCCCCTGCCTGTGGAGGCATCCACTACAAGCCCTTGCTTCGCCTGCCTGGGACTTGGGGCACACAGGGAACCCACGAGAACATGAAGACTTGCACACTGCTTTTACCAGGAGTGATAAGGGTCTTTCTCTCTGATCCTGGATTTTTCTGTGAGTGTCTGTGAAATGATATTAAGCTAGTTCATTAGCTTATAATAGGAAAAATTCCCAGAGCCTGCACAGTTCTTGATAAGGACTGGTAGTTCAGGTCGGGAAGGCAGACTGACTTCTGGCAAGAACCTTTGGAGCACATTTAACTCTCGTAAGCAGTCTGCTGTGGAGTCTTAAGAAGGTGGCCATGTTGTTCCTCACTTCCTTTTTTATCCACAGGAAACCATTTTATTTACAATCAAGTGTGATGGCAAACATTTCTTATTTGTAATTTTGAGTGAGATGTCTGTTTATCTGAAGATGGTCTTGCTCTCTGTTCCTCTACTGTTTGTGGGTTTAGGATAGTAACTGGCAGACAGGTACTTGTCTTAGTTAAGTCTTCTTTTTGGTAATTCTAGGGTGAATTACCTAGGAGTATTCCCTAGTGGTGAGCTTTCCAGGTGGTTCAGCATTAAAGAATCCACCTGCCAATGCAGGAGCCACAGGAGATTCAGGTTCGATCCCTGGATTGGGAAGATCCCCTGGAGGAGGAAATGGCAACCCACTCCAGTATTCTTGCCTGGAGAATCCAATGGACAGAGAAGTCTGGCAGGTTACAGTCCGTGGGGTGGCAAAGGAATTGGACACGAATTAGTGATTAAATAACAACGAAACACACAAGGGCATGGATGCCAACCCATTGGGTGCAGCTGCACGGCTCAGAAACAGCCTTGCTGATACAAGAAATTGGCATAATAGAGCATTCAAAGAGCAGTGAGTCACTTAGGGTTCAGCAGGTCAGAGGAAGCACCAGGGAGTATGATGATTAAAGAAGAGGCAGGTCAGAGGTCAGGTATACAGATATGAATCAGGACCCAAATGCTGCGTTGTTAGTCTAGATGCCAACCTCGAGCTTTGTAAGAAGCCGAGAACCAGGGCACGTGGATGGGCAAGGGAGGCTCAGGGCAAGGGGAGCAGAACTCAAGAGTTAGGAAGGACCTTGGTCACTGAGATGAGAACCCCCCATCAGGATGGTCCTTCCCCCGGCAGAGTCCGTCAAGGGGCAGGACTCAGAGGAGACTAAGTGCTCCGCAAGGTAACCCTGGGTTAACGCAGGCACGTGAAAAGCTGCTTTGAGGACGACATCTTATTTTTGCAACACTATAACAGATTTTCTTGGAGGAGAATGAAAAGGTAGGCATCTTTCTTGGTGCATCCTCATTAAATCCTGGCTGTACTGACGTACAGCATCTGCATTTTGCCAGGAGATCAGATCTTGATGATCCTTGAAAAAGTGATGCTATGGCTGAGAACAATGTTGTTTAACATCACAGTACTTGATACCAGTTACCACCTCCAGATACACATAATAAATAGTCCCTCTGAAATGTGTATCAGGCTGTGGAGTTAAAAATACGTTTATCATTTAAAATGTGAACTAATGGTTTCAGGGGAGCTGACAATATAGAAATCAGTTTCTAAAAAAGGTGCCGTCTAGAAATAGACACGTGCTCCCTCCATCCCCTCCGGCCTGGCACACATAACCCAAAATTTGGACCCTCACATTTGTAACTCATTTGCATATGTAAGTGCCAGTTGGCAGTGTTTTGAATACTTCAGCACTTCTCTGCATCCGTTTGAGTTGGGGCTGCTACCAAAGCTCTGTTTCAGTGTGTTTTGTTTTTCCTGCCATTTCATAACGAAGTCGTGAGCTTGGGACCTCTTCCAAGAAGGTTCAGAAAGTAATTGATTTTCACCTTTTTCCTGTCTTAATCCCACCTCAACAGATACCTCTCTGAGACTCTAGTTAGAGGTCTCATGGTCATTTCAGTGAATCCCAGGATGTCTACCAGGGATTTTGGCACAACCTGTGGGAAGCCATGCAAGGAAGATGGACATTTTGGCTTCTGTTAGCATCATGGAGAGATTTTCGAAGAAAGCGAACACAGGCTAGAATGGGACAAGGATAAACGCATATCACACAAATTCCATTTTCTCTAAAACTTAGGGTTCTTTTTCTAGGCTAAAGCTGTGTGCTGAGATAGATGTTATTTGTTCTTCTTTCCTTCTCTCCTCCTTCATGACTCTCAAATATCTTTTCACCTCCAAGAGGGCACTCGTTGATTGACACACAAACGTTTGGCTGAGAAATGGCACGGTTGGTTTACCATCAGAAACTGCCACAGTAATGTAGCTAGGATATAAGCTGGCAAATGTCTTCGAGTGGGACACTTAAAGGACAGAATGATTTTTCAACTTGGCATTGTAAAAGTTTTATTGAAGTATAGTTGATTTACAATGTTGTATTCAATTTAATTTTCACTTTAAATCTATTTTTAATTTGTAAGGTCATACTTTAATGGTTACAAATAGGAACATAGGGAGACATGTCACCCACTTTTGTTTCCAAAGTCACCCACTTCCTCTCCTCTTTGGTAATCATGAGTTTCTCTTTACAATTTCACAGATACGCTATGTATATATTAGTGTTATAATGGAAGGTTAACATTAGACACCAAAGAAGAGTATCAGATGCTTTCAAAAGGAAGCAATATATAGTATGTCAGCAGGTGAAGCCAGATCTCCCGTTCCAGGCAAAGATTCTATTTGTGCCCTGAGGAAAGATGATCTGTGCTTTCAAAGTCAGGCAATGTGAAATTCAAATGCACGTTCAGGATGGAGAGAGAGAAAAATAGGCTACAGATAATTCAGGGGTTAGAAAACCTTCCTTGTAGCTTCTGATATCTTTATCAGATATTCAACAAGATGAAGATGGAAATCCAGGGCAGTTGGCCCAAGAACCTCTTAAGTCCTTGTCCCAAAGTGGGAAATGAGTTCTGGGTCTGGAGAGGTGGATCAATTAATGGATCCTTGAATGTGCATGAAATGGGGATCTTGTTAAAATGCAGTCACTGATTCAGTCTGTCTTGGGTGTGGCCCAAGAGTCTGAAATTCTAACAAATCTCCACATGCTGCTGGTCCTGAGACCTCATTTTGAATCCTAAAGACTGCAACAGACCCCATTGCAAGAGACTCTGTTTCCACAGGGGTAAGACACAACTTTGCGTTTTGATGACCTTTTGTACCTTGAAAGGTAATTCTGATGGAAGTTGACCTCAGAACTCACTTTGAGAAACCCAGCTCTTATGCCTGAAATTTTCTTTCCTTCAAGTACAAGGAGGAGCACAAATGTCTGGGAAGGCATAGGATGAAGCTGTGGGGGAATTCATGGAGGAAGGGGGTGGATTTTGTATCAAGTGGATATTCTGCAACTGAAATGTAATTCTCACCAATGAGAAGACTTTCCTGGCAGGAGAAACACTGGCTTTTCCCCATTTCTTTGCTGTAGACTTCTAGATAGTAGCCACTGAGAATGTCACTCAACACACCACTCCTTGAAAGGTCCCTTGCTCGGTGAACGTTAGCTTCTGTCATGCAATTGCCCACTTATCCCAGTGAAGCCAGTGTGCTTCCTTGTATCAGCTCATCCCAGGACACCCAGATGTCCTTACTAGGGCTGATTTTGTTCCTGGACTCAGATTTGGCTTGCAGATATATAAGGTGCAAATGCTTGAAAGGAAATGTGCCCAGATTTGCAACACAGTCCTGACCTCTGTTCAGGCCATTGGTGGGCGCTGGTTCAGAATCAACTTGGCTCCGGTAAAATGTGTCAGTCATTTGTCTGTTTCCATTTCCAGGCCAAACTGGGCCTTTTTTGGTAAACTTAGGCTTTTCTGGGAGGGCTTCCAGGGCATCTCCCACCAGCCGGGCAGTCATGGACACAATGCCACGGTCTGCCTCTGCTTCTGGGCTCCCTGGAGCCATGGATCAAGCATCCTCTGGACGCCATGGAGGCAGGATGGCAGGGACCGTGGGCGGAGAATTTCGGCAGGCACCTTTGTCTGCTGGGCATGGAGACCCCTGTCTCAGGACTCCACATAGAGGCGACTGCCCCTTTTCCATCGTGTCTTGTCCAGCCGCAGCTGAGCCCGGGTGGGAAGTAGCCCAGGTCGAATTCTTTGCTCCTTTGTGCCCTCTTCTGTTCACTGCACTGTTTTTAATCGTAGCGACTTGACCACACACAAACCCCCGAAGCAGACCAGGGGGAGATGAAGTTCTCCATAACCATGCACCTGCCATTGCTCATGTAGGAAGTGAAAACAGCGTCGACATGCTCCATCCCACGCACCACGGAAACGGCAGCCCCAAAAAATCCCCTCGCAAAATGCCACTGAGACTCCCACTCAGCCCGCAGCCTTACTTAGCGGAGCACCTGGGGCGGGGGACATCGCCTTGCACACCTCATGTGCCTTCTGGCTTGGACGGGAGCCGGGAGACCGAAGCATTGGCGCCCGACGCACAGCCTTCCAGTTTACCGCTTTACTGAACGCTTGCAGCAAGCATCTCTGTGAAGTGGTCGTCAAGGGATTATTTTCCCTCATAGGAAAGATTACACGGCCCATGTTATGGGTTGAGTTGTATCCCCCTCCCCACAAATTCACATGTCGAAGTTCGACTTTCTCAGAATGTGACCTCATTTGGACATACGCTCATTTCAGGAGTCATTTTCAAAGATGAGGTTATTAGGATGGACCCCAGTTCAAAGACTGGTGTCCTTATAGAGCAGAGAAATTTGGACGTAGACACACAGACAGGGAAGGCTTCCCAATATCTCAGAAAGTAAAGAATCCCGCCATAAGGAAGAAGACACAGGAGACATGGCTGGGTTGGAAGATTCCCTGGAGAAGGAAATGGCAACCCGCCCCAGCCTCCTTGCCTGAAAAATCCCATGGAAAGAAGAGCTTGGAGGGCTACAGTCCATAGGATCACAAAGAGCCAGGCACGACTGAGCGGCTGAGCACATACAGGAGCAGGGAAAACAGCCTTTGAAGATGAAGGCAGAGATCACAGTGAGACTTCGGTGAGCCCAAGAATGCCGAAGATCGCCAGCAGAGCACACGAAGCTGGAGGGACCCGTGCGACAGAGTCTCCTTTAGGAAGAACCAACTCTGCCTTGACACCTCAACCTTGTATTTCTAGTTGCCAGAGCTGTGAGACCATACAGTTCAGTTAAGTTACCCTGTTGTTATAGCAGCCCTACCCAACTAAGACAGCCCATAAGCAACAGTTTGAGAAAACAAAACAGACTTTCTGGATCCTTCGCTACTCGTGCTCCAGGCTTGTTGTACCAAAGAGGAGTTGCAGATGTGAGGTCCCAGGCAACGTTAACATTTTAAAAGCCAATGAGGAAGGATTTTTATCTCTCCAGCCCCCCATTAGCAACATCACTGATAAGCAATTATTCCTTTCCACACCCCAAATCTCCTTCAGCAGGGCTTTGGAGACTTAGTCTCAGCTGTATATAGTATTGCTACCCTAGCAAACCATACCTAAACCCAGAAATTTTATACAAATTACCTTTTTACTACATCTCATGGATTCTTCTACTCTACTTCTATTCAGGGGTTCAGGCAGACTCATTTAGGTGATCCCTTTTCTCCTCTGGGCATTGTCCAATATCCATAAGACATCCTCTGCTAGAGGAAGGGTTGGTCTGGAGAAACCAGGATGAACTCACTCACGTCTGGTGCCTTGGTGGGAGTGAGTGGGAAGTGGGGCTCTGGTGATTGAAGTTGTTTGTGTTTTTTCTTTTTCAAGTTTAAAAAACAACTTTTTTTTTTTTAACATGGACCGTTTTAAAATTCTTTATTGAATGTGTTAAAATATTCTTTCTGTTTTATGTTTTGCTTTACTGACCACAAGGCATGTGGGGTTTAAGCTCCCCCACTAGGGTTTGAACCTGCACCTCCCGCATTGAATGGCAAAGTCTTAACCACTAGACACCAGGGAAATCCCTGAAGTCCTTTCACATAGCATCTGAGCACGGTGGCTTCAGGCTACTAGGACTTATGTGGGCACTGGCTTTCCCCAGAAGTGTCCCAAGAAAGCCAGGTAGAGTGCATGGCCTTTAAAGACCTAATCTTGAAAGACACAAATATCATTTCCACACAGTCCATTGGTCAAAACGGTCCCAGAGGCCCACTTAGGGCAGGATTCAAAGATCTCATCTCTTGATAGAAGGAGAATAAAATAACATGCAGTCACCTAACAACAACCACACTCTACCTTCCCATCTCTTGAGTAGCAAAGAAAGTGAGAAAAATCTCTTTTATTCCTAGTCCTTACTCTGGTGTTCCCAGGGTTCAGACAGAGATGGTGGGTGTGGGATATTCCCCCGAGACACACTCACAGCTGGTTATTTGCATATTTTATAGCTGGAACTCTTGGAGATGAAAGTCTGAGCCCTTGTGTAGGGTACAATTTCAGACTAGGAACCTCTTGCTGCTGCTGCTGCTGCTAAGTCGCTTCAGTTGTGTCTGACTCTGTGCGACCCCATAGATGGCAGCCCACCAGGCTCCCCCGTCCCTGGGATTCTCCAGGCAAGAACATTGGCGTGGGTTGCCATTTCCTTCTCCAATGCATGTAGGTGAAAAGTGAAAGTGAAGTCGCTCAGTCGTGTCCGACTCTTAGCGGCCCCATGGACTGCAGCCCACCAGGCTCCTCCATCCGTGGGATTCTCCAGGCAAGAGCACTGGAGTGGGGTGCCATTCTTAGGGAAGCCCAAATGGAAGTGAAAAGGGATTAACAAGACCAGCTCACAAATAAGCAAGCTCTAGGATACTTAGTGTCTAACTCATCATATTCACGCTTTAAGAATTAGTAATTATCCTCCAAGGACTCTTTCCTTCAGTATCTCTTATGAATAGCCATGAGTGAGGGGACTTCCCTGGCGGTCCTGTGGGTAAGACTTCACATATCCAATGCAGCAGATATGAGTTTGATCCCTGATCAGGGAACTAAAACCCCACATTCGATAGAGCAACTAAGTCCTTGGGATATAACTGCTGATTCCAAGCGCTCCAGAGTCTGCACAGCACAGCTAGAGAGCCGTGTACCACAACCAAAAGATCCTGCGTGATGCAACGAAGGTTTCACTTTCTGAAGTGAAGACTCAAAGCAGCTACGTTAATAATTAAAAAACGAAAACAAAAAACAGCCTTCACCTGGGCTATTTACTGTCTGCTGGGGGTCTGATGCCAGACTGAATATCCAGGGGAGTAAAGCTCCCAGAAGAAGTGGAGGCCACACCACCAACCTGTGCCCTTCAGAGCACGCCTCTCTTAAAACCTCAGCTCTACAAACAAAAGAGACTTGGAAGTAGGGGCTGGACTTCCTGTTGACCTCCTCTGGCGCGTCTATGTGTTGTTCTAACCTCTCTCCACTTCCACCTTGCTCTGCCTTGCTCGTGGTCCCCAGGTTGTCTGGATTACCCTGGAGGGTATCCCTAAGTCATGTCCAATTCTTGCAACCCCATGGACTGCAGCCCGCCAGGCTCCTCTGTCCATGGGATTCTCCAGGCAAGAATACTGGAGTGGGTTGCCATGTCCTTCTCCATGGGATCTTCCCAACCCAGGAATCAAACCTGGGTGTCCTGCCTTGCAGGCAGATTTTTTTACCCACTGAGCTATGAGGGAAGCCCAATGCTCCCTATAGAAGGCTAAAGCTAGAGAAGCCCATTAGATTCAGAGCATTCTACCACTGACTTGACCCCCTTAGAGACTCCCTGGTCGCTCAGACAGGAAAGAATCTGCCTGCTATGTAGGAGACTGGGGTTTGATCCCTGGGTTGGGAAGATCCTCTGGAGAAGAAAATGGCAACCCACCCCAGAATTCTTGCCTGGAGAATTCCGTGGACAGATGAGACTGGCTACAGTCCATGGGGTTGCAAAGAGTCAGACAGGACTGAGCAAGCAACTAATAGTTTCACTTTCTAGGACAAGGCACGATAAAAAAAAAAAACCAGACCATATGCTATTGTTATTTAACCATAATATTATTATCTTGTGTGTGAGTGAGTGAGAGAAAGGGAGAAAAAAGAGTCTTACGTCCCCATCTAGGGAGTAAATTCCCTGAAGATAGGAACTATATGATTTGTACGTTTGTCTTTGCAAAACCCCATAGTAATGTCTTCAGCACATCAGAAGTAGTGTGTTTGGTTCACAGCAGATACTCACCACTGTTTGTAGGAAGATAGATGGGAGAGAAGAGAGACCAGTCAAGCCAAGTCTACTTTTTCCATTCCCTTCTGGGTCCCCTGTGGAAGCTTGTACGCATGCGTAAGTATATGGCGGAACAGGAATGGAGCAGGGGAGAGGTGTCGCTGTTGAGCTGGAGCCCTTGAACTAGAACAAGACTGATGGGGGTAGTGACGGGGTTGGGGCCAGGTCACCTGGGCTAGCTTTGGATACACATGATGGAGATAGAAAGGGGAACTAGACTGATGGCCCATTTCAAGCATGAAGAAATTTTATCAAGTGCTCAAGCTCAAGTGTTCTTTGATGAGATGAAGTGATAGTCCGTCCATCTTGTGTTTCTCACAAAGGAAAATGCTGACTTCTGTGGATTATTCAAAACTCATTGCCTAGGTGTCCTACACAGGCCTGCATTCAGCCACCCACAAGTGAGTTTTTCCTCCCTACCATCTGCCAACATGCCTTCAGGCCCAACATTCAACCGGAACAGTTCTCTACAGTGAGCTGATAAACCTGGATTCCCAAATGGGTGAAGTCTTCTTGGTTTTCATTCTTCTAGACTTCGCCATTCAATAGTACCCTATCTATACTTTTTTTGAAAAAAAAAAAAAAAAAAAAGTGCAATTTCACCATGTAAATTAGAGTGGCTTGTTATCAACTCCGAAGTCCATTAGTCGACACAGCAGTTCCTGTTGCTCTGGTAGAGGCCTGGGAGGCTTTGTAGTTGGACGAGGAAAATCAGAGCATTACTGTTTTAGAAAGCTTAATGTCAAGGTGGTGGCCAAGCTGGATGGGACAGTAGACAGATTGGGGAGATAGTCAGGAAGCTTGAGAGGTAATCAGAGCCGATATGGACTCAAAGGGCATTTTGAAGACTAGACAGTTTTGCAGAAGGGCCGACTAGATAACGGAAAGGAATCTGATGGTTTTGAAGGTTTCGGGCTGCAAGGTTATGCTGCTCCAGCTGACAGAAACTGAGAAGTCTGAAAGGGGATTTGGTTTGGGGAAAAGATAAGGTTTGGTTTCCGACTTGCTAAATTGGAGGCATTCTGGATAAGAACTATGACACAGTGGATGAGGGTTCCTGGTCCACGTGAAATTTGAGTTCTCCTCTCCTCCTTCTGATACGGTCCAAATCGTAAGCAGAGCCAGGCAGTGGGGGTAAAGGCACCAGGGAGGAGCGAGGTGGTTAGTTCTTTCTCTTCTGCACGCAAGGACCGTTTCCTCTTTGAATTGTCTCCATCTTAGAACTGCCTCTCGTGCAGCTGGTGTGGTCAGGCGGGCGTTGGAACTTTCCCCACTATGGAGGCATCCCCTTCTATCTTTAAACCCTGTCAACTTAGAAGCCCAGAGGGGAACCAGGGTGGGGCCTTCTAGAAAGAGGGGGTGGGGAATGTCTCATCCTGATATGTTTTTTTCTTCCTAGGCCTTAAATTAAATGGACAAAATTAATTTTCATATTTCATATGTGGTCCCATAGGTAGCAGACCAAGTAGATGTCTGAGTCCAAACTTCCAATGGGAAGTAATCCTTCTTCACCTGGAGATGTAGCAGGAGGGTGAGTCCACAATCTCAGAGGGGATGACAGTCAAGAACTTGAACTTGGACTCTTTTTTTTTTAATGACTAATGTATACTTTTGCTGGTGCTTAAGAGAGCAGAGAGATGGGGAATGTAAAATAGCAAATCATTCACATTTTAGAGGATGATCCAGAATAAATTGTTGATGAGATTTGTGAAGGAAAATGTATTGAAAGAAAAGACAAGAAAAAGCAGAAGTGTCTTATTACAACCCTGCAATTCCACTCCTAGACTGTTACCCAACAACAGAGGGCACATCCATTCACTCACAAAGGCATCTAGGAGAATGTTCATAATACATAACAGCAGAAAATGGAATCTGCTGTGAAGTGGATAATGAATCCCGGTTTCATTTATTATTCAGCAATGAGAATTAACAGACAATACAACAACCAACCAACTTTGCCGACAAAGGTCCATCTAGTCAAGGCTATGGTTTTTCCAGTAGTCATATATGGATATGAGAGCTGGACCATAAAGAAATCTGAGTGCCAAAGAATTGGTGCTTTTGAACTGTGGTGTTGGAGAAGACTCTTGAGAGTCCCTTGGACTGCAAGGAGATCAAACCAGTCCATCCTAAAGGAAATCAGTCCTGAGTGTTCACTGGAAGGACTGATGCTGAAGCTGAAACTCCAATACTCTGTCCACCTGATGTGAAGAACTGACTCATTGGAAAAGACCATGACGCTGGGAAAGACTGAAGGCAGGAGGAGAAGGAAATGACAGAGGATGAGATGGTTGGATGGCATCACCACCTCAATGGGCATGAGTTTGAGCAAGCTCTGGGAGTTGGCGATGGACAGGGAGGCCTGGCGTGCTGCAGTCCATGGGGTCCAACAAAGAGTCCGACAAAGAGTCGGACACAACTGAGTGACTGAACTGAACCACAACCAGCATGGCTGAATCTCACAGGCAAAATGCCGAGTGGAAGAGGCCAGACTCAAAGGAAGACATAGCCTATGATTACATCCATATGAAGCTGAAGATCAGGCAAAGTTATCTATGCTGATAGAAGTCAAGGGACTGGTTACCTTCAAAGCAGGAACACAGGAGGCTTCTGGGATTATGGCTATTTTTTTCTTTTAACATTATTTATTTATCTTTGGCTGTGCTGGGTCTTTGTTGCTCTGAGGGCTTTTCTCTAGCTGTGGTCTCAGGCTTCTCATCGCAGTGGCTTCTCTTTTGCTGAGCAGAGGTTCTAGGGCATGAGGCTTCAGTCATTGTGGCACGTGGGCTCACCAGTTGCAGCTCCCAGGGTCGAGAGCACAGGGTCAATAGTTGTGGCTCACGGGCTTAGTTGTTCGATAGCACTTGTGATCCTCCCAGATCAGGGACTGAACCCATCTCTCCTGCTCGGTAGCACTTGTGATCCTCCCAGATCAGGGACTGAACCCATCTCTCCTGCAATGGCAGGCATAGTCTTTACCACTGAACCACCAGGGAAGAACTATATTTTTTTTCTTGATCTGAGTGCTTGTTATACGAGTATATTTACTTAGAATTGTTTTGAGGTGAACACTTAAGACTTACATATGTACATATATGATACTATGATAATACTTGCAGAAAGAAATCACTGGGCAAGTCTTTGGGTAAAGCTCTCATTTAGAAGCAAAGTATAGGAAGATAAATTAGAGAAGTTATTAGAAAAGTAGTGAAGTTGCTTTATTTCTTTCCACAGATGCCAAGAGGAAGTCTTGCGAAATTGTACAGAACTACAAAAAATGTTCAACTTGTTATGTGAAAACAAAAAAATAATAATATCAAAAGTCAGGCAACAACCTGAAAGATGTATTTCCAGCAATAAAGAGCTGGTTCATGCAGTTATGGAGGCCAAGTTCAGACCTGGGAAAGCTGATGGCATCTTCCGGTCTGAGTCTGAAGGCCTGAGAACCAGGAAGATCAGTGGGAGAAGGTTCCAGTCTGACTCCAAGTCCAAAGGCAGGAGAAGACTGATGAGTTACTATGAGTAAAACACATGAGTGGTAGATAATGGCAGAAGTCATTGCAAGTCTCACACATTATACTCATATATACTATCCTTTATGTCAATGTATCCTAGTTTAGAAGTTTTCAGGTAATAACCAATGATGCTTCTAAAATAATGTGTAAAAAAAAAAAAAAAAACTAACTGCAAATAAGCTTTAGGACACTGAACTCACTTTGCCAAAACTTTTAACTCTCTGTGCCAGGACTCTGTTGGATTGCAAGGTGTGTAAGTCAAGGGCTGTGTCTTTTGCACTTTCTCATTTTGCATTTCCACCCCTAATGCAGTGCCTGAGCTCGTGTGTTAGCCACGCATGACACAGGTATGCCGTAAGTTTGTCTGACTTGCTGGGTTATGGTCCAGTGAGCTCACTGCCATAGCAGGCAGCCCCAGAGGGGGACTGCATGACTGTCTCTAGAATGGTGGTGCTAATCCCCTGGAAAAGCCAGAGATGTTTTGGCCATGTCACATGGCATGTGGGCTCTTATTTCCCCAACCAGGGGTTGAACCCGCATCCCTTGCCTTGGAAGCATGGAGTCTTAGCTACTGGCCTGCCAAGGAAGCCCCCAGAGATGACTTTTGATACACCAGTAAACTTGCTGCTCAATGGCTCCTTCCTAACCAGGCCTTCTGATACACAAATTTGTCTTATAGTCTACAGATGACCTAAATCTCATTAAAATTTAGATAGAAAATGTTATACCTTTAATTGAAAATCCCTAGTTCATTTTAAGACTGAGCTGTTATAGATAAGACTGTATCATTCTCATAAAATAGCAGGTAGATATTATTATTAATATTCTAAAACTATCACTTGGTGGAATTTCAGGAGAAGAGAGATCACAATGGTTTGTATGGCACTGATGTACCCAACACACACCTATATTTTCTGGGTATCTATGCATATCATTTGCCTGGTAATGACTTTGTTGCAAGTAAATGCCACAGGTATTTAGTTTGCAATACTACTACACTTTTTCCTCTTGGGAGAGTTAATTACAAACAATTTAATTAAGATCTCTTACTCATTAATGTTCTAGTAGCTTAGCAAGTTTGGGTTAGCTCAGCAGGTTACAAAGGTTTAATTTTATCAGTTATCCTCCCATTAACTCATACACCATCGGTACTGTGCTTGTTTTTTTATCCTTCTCTGCCTGAGGTACCGACAGAATTTAAAATATCATTAAAACCAAGAATTCAGGAAAGACTCTGTTAGTTGCCACCTGTCCTGATGAGGCTTAAATTTCCATTTTGAATCTCTGGAATACAAGATTAAGGATGTCTCAATAACATTCTCTTCAATAAGACCAAACAAACAAAAACCATATTTTATTTTTGATTAGAATTAGAGCAATAACATATGGTTTTCATTAGCTTTGTGAGCAACATAGATTTCAAAGGGGAAAAAAAACCTGTTCTATAATTCATTAGAAGCTCAAACACTAAAGATATAAGTTTTAGCTAAACAGTAACATAAGGAATATATTTAACATGGGGGCTAGAAGAAGAAACATGAATCAGGTCTTAGGGAAATAGTTTTCTTTTTATTCTTTCTGAGGACATTATACAGAGGCACAATTTATACTTTGATCTCAGGCAGATCTACAGACTGCTCAGAATGGAATATATGACCTGTGAAATTCAAGATTGTTGAAAGTCAATACAGTTTTTGGTATTGTTTTTTAACTGATTGCCCTTTTTGTTCAAGTGTAAAATGCTTAGGTAAACAAAGAGTGATTAGTTTACAGATTTAAACAGTAAATAAGGAAGAGTTCATGTTGTACCAAGCTTTTTTTTTTTTTTCTTTTTAACACTCTTGCCATGAATGTTATGTTCTCTTATAACTGTGATGTTTACTAAGAATTACTGGATTTGAATCTCCTTTCTGCTCTTGGCCATACAGGAGGAGGGAGGCCATGCCTTACAATGCTGTGTTTACTTAAGGGAAAATGGTTATAAAAGGAAAGACACCTTGTGTTTATTTCTTTCTTTGTTTTCAGTTCTACAAGCTTGGAAATAACTTAGGAACATTGTTAATGTTTGAACTGGATAAATTCTATATTCTAAGAATGTATCCAGAAATGATTACATATTCATAGGGAATAGGGTAAATTCAAAACACCTTTGCAAAATTAATGAGGAAATAGAACAATTATTCCTTTAACAACTTAATGTACAAGTGAGTTGAATATCTCTTGAAAATTGTTAAGGCAAAAGGAAGAGCTAAGAAAGGAATTATGAGCCTCTGAAGATGAGACCCAGGATGAATTCTAATAAAAATATAGAGCTCTCAATTAACCTTTAAATTTCAGGTAAGTAAAAAAATTTTTAAAAATTTTGGAATGAGTTTGCCCAGTACAATATTACAGATACTTTTATCCTGGAAAGTAGTCCTCATTTATCTGAAATTCAAATTTAACTGGGCATCTTATATTCTATCTGGCATCCCTAGATCCAAGGAACTTGAATGATTGGTTCAAGGTCACAGAGCTACTTTATGGCACATTCACCACGAGAACCTGGGTCTCATAAAATCGTATTATTTCTATGCTATGACATGTTGCCTTTCATAATTCTATGGACAAACATCTTTACTCAGTGGATTTAAAAATGAAAACATTTTTCTTTCATTTTTCAGATATCTCATGTCCCAAGAGGTTTTCTAGTCCATAAAACGATGCTGTTAACAATCAGCATAAAAGCCACACATGGCTCTCCTGATTATTCATTAAAGTACTTATTCTAACTTGCAACATCACAATTCTTCTTCACTCTTTGACTTTATAGCCAAGTAATATGAGATTGATGAGTAATCTCCAAGTAAGGAGATTGATGAACAGGGAAATTTCAATTAGAGATTGGACTTGCAATGTAAAACTTTGAACACTCTCATAAAATCCATATTTTTCCTCCTCACCATTTTTTCACCATCAAAAATAAAAAGTAGAGGGTGGGTACTTACTGATGAACTGTACAAACATTGAAAAAGACAATGATTTTTGCAGCTGAAAAATCTAGATGGAAATGGATGGCAGTTTATTTCAGTGGCTGTGATTTTATAACCTAAAGCTGTGTTTTCTGGCAGGAAAATTCAGACCCTGGCTCAGAAGTGTGAAGACGTGAGGCTGTCTGTAGGATGCTAGGAAACTGGGCTGGTGATTCCCAGAGCCTTTGAGAACAGACACTGGAACAGTGGCTAGTTTAAAATTTAAAAACAAAGATAAGGGACTCCCCTGTTAGTCTGGTGGTTAAGATCCTGTGCTTCCAAAGCAGGGGGCAAGGGTCTGATTCCTGATTGGGGAACTAAGATCCCACATACCTCATGCTGGTGAAAGTCGCTCAGTTGTGTCCGACTCTTTGTGACCCCATGGACTGTATAGTCCATGGAATTCTCCAGGCTGGAATACTGGAATGTGTAGCCTTTCCCTTCTCCAGGGGATCTTCCCAACACAGGGATCAAACCCAGGTCTCCCGTATTGCAGGCAGATTCTTTACCAGCTGAGCCGCAAAACCCACATACCTCGTGGCACAGCCAAATAATAAAAATTTTAAGAATTAAAAAGAAAAGTGCTTAAGAACCATTCAAAGAAGAAAGATGAGACACCCCCTCCAAAAACACACACACACACATACACACACACAAACCCTAAACAAGCAAACAAACAAAAAAACTTAGGAATCAAAGTCTACAAACCACATTTGACATCATCTCAATGGTTTATCTGAAAGGGAAACAGCAAACGGAGTGACTCCTTCCCCTCTGTGTCTCTGTGAGTTGGGGGCTGGTGGGGTAACCAGTCAGGGGTGGAAGGTGTGCTGATCCATTGAATACAATGAACTCTGCCAGCTTCTGTTTGTGAGGCTAGGCTCTCTTGTTTCCACGATTTTACCCTCCAGCAAGGGAGACAATCTGGCTACCAAATTTGTTCTAGTTGGGAGCAAGAAAAAGAGTCATGGATATGCAAAGGAGGGATCCACAAAGCGGAGGGCTCAGAGGTTTCTTGGAGATGATCATTTCCTTCTAGAGTTCTGTATTGAAATACTGGCAAACGATGTGATAGGCTACCTGAGGTTTGCATCTCAATGATATCATGGCAAGAGAAGGAAAATGAATGAAATCAGTCAGCCCTGAGTTGATATTAGGTTGATAGAGATAGAAAGAGAGTGAGAGATTGAGATTATAAAGCCAGGCAAAGGTACTTGGGGACAGTGGAACAGCTCAGAAACAACAGTGTGTTTCAAGGCACCAATTTGCAGAAAGAAGGTCAGTTTTTGCTCGGTGACCCCAGGAATGTGAAGAAGGCAGACCCACAAGCAGGGAAAGGCTCCCAGCTTTACTTCTGGCAATTAGTGAAAGGTCTTTCCAGGCTGAACATGGGGAGTTCAACTAGGTTACTCACCAAGCCAACCAGACCTGCTCACTCGGGTTCACCTTGTAAAGCTTATTATACTTTGATTGTTAAGTTCTCAGAGACCTACTTCCTAGGGTCTGGCAAGGGCAGCTTGGACCACCACTGCCAAGCATCCTGGACAGATTATCTGGACCTCTCCAGAGCTTTAGAGAAGGATGCAATCATCCTGCCTTCTCAGAAATTTTCAGGGCTGTGAGCTCTTGGGTCAACGCACCTTTGTTCTCCCGTGATTTTAGCACCGTTGGCTCAAGTATGGCCAGTATTTGTCAGCCCCCAACTGTTTGCTGAGCACCAGGCTGGGTGTGAGGAGGACAGTGAGCTCACCATTCATGACACTGGGGGAATTTGAAGGTTTGCTGATGACTTCACCGATCTCTCAGGGCGTGAGCAAGGGGGCCAACAGAGCAAAACCTCTTCGAAAGAGAATCCAGCGTACCTTTTATAAAGGTAGCCATTTAGTCACAAAAGCAAGCCGACTTTGCAATCAGCCCCTCTCTGTCCTTCCTTGGCTGGGTAATCTAATTTGAATGCAAGGCAGTCTGGCAGTTGCAAATGCTAGCTGGCAATAGAAGCGCATTTTCATTGACTTCCTGGGATTCTTTGCCTCCCTCAAATATTTTGGATACAGAGAACATGGCACAGATTCTTCCGTCGGTGCTAATGATGAGAAGAGCTGCATAATGGGGAGTGAGCCTCATCCAGACCCAGAGAAGTGGGGTGGATACACGCAGCCCGCCCGAAAGGAAGGCCGCTTCCAAGGCTGCCAGGCTGGCGACCACGAGTCGCAGAGAGTGTGACATCCAAGTGTCGCAGCTCCAGAGTCCGTGGAGTCTGCCAATTGAAGACAATTAGCAAGCTCGACTTCTCAATTGTGTTGACAGATGAGGGAGGGAAAAAAAATCAAATAGATGTGAGAGCTCTGTTGATCCTGCTGCAGTGTTTTGCAATATTATGTCTATTGATTTGCTTTTTGTTCCTGAGTTCTTGGGTGGAGGGTGTTCTGCTCTGCTTGTCAACCCAGCCAGCCTGCTCTCACAGCTGCTTGTCAGGGGAGAGTTTCTGCACAAATCACCCCAATCCGTCTCACAGGGGACATTAGGCCAGAGATACTCTGTTGTGATTTAATGGAAAGGGGGGGAAAAAGCTGTAGCATGTGTCTCCATTGTCTTTTTATAACAATTGGTTATAGCTTTTGAATTCTGTAATGTGGTGCAGCCCGCTGTCATGGGTTTTTGTGAGCTCTTTGACCATCCAGGAAGGTAGGCTGGGTTTTCTGCAGGTGTTCCTTCTGGTCCTGGCCGACCCTCTTGCTAAAATGTGATATAAATTCCCGTTGCCTTATGTTAGTAATATGTTGCAAGGTCTCTCAAGATACGGCAGACCTCTGCATTATCATTCATCTGTTGATGGACAAATCTAGTATATTAACGCACGTATGTGGAATCTAGGAAAATGGTACTGATGAGCTTAACTGCAGGGCAGGAATAGAGACTTGGACAGTAGAGAATGGACATATAGACACAGGGAGGGGAGAGGCGGGTGGGACAGCCTGGGAGATCAGGATTGACAGACGCACACTTCCATGTGTAGAATAGCCCGCTAGAGGAAAGCGGCCGGAGCACAGGAAGCTCAGCTCGGTGCTCTGTGCTGATCCAGTGGGGTGGGATGGGAGTGATGAGGGGGTCCAAGAGGGAGGGGAGATACGTATGCATGCAGCTGATCCACTTGTTTCTACAGCAGACATGAACGCAACCGTGTAAAGCAATTATACTCCAATAGAAAAAAGATACAGCCGTCATCAAACGACATATTATTTTAAAACCACCAAGCTCGTTACAGTCATGAAAGATGTGGAACTGATCTTTGTTGCTTTGACTTTCTCCCTCTGTACCTGCTCCCCTCCTAGGCATATGTTTCCCAGGATGGAATGCCATCCCCAACTGGATCAGACCTCTTTAGCTGGTGTGATCTTTAGCTGAGCTGGAGACCTCCTCCCAGGCTATTTTAAATTCTAAACTTTAATGTTAAAGTGTATCATAGGCTAGTTTCAAAGAGCCTGATGTCTGATATAAGGGAAAGAGATTCAGGATAATTCAGGACTGTGTGATAAATGATTTACGCTTAGCCCTTTGTATCACTTTTACTTTGGAGCGTGCTTAGTTGTTCAGTTGTGTCTGACTCTTTGCGACCTAGTGGACTGTAGCCCGCCAGGCTCCCCAGTCCTTGGTAAGAACACTGGAGTGGGTAGCCTATCCCTCCTCCAGGGTATCTTCCTGACCCTGGGATCAAACCAGCATCTCCTGCGTTGACAGGCAAATTTTTTACCGTGTGAGCCACCAATAAATGGCCTTACTCACTATTCTGTGATAACCTACCTGAGAAAAGAATCTGAAAAAAGAGTGGATATATGTATATGTATAACTGAATCACTTTGCTGTACATCTGAAAATAACACGACATGGTAAATCAACCAGACTCCAATAAAATTTTAAAAAATCAAAATTAAAAAATGATGCTCACAGCAGAAAATTGGGAAGCTATGGCAAGAGAGTAGTTGAAGAATTTGGAGTCCCAGGACTTGGCAGCACCCCTCAAATCAGATTTCATACTCAGCTTCCCTTTTCTTCTGCATGTAGCCTTGGTCTCACAATACATCAGAACGATTAAACACACCCTTAGTCCCCGGCTCTGTGCTTCTTAATTTGCTTTTGAATCTTCCACAACGGAGAACGGTTGTGGAATCACTCGAATTAACACCCCTACATGCGGGCTTCAGGCAACTCTCTATGGAATCAGTGTCAAAATGGGCTGAGAAGCTCCAGAAGGCAAAATCACATACATCTTGGCTATTTAAAAACAAGCAAACAAAAAAACACTGGATTGTCAGCCCGTGTTTCATACAGATTTCCTCCTTGTATTGCACATCGAGGGCCCTGTGTCCAACCCATTCGCTGATAGAGAGTTAGGTGCATTTAGGGAGATGCATTACTTGTCTGCAGACAACACAGGGACTGTTAAACAAACAGCAGGAAGACTGCTCAATTTTAAACAAGATTTACAGGCCCGGGATGGATGCCCGTCCCTCAATAACTAACTTACAACCAGGGAATGTCTTTGGCGCTGGGAATTAGAAAGGCTGATTTTAAAGTTGATTACAATACATAAACATGTATTGAAAGAGATAATTATTTGACATTATCTTGGAAGTTGACGGAAAATGGCTTTCAAAGGACAGAAGCTCTTCCATTGAGTCTCCTATGACTTAGTACACGATGAAAGTCATGTATCACCCAGTAAGTGAGACTCCTTTGTGGCCACGCATCCTTAAAAAAAAAACAACCGGTGTTTCCAATTCTTTCTTCTCTCTCCTGTTATTCTGTCTCTCCAGAGTCTTCTGCTACCTAAAATGTCATAAATATCATTATGGGAGAGAATGCGGTCTAGTACAGTTTTATTAAAAAGTCTCACGCTTTTTGCAGCCAAATCATCACCAACATATGCTGTTCCCAGCCTGTCCTCTGTTCCAACAGGTTCACAGGGAATAACATCAGTAGCATGGAAGCTTCACAAGTTTTCAAATGTGATTTTCTCCGTGTAGACAAATATCCATTCAGCGCCAGTTCTGTGCATAGCATGCTAGAGTTGTATGACGTGATTTTTAACAATAGATCCTTGTCCTCAAAGCGCTGACCGTCTAGTTGTGACTGGACATTCGCAGGAAGGCATTTCTAACCATGCTCGAACAAAAGGCAGACATTTCAAAAACTGCCCTGGGACTCAGGCGGATTCCTGACTAGGAGAGTTCCTGCTGTCTTTACAGGGTTGGAAGGCGTTGCAGTCTGGCCACATTTAATTCTGCCAGCATGTCTGTGATAAGTGTTTGCATCTCTGCTTTAGAGCTTCCCTGGTGGCTCAGACAGTTAAGAATACGCCTGCAACAGGAGACCCGGTTTGCTTCCTGGGTCAGGAAGAACCCCTGGAGAAGGGAATGGCTACTCACTCCAGCATTCTTGCCTGGAAAATCCCCTGGACAGAGGAGCCTGGCAGGGCTATGGTCTGCTGCTGCTGCTGCTGCTGCTGAGTTGCTTCAGTCATGTCCGACTCTGTGCGACCCCATAGATGGCAGCCCACCAGGCTCCGCTGTCCCTGGGATTCTCCAGGCAAGAACACTGGAGTGGGTTGCCATTTCCTTCTCCAATGCATGAAAGTGAAAAGTGAAGGTGAAGTCACTCAGTCGTGTTCAACTCTTAGAGACCCCATGGACTGCAGCCTACCAGGCTCCTCTGTCCATGGGATTCTCCAGGCAAGAGTACTGGAGTGGGGTGCCATTGCCTTCTCCAGGGCTATGGTCTATGCGGCCACAAAGAGTCAGACATGACTGAGTGACCAACACTAACTAATCTCTGTTTTATGGAAGCAGAAACTGAAACTCAGGCAAATTAAATCACTTGACCAAGACTCCCAAACTGGTAAGAGACAGCCCCTCCAAGCCATGTAGAGCCCACATGGGGTTATAAAAAATCAAGTCTGTGGTCTGACATGACTTAACTTACATGCTAATTCTTTCTAGCTGAGCAATCTGCTGTGTCTATAAGCTGAAAATGACAAGACCTACTTTGCAGGGTAACTGTAAGAAAAAATGAGGTACATTGTGCTTCCCCAAATTTAAGATATCATCTACTGTAAGTGGCATCTGTATTTTGTTTCAAGAAGAGAAAAAGGCCAGTTAATTTCCCAATAGAATCTTTTTATTACTTAGAATTTTTATTTGTTACTTATTCAGAGACCTCTTTTAGACTTATTTAGACACAGGTATTTTAAAATTCAAATCTGACCTTGGGCATACATGAAATGAGAAGTATAAGAGAGATGAACAAGTCAAGAATTCCTAGATTTTTCATCTGGTATTTTGTATCAGCTTTTGAACCAGAGTTCTTGAGGTCTCTGCTTTTTCTACAACTTCACCCTGTATGATCGATGGTGATGCAGTGTTTCCTAAAAGAATGTTCTGTTCTCACATTTGGGATTTCTCCCAGGATGCTCACATTTATGGAACATGTTTTGATGCTGGGATGTCAATAGAGGTTTTCAAATATCAACCAGAGCTTTCATTCCTTCTTTAAATTGTCCTTACGTGTTTTGTTTACTGAAATGCCAAGCTTTGGCATTGTCCAGTCATTCTACCAAGAAAAATAACTGGACAATGATAATGACGTCATGACTACTGGCTGGTCAGCAGTGATGGCCAGACCCAGTAGATTGGAAGGAGCATCCTGATTCCAGAGGCATTAAGATGTAAAAAATACTGTATTTTTTAGAATCCACAAGATACAGATCTACACAGTACAGCTTGTATGTACCCAATACTGTGTGTGTGCGTGCTAAGTCGCTTCAGTCATGTCCAACTCTGTGCGATCCTATGGACTGCAGCCCACAGACTCCTCTGTTCATGGGAGTCTCCAGGCAAGCCTACTAGAGTGGTTCGCCATGTCATCCTCCAAGGGATCTTCTGGACTCGGGGATTCAACCCATGTCTCTTATGTCTCCTTCACTGGCAGGCAGATTTTACACTGTGGTTTTAAAATAATGGTTCTTTCCTCTTCTTTTTTTCATACACAATAGCCATCAAATTGGTGACATTGCTAAAAAAGATTGTGTGTTCAGAGGAGGAGTAAGTGTCTTGAAACTGATCCAAATTGCTGCATGGAACAGTTGCCCTCAGCTGAAGAGAAAGGATAAGCAGAGAGATACTGGAGCAACAGTGGCGCTTAGAGATTGATTCAGTGGTACTAACCTCCTCCTCACAACTACAGTCTGCTGCAGAGTCCAGGGAGCTTTGCTGACTGAAAAATTACATGCAACCTAAAAGTTGAGAGTTTGCTTTATTTGGTGGAAATCGTTAGGACTTAAGCCCAGGAGGCATCTGGGCTTGAGCTCATCTCAAGTATAACCCTGAGAGAACTGCTCCCAGGAGGCAGTGGAGAAGCCAGGTTATATAGTTTTGCAACAGAGGGCAGGTAGTCTGAATGTCAAAAGTTTGTTTGTAAATTGAAGAAAATCAGACATCCCAAGTCAAGGAATTTGGCTCATTTCTATATATGGAAAGATGCAAGAGTCTGGAATCCCTGAAATCGTTCCTTTGATAAGCTCCTCAGGGTCTGGGGCCTCAGCTGTCTTTTGCAGCCCTGAGCTTCCTCAGGGCTCACTGTAGGAAGTGGCTGCAGTCTGACAGTTGCTAGAAGGCAGGTATTCTTTCCTTCCGAGGGGCTTCCCTGGTGGCTCAGATGGTAAAGAATCTGTGTGCCGTGCAGGAGACAGGAGTTTGATCCCTGGGTCAGGAAGATCTCCTGGAGAAGGGAATGGCCACCCACTCCAGTATTCTTGCCTGGAGAATTCCATGGACAGAGGAACCTGGCGGGCTACAGTCCATGGGGTTGCAAAGAGTCGGACTTGACTGAGCAACTAATACTTTCCTTCTTGATTTCTCTCGGGGCTCACCTGCTAACCTTCCACAGTGGCAGCAACTGCTGATGACTGTGACATCCTTTATTTATTGACATGGCAGGACAGATTCCACTTCTCATCTTGCTATGCGAATCAACTTCAAAAAATTTAAATGCTTAATGCCCTCTTCCAACTATATTGCCAACTCTAACTCTTGACATACTATCAGAACTTGCAGAAATCATATCCATGGCAAAAAATGTATACAATGTTTTGGTGTGACTGGATAGACATTGAGAGAACTGAGAAATCTACTTGGGTTGTGGGGTTGGGAATCAGGTTGACCTTGGCTTGAGTCCTTAGTAATGATGTGGTCTTGGGAACATCTCTTTATCTTTCTGCACCTCAGTTTCCTTTTTGATTCAGTATTTACCTATGAATAGGAGCCAGACATCTTGGAAAGTGAAGTCAAGTGGGCCTTAGAAAGCATGACTACGAACAAAGCTAGTGGAGGTGATGGAATTCCAGTTGAGCTGTTTCAAATCCTGAAAGATGATGCTGCGAAAGTGCTGCACTCAATATGCCAGCAAATTTGGAAAACTCAGCAGTGGCCACAGGACTGGAAAAGGTCAGTGTTCATTCCAATTCCAAAGAAAGGCAATGCAAAAGAATGCTCAAACTACCGCACAATTGCACTCATCTCACATGCTAGTAAAGTAATGCTCAAAATTCTCCAAGCCAGGCTTCAGCAATACGTGAACCGTGAACTTCCTGATGTTCAAGCTGGTTTTAGAAAAGGCAGAGGAACCAGAGATCAAATTGCCAACATCTGCTGGATCATGGAAAAAGCAAGAGAGTTCCAGAAAACATCTATTTCTGCTTTATTGACTATGCCAAAGCCTTTGACTGTGTGGATCACAATCAACTGTGGAAAATTCTTCAAGAGATGGGGATACCAGACCACCTGACCTACCTCTTGAGAAATCTGTATGCAGGCCAGGAAGCAACAGTTAGAACTGGACATGGAAAAACAGACTGGTTCCAAATAGGAAAAGGAGTACGTCAAGGTTGCATATTGTCACCCTGCTTATTTAACTTCTATGCAGAGTACATCATGAGAAACGCTGGACTGGAAGAAACACAAGCTGGAATCAAGATTGCCGGGAGAAATATCAATCACCTCAGATATGCAGATGACACCACCCTGATGGCAGAAAGTGAAGAGGAACTCAAAAGCCTCTTGATGAAAGTGAAAGAGGAGAGTAAAAAAGTTGGCTTAAAGCTCAACATTCAGAAAACGAAGATCATGGCATCTGGTCCCATCATTTCATGGGAAATAGATGGGAAACAGTAGAAACAGTGTCAGACTTTAATTTTTTGGGCTCCAAAATCACTGCAGATGGTGACTGCAGCCATGAAATTAAAAGACGCTACTCCTTGGCAGAAAAGTTATGACCACCCTAGATAGTATATTCAAAAGCAGAGACATTACTTTGCCAACTCAGAACTGAACTGAGGAATATTACATTTACAGAGGACTTGAAATAATGTATATATTAAATGTTTAAAACAATTCTTTGTTCATGTAAGCCCTCATCAGGATTTGTTCAGTTCAGTTCAGTCGCTCAGTCGTGTCCGACTCTTTGTGACCCCGTGAATCGCAGCACGCCAGGCATCCCTGTCCATCCCCAACTCCCAGAGTTCACTCAGACTCACGTCCATCGAGTCAGTGATGCCATCCAGCCATCTCATCCTCTGTTGTCCCCTTCTCCTCCTGCCCCCAATCCCTCCCAGCATCAGAGTCTTTTCCAATGAGTCAACTATTCGCATGAGGTGGCCAAAGTATTGGAGTTTCAGCTTTAGCATCATTCCTTCCAAAGAAATCCCAGGGCTGATCTCCTTCAGAATGGACTGGTTGGATCTCCTTGCAGT
The DNA here is from genome assembly GCF_016772045.2 of Ovis aries. Lineage (NCBI taxonomy): Eukaryota > Metazoa > Chordata > Mammalia > Artiodactyla > Bovidae > Ovis > Ovis aries. The sequence goes on along the minus strand of NC_056076.1, from coordinate 54,767,973 downwards.
CCAAGGGACTCTCGAGTCTTCTCCAACACCACAGTTCAAAAGCATCAATTCTTCAGTGCTCAGCCTTCTTCACAGTCCAACTCTCACATCCATACATGACCACAGGAAAAACCATAGCCTTAACTAGACGGATCTTAGTCGGCAAAGTAATGTCTCTACTTTTGAATATGCTATCTAGGTTGGTCATAACTTTCCTTCCAAGGAGTAAGGGTCTTTTAATTTCATGGCTGCAATCACCATCTGCAGTCATTTTGGAGCCCAAAAATAAAGTCTGACACTGTTTCCACTGTTTCCCATCTATTTCCCATGAAATGATGGGACCAGATGCCATGATCTTCGTTTTCTGAATGTTGAGCTTTAAGCCAACTTTTTTACTCTCCTCTTTCACTTTCATCAGGATTTGTACTACAATGTAATTCTAATTAAGGTCCTAGCGGCAAGTGATGAGTCAATTCAAGATGTTTATCCACCTCTCTTCAAGTATCAGCGTCAGTGTGTACTAGTTGCAGGACCAATTTCTCCGTGCTTCAGTCTCCACATCTGGAAAATAGGATTACTCGAAGAAACCATTTTACAGTGAGGGTTAAACGGGTACATTATTTTTAATAATGTAGACATAGGATGAATTAGCAAACGCCACATAAATGTTAGCTATTATTGTCTATGGGCTTCCCCGATGGCTCAAGTGGTAAAGAACCCACCTGCCAATGTGGGAGAGGCAGGAGATGCAGGTTGGATCCCTGAGTTGGGAAGATCCCTTCGAAGAGGAAACGGCAACCCACTCCAGTATTCTTGCCTGGAAAATTCCACGGATAGAGAAGCCTGGCAGACTACAGTCCATGGGATTGCACACAGTTGGACACAACTGAGTGTGCGTGTGTGCATGCATGCGCGCACACACACACACACACACACACACACATTATTATCTATCCTAGAGGTACACATAGTTAGTAGAAGATTTTTTGAAAAAGCAGTAGCTTAACTCCGTCACTTACTCAATATTTACAACATTCACAAAGAATTATGCAACATAGTCAAATGCCAGGCCTCAGAGCAGGACGTTCGAGTCATTTGGGGCATTGCTTGGGTGAAGAGGTTTATGTTCATGATTACTTGCTCTATCCATGGATCAAAGTAGCCATGAGCCCTAACCAGGTTTTGCAGTGAGCCTCTCCAGAGCCGTGTGGAAGTGTTAGAGCTCACATTGGACTTCTACCCTGAATCGGAACAGGATTTGTTACAGGATGTGAATTCCACGTCCAACAAGAGTTCTGAAAGCAAGAACCTCTCCATGCCTACAGCACACATTTTCCCTACAATGGAGAAAGCAGGAAAATGGAATCTTCCCCCACAATCTCCCCTTCTCTTTTGCTCTGGGCAGCTCTTCAGATCTCCATAATATAATGTTAAACCCTTATTAGTGTTTCTAAAATTCTAAACTGAAGACCAGGAAATCATATTGCCCTCTGCTGTGGTTCAAAATCAAAATACAGCTGAGTAGAGTTGCCGAAATGTTGCACCTTCAGTCATTTTCAATGAGTCATTTATTTCATTCATCGATATTTTTTCCTTCAGTTTGGGTGAAAAAGCAGGCTAATCAGTGATGTGGCTCAGATGTTCTGATCCTCCAGTATATTATGTTGGTGGCTGTCCAGAGTCACATTTGAATTAAAAAAGAGCAAAGCAAAAACCAGAGCAAGTCAATTCTTTTTAAATACTGTTTGTTCTCTTTTGCATTCAATTTGATTCTTTTAAGCAAGTACAGATCTAAGTATCTAATTTTACCATCTTCAGCTCCCCAGGAAGACAAATGAAAAGAGCATATTTCTCTACAAAAAAAAAAAAAAAAAGTTCAGGAGAAAGGATAACCTTTAAAGTCAAGTTGTAATTTTTCTATCAGAATGGGTTGTCCCATCTGGCTGCTAACTACTTAGGTATATCCAGCCTCCTGGGACGACTGGCCCTGTAGTCGGTAACTCATTATCTGTAGCATCTTGGGCCTTTGCATGTTTTGCACCCTCAGAAGAGGCCCCTTGTCTTTCTGGAAAACTCTTAGTCATCCTTCAAGATGCAAATAAGATGCATCTCTTCAGGAGGTTGTGCACCCTGGCCTTTCTCTCTGCAGAGGCAGCCTTAGCTACTTCTCCTCTGAGGTTCACGGTCTTCGAGTGTTTACCCCTCTGCTCGTGTCCCCAGCTCGTTGAGTCCAACTGGTGATGCATGTACTTCTATGCAAGTGTACACAATGGCCTGAATTAGCAATTTTCATCTTTGACTCCTGACTTTTGGAAACATTCCAGAGTCAGCAAGCATGCTCAAAAGATATTTACTGAATGAATGGTTGCCCAGAAGCTCCCAAATGTTATGTAGAAAAAGGGACAATTACGGAATTCTCAGCAGTGATGACCATCACAACATATTGAAGACATAATACGAAAGCCAAGCGCGACAGGTATTGATGTATATTACCTTTTAGCTCAAAATATGCTCTTCTTTGTCTGCTGCTCTGTAGTAATCGAGGTGGGATTTGTAAATGTTTCTCCTCTCCCAACTGGAAAAGCATGAAGAGTTTGTCATTAAAGAGGATGCTGGCAGGCCAGTGAAGGGAAAAGGGGTTTTGCGTCCACAATCTGGTGTGCTTTGTTTTAAAAACATTTATTTGTTTTTATTTGTTTATTTATTTGGCTGCGTCGGGTCTTAGTGGTGGCATGTGGGATTTAGTTTCCTGCCCAGGGATCTGACCCGGACCCTCTGCATTGGGAGAGCAGAGTCTTAGCCACTGGATTACCAGAGAAAGTCCGCTTTTTGGGGGGGAAGCTCACCAGGTTTTTCCAGGCACAGTGTCCCCAGTACTTGGGTCCTGGAGCGGAGGGCTAATCTAGAGCTCCGTTGCCGAAGCGCCGAGTGACGCGTGGCAGCCAGCAGCTCCGGGAGAACCTCCGCCGACGGCTTCTGGGTGGAGTGCTGCTGGCAAGGCGCGCACACGCATATCCTCTCGCGCCGCTTTTTCCTGGGTGACTTGACAGTGATTTCCGAGCCTTGGCACCAGCCGGAGGCTTGCTTTCCCCAGCACCTCAAGAGGACAGATTTCCAGCAAGTCCTGCCAGGGTGGCGCCTCCGCTACTTCTTACTCCTTGAGTTCCAGCCAGACCTTCTTCCGTGGGGTCTGCATCTCAGCCGGGTTTGGGGAGGGGTCTTTCTTGGAGCTCCACCTTTGTCGTGGGCACCGTGGCTGCTCCTGTCTCTGTTACCCCTGTAATCTCTGTTGTTTAGCTCCTACTAACCAAGCCCCCCGTTACTCCATCTCTCTGTGAGTCGTTCTATATATTACATTGCCTGCAAAGGTTTACTGCATGGCACAGGGAACTAGAGTCAATATCTTATAACGACCTATAACGGAAAATAATTAAAACAATAATACATATATGTATCACTGAATCACCTTGTTGTGCCCTTGAAACACTGCAAGTCAATTATACTTCAATAAAATATATGTATTAAGAAAAACTATTACCGTGTGGTTTTTATCTCCTGCTTGGGTTGTGATTAATACACCAATGGCTAAACACAGGCATGAAGAAATTTTTTTTATTTTGGAACTTTGGAGCCAGTGTCAAGGTATAGCGAAGTCTATGGGTTTATCTGGGGCTTCCCAGGTGGCACAGTGGTAAAGAATCCACCTGCTAGTGAGGAGATGTGGGTTTGATTTGATCCCTTGGTGAGGAAGATCCCCCTGAAGGAGGAACTGGCAACCCTCTCCAGTATTCTTGTCTGGAGAGTTCCATGGACAGAGGAGCCTGGAGGGCTACAGTCCATGGGGCTGTAGAGGTGAAACTGACGGAGCGACTGAGCAGCACCACCGCCAGATGTGTATCTATCTCTGCAGGAGACATTTAATGTTTATCGTACTAATTACTAAATGCTGAATTTGGAAGTAGTCTCTGATCACACTTGGAAACTAGAGAGGAAAAAAATAGTGAATTTAGACACTCAAATTTAAATTTCTAATAATTCAAAAATCTCCTTACGAAAAAAATTTCTTCTAATTATTATAAGTGAACAGCATGATCACATCTGCTGTTTTAAAAACTGCCATCTTACATTCAGATATAGCCAGTATCTTAAGACATGCTGATCATACTACAGCTGATGGGATGAATACAAGCAAATCTTTCAGTTCATTAAGGCAGTTTTTCTAGGACCTTCTTCTAAGACACACATAGTCTTCCTAGCTGGATTTACTGCATCTACACAAAAGTCACATTCCTAATATTTATCAAATAATCTCAACCATAGTAACTTCAAGCTGGTGTTGTATTGGTGTTTGTTCTTTCGTCATTGTTGATATTCTTTTCAGTTTATCTATGCTAATTTTAAGAATGCATTGAATGAATAGAAATTTTACTGAAATAGCAGAAGAAAAAATTAGTGGGAGTTAACCTATACACTATAGCCTCTTCTGAGAAATCAGAGTCACATTAGAAAACTAAATATCATTTAGATTACATTACTGAGCTTGGGTTTCATATCTGAATCAATTAGTGGCATTAGTGAAGACATCCGCCATTATTAAAACCTGCTTAAGGATCTCATTCACTGCCAACTGCTACTCTGAGACTTCCAGGGGAGATGCCCATGTGATTGGGAATAATTTACCCTTATATTGGTTTGGCTGATACCATGTGTTTGTAATGGCTCATTCTGTTTTGGCTAAAGCACTGTTCATGGACCTTTCTTCTTCATGTGTAATTCTCTTGCCTATAAAATCAAGCATGGGCTTGCTTATTTATGATGTGGACTTTTCATCTTTGATACAACAATAGCATGCTTTTTGTTTATTTATTTATTTATTTTCTCTTCACCTTTCCAAATCTTTTCCAGCTAAGTAGCACAGTTTAGGCTGCCCAGCCCAACCTTAAGGACTCTCTCTCTAATCTACTTATGCAACTGTTTAATTTCTAGAAAGAGGCAGCAGACTTTTCTGTGAAGGCCCGATAGTGAGAATGTTAAGCTTTGAGCACTGTTCAGTCTCTGTTACAACTATTCAGCCATGAATTTGTGGTGTAAATGCAGCCATCAACAACACATAAATGAATGACCGTGGCTGTATTCCAATAACATCTTTTTGACACAAGCAGGCAGCAGGTCAGATTTGGCATAGGCTACAGTTTGCTGGTCCCTTATTTAGAGTCTTCAACTTGGGACCTAAGAAAGGCTTTCCAGAGAGTGTCTGGGGATGGAGACTTTCAGGGAATTGCTCTTTTAATTATGAACTTCAACCCCATTGTCCCCTGCAGTTAATCTACCTGAGGTCTGTGGTGGGGCAACACTCCTTTCCTGCCTCCTCTTTAGAAATTGTTCCCCTTTACAAAATTGTTCCACTTTACAAATTTCATCCATTCTAATCTTCATCATGGTCAACAAAAGAGTCTGAAATGCAGTACTTGGATGCAGTCTCAAAAACAACAGAATGATCTCTGTTCCTTTCCAAGGCAAACCATTCAAACCATTCAGTCAACAAAAACAAGACCAGGAGCTGACTGTGGCTCAGATCATGAACTGCTTATTGTCAAATTCAGACTGAAATTGAAGAAAGTAGGGAAAACCACTAGACCATTCATGTATGACCTAAATCAAATCCCTTATGATTATACAGTGGAAGTGAGAAATAGATTTAAGGGACTAGATCTGATAGAGTGCCTGATGAACTATGGACTGAGGTTCGTGACATTGTACAGGAGACAGGGATCAAGACCATCCCTGTGGAAAAGAAATGCAAAAAAGCAAAATGGCTGTCTGGGGAGGCCTTACAAATAGCTGTGAAGAGAAGAGAAGCCAACATCCGCTGGATCATGGAAAAAGCAACAGAGTTCCAGAAAAACATCTATTTCTGCTTTATTGACTATGCCAAAGCCTTTGACTGTGTGGATCACAATAAACTTTAGAAAATTCTGAAAGAGATGGGAATACCAGACCACCTGACCTGCCTCTTGAGAAACCTATATGCAGGTCAGGAAGCAACAGTTAGAACTGGACATGGAACAACAGACTGGTTCCAAATAGGTAAAGGAGTATGTCAAGGCTGTATATTGTCACCCTGCTTATTTAACTTTTATGCAGAGTACATCATGAGAAATGCTGGACTGGAAGAAGCACAAGCTGGAATCAAGATTGCCAGGAGAAGCATCAATAACCTCAGATATGCAGATGACACCACCCTTATGGCAGAAGTGAAGAGGAACTAAAGAGCCTCTTGATGAAAGCGAAAGAGGAGAGTGAAAAAGTTGGCTTAAACCTCAACATTCAGAAAATGAAGATCATGGCATCTGGTCCCATCATTTCATGGGAAACAGATGGGGAAACAGTGGAAACAGTGTCAGACTTTATTTTTGGGGGGCTCCAAAACGACTGCAGATGGTGATTGCAGCCATGAAATTAAAAGACCCTTACTCCTTGGAAGGAAAGTTATGACCAACCTAGATAGCATATTCAAAAGCAGAGATATTACTTTGCCAACAAAGGTCTGTCTATTCAAGGCTATGGTTTTTCCTGTGGTCATGTATGGATGTGAGAGTTGGACTGTGAAGAAAGCTGAGCGCTGGAGAACTGATGCTTTTGAACTGTGGTGTTGGAGAAGACTCTTGAGAGTCCCTTGGACTGCAAGGAGATCCAACCAATCCATTCTGAAGGAGATCAGCCCTGGGATTTCTTTGGAAGGAATGATGCTAAAGCTGAAACTCCAGTACTTTGGCCACCTCATGCGAACAATTGACTCATTGGAAAAGACTCTGATGCTGGGAGGGATTGGGGGCAGGAGGAGAAGGGGACAACAGAGGATGAGATGGCTGGATGGCATCACCGACTTGATGGACGTGAGTTTGAGTGAACTCTGGGAGTTGGTGATGGACAAGGGAGGCCTGGCGTGGTGCAATTCATGGGGTCGCAAAGAGTTGGACATGACTGAGCGACTGAACTGAACTGAATCTTCTTGCCCCGTTGTGAAAGCCTCTGGGTCACAAAAATCATTGCAAAGGATGTACACACACATGTAGCGTAAAACAATAATGCCCTTATGAATGTGTCACTCCTAGGAGACAGTTCTTTGAGATCCAAGCGAAAAGCTACTATAAGAAATCTTGAAGAATGCTGTACCTTTTCTCATCAAGGTGAAAAACTCAGGGCAAAACATCATGCTTTCTCTCTCATCTATCTATCCACCTATCTAGCAACCAAACTATCTACCTATCTCAGATATAATTAAAGAGAAAATTCAGAAATAAAAACATTGCCATGGGGACATCCATTAACATTTTATTTGAATTAGAAAAATAAAGTCAGTTTTCTTTGTCTAGCTTACAGTAATCTGATTGGCTGATTTTTTTTTTTTTTTGAGAATGAGGACTTACAGACTATTTGGTTATATGGCAAATATTTTCTACAAATTGAGTGAGCTAAATCTATCATTTCACATATATTCATAGCTCAAAATACATTAATTAAGAGCACTTAGAGATTTTGCAATATATTGCAAAACACAGTTTTGGAATTATACAATACAATGTATATATGTACATTTAAGTTGCTTAAGGGGATATATAATTTAAAAACACTTTAGCAGTAACATAAACAAATATTTGAATTTTCCGGTCTAGAAAAACCTCTGACAATCATTCACTCCTTCACTGTGCCTGAGTTTTTGTCTTGAAACTTACTGAAATTTTTTACTGTCATGTGACTTTTTCCTGTGTGTTGGGTATTATCCCCTAAATGAATCAGAAGCTTATCTGTATTACCATTTCTTGGATCTGTGATCTCATTTTCTTTTTCTTTTTTTTTTTGGCCACACCAAGTGGCTTGTAGAATCTTAGTGCCCTAGTCAAGGATTGAAGCTGGGCTACCCAGTGAAAGTACTTAGCCCTAACCACTGGACCACCAGGGAGTCCCTGTGATCTCATTTTTTAGTTTCCATCTAATAACAAATATCTGTTATTCCCCATCACCACCATGATTAATTTGGTATCTGACCCCAAACTTTTCTAAAATGTCCTCCAAAGATCCTCAGTGGTCTCCTGTCCCATAAATCTCTCTCTCTTCTAATTGCTCACACAACAGAGGAAATTGGATATAAGTTAGCACTGGTAAGGTCTGCCATGAGAAACCTTCCTGACTATGGATATGTGCAAAGGCTTACTTAGAATATTCAAGTATTACTTTAAATATTCCCATAATATGAACAGTAAAAGTATTCAGCAATGAGAATTAGCGAACTTTAGTTACATTGTATCTGCATGATGAAATACTTTGCAGTCATTAAAGGACATCCTAGAATAATATTTAGCAACATGGGAATATGTTCATGTTTTAATATGAAGTGGAAAAGAAGACTATAGAATAGTAAGCTTCAGTTCAGTTCAGTTCAGTCGCTCAGTCCTGTCCGACTCTTTGCGACCCCATGAATCGCAGCCCGCCAGGCCTCCCTGTCCATCCCCAACTCCCGGAGTTCACTCAGACTCAAGTCCATCGAGTCAGTGATGCCATCCAGCCATCTCATCCTCTGTTGTCCCCTTCTCCTCCTGCCCCTATCCCTCCCAGCATCAGAGTCTTTTCCAATGAGTCAACTCTTCGCATGAGGTGGCCAAAGTACTGGAGTTTCAGCTTCAGCATCATTCCTTCCAAAGAAATCCCAGGGGTGATCTCCTTCAGAATGGATTGGTTGGATTAGTATAATAATAATTTAGGAAGAAAAATACAGCCAGATAAGTGTGAGAGGCTAAGCATCAAAATGCCTATAATAGTTATTTTTGAATAATGGGATTATAGGGAATTTAATTTTTGTTGGTCCTTTCCTCTATTTTCTAAATCTTTTGTAATTAAAATGTATTTACTACTGGTAAAAATTATTTTAAAAAAGTATTTTACATATATTTGTAAAAAACTCACTGTGCAATATTTTACTTTTTCTTTGTTTATCTCTTGCATGCCTCATTCTTCAGAACTATGGTTAAATCTCTTCTTTCTTTTTGTGCCATCCTACCTAGGGAGCCTAGGGCAAAACCAGCCACATAATCAGCTCTCAGTGGTGATTGATAATAGAAGGATTTTTAAAATCCAGATTAGAAACAAAACCTCCGAAACAGCAACAATGCCAAAATAAAAACCCGTGACACCTTGAGAAAGTTCAGACTAGTCTCTATTTTCAAAGTATGATCATATATTTAAATAAACATAAATCAGAATCTAAGCTCAACGTTCTTCTGAAAATGACCACAACATTATTTTTAGTAATCTACAGCTATTCCTGGAAGTTCTAGTCTCCTTTGGAAGAATGTCGAGGCAAAGATGGGAAAGAGATATAAAAATCTTAGGAGTCAGTGTGCTTAGAATTTGGGACAGATGATTTATTTAGTTCTGAGATCAAGATAGATATTATAATATGGTGCAAATTAGAATGAAGATACTAAATAATTTACGCTAATGCTCTCAGTTATAAAGATAACTGCCTCACTCGCAACTGATATAAATTAAGGGAATATATTTAAATGTATATTTTAATCAATCAAGAAAGCTCATCTGCCAGCCGGTGTCAGATGCTAATGCATGCTCTCCATGAAACGGTCTGTTTATTAACTAATTAAATGCCGACTGACTTAGTCACGAAATTCAGACACAGAAATGGTGACAACAGACTGTTCTGGTTGCTGGATATGGCTTCAGGACAGGAAGTTCAGTCTCCACCCAACTCTGAATCTTAACTTATTGCTTATGACCTGGGCTGTCATTTATCCAAAGTATAAGGTGTGTGATGGAACTAGGGCCTCCCAGGTGCCCCAGGACTAAAGATTCAGCCTGCCCATGCAGAAGACGCAGGCTGGATCCCTGGGTCGAGAAGATCCCCTAGAGGAGGAAGTGGCAACCCACTCCAGTCTTCTTGCCTGGGAAATCCCATGGACAGAGGAACCTGGTGGGCCACAGTCCGTAGGGGTGCAAAGAGTCAGACATGACTGAGGGACTGAGAACACATGCATGTGTTGGGATTAAGAGACGTGAGACATCAGAAGTGAAAATATCCTGCTGGAAGAAACATTAAGAAAGAGCTTGCCCATAAATGGAGACCACAGATTCTCTGCTTTTGCGGACCAGCTGCCTAGCACATAGTAGGCTGCTCAGCAAAGGTTTGCGGAATTGAAGCAAATGAAGCTGAATGTTCTGTCCTAAACAGCTGGAAGAAAGACGTCTTTTCAGGGAATCTTGGGGACTTGATAAAAGCATACCTAAATAACTGCCAGCATCAAAAGATGCAGAGCGATAAAAGAGATGGAAAAGCACAGGTATAGGTACTGAATGCTTGATTTGAAAGAAGAACCGACAAATCAGGGTACATTAACAGCCTGGGAGCGTAAAACATGAAAAAAGACTTTTGAAAGGAAAGCCAGAAGAATGAGACCAACTAGAAACTCACAATCAGGACCATTTCCTTACTAATCAAAATCCATTTTTTCAGCTTTTTATTCTTTCTTTGCTGGCATTTTTCTCTCACATCATGGGCATAGAAAATAAAATCAACCAGGAAAGTGGCGGCTTCTCCGCAGAACCAAGGAGTTGCTATCAAACTTGCGTTTCCTTTCAGGTTTCTTCCTGTTTGTAAATTTGCCCGCTTTGTCTTTGAAATGAAACAGGAAAACCTGAAGTTGGTGTATATTTTATCCAGCATGCTCGCATATGTATTTACTGAAGAAATTTCTCCTATCCAAATTTCATCCTCAAATGAATTGCCCTTTTCATGATATGTTAATTTTTTTGCATCTTCAGGGCTCACAAAACACTTTAAAATGAAGATTAGTGCACTGACTAGAATGCAGTTATGTGAAATGTGGTCGTCATTGAACTTACAACAAATGTAAATCTAATTTCGGATTGAAAGCAGCTAATATCTTTTTCAACCATAACTTTGAAAGCTGGCTTGAAGCAGAAAACCCTAAGTGGCAGATACTTGACAGAATTCTTAATATCTATAATTTTTGAGGTTTTAGTTTTTGTCCTCTTGTCTAGCTATGTTCAATTCTCTATACATCTTGGAAAAGCTTCCACAGAAGGATCACACCAAATTGGAAAGCTTATGTAAAGATTCCTTTTTCATGAAATCTAGATGTCTGGGAACAATTTAACTGTGTTCCTATCATGTGGTCAACTGGCCCTACTCTGATCACTGAGGCTGACTTGAGTAATACGTATCTCTAGAATCTTAAATGGTGGCTGAACTGGCTTCAAAAATTGCAGTGCTTTTAATTTTTTTACATTTGTACTATATTTTTGGCCATACCATGCAGCATATGGGGTCTCAGTTCCCTGACCAGGATGGAACTTGCGCCCCCTGCATTGGAAGCATGGAGTCAACCTCTGGACCACCAGGGAAGTCCCTGCTGTGCTTTTTTTTTTTTTTTTAAGGAATTTTTATTTAGTGAGAACCATAAGAAAGAGGACAAGTTGACAACACCCAACACTAGCTCCTTAATTCTTCTAACCTTCAATAAATACCCAGCACAAATTTAGTTGTGTTTCTAGTAGCCTGCATGCAAGCTCGGTTGCTTTGGATGTGTCTGACTCTTTGCAGTCCTATAGACTACAGCCCACCCGGCTCTTCTGTCCATGGTATTCTCCAGGCAAGAATACTGGAGTGGGTTGCTGTGCCCGCCTCCAGGGGATCTTCCTGACTCAGGGATAGAACTTGAGTCTCCTGCATCTCCTGCGTGGCAGGCAGATTCTTGATCACAGAGCCACTGGGGAACCTGGAATTATTCCCTATGTGAATGACCAAGTCCTGGATTCCTGAAAGTCTAAGTGAATTATGTAAACAGCTGAACTTCAGTTGGGATACTCTGCATTCAAATTTACTTCTGTACATAAATGGTGGTGAAGTTGCTCTTTCCAAACCTGTTTCAGTTTAGGAAAACTACAGACTTTCCAAGATCTGTGCATACTTAATTTGTGTCCTGGTGGTCCTGGGATGATAATGTTTAAGTCGACCAGAAGAGGGATCCTTAACACTGCAGAGTCAGGATCAGTCACATTTTCTTCTGCAGTTCAAGGGTCTCTGAGCCCGGTCATACCAGCCAGAACCATATTAATTTTGCTTTGGTAGTGGCATCCCAAGGCATTGCCATTTGAGTTACTCAGCTTCTCTTTATTCCATTCCAGCAGGACCACAACTGCTCATAGTTCTTTGCAGGTTATAAATGACACCAAGGATGAAATTGGTGCAATCGATTTTTACTGTGAGGTGACAGCAAAGAAGGAGCTGGATTCCAATGACTTTGGATGCTTTTAGCATTTTTGCCTTCTATGTCAAGTCCCATTCCCCAAGGATAAAATTGTGTGTGGTTGAAAGGTTTGGTAGGAGATAGAAAAGCAGGACAATTTGTTTTATGTGCATGACATTAAAAGTTTATGTCAAATCTATCTTATTTACTTTCCCATTTTAACCTTGTTTTCTCTTTTTATTGCCCATTGAATAAGTCAGTGTAGCGTCATGTCATTGGTGTATGAAGTAAAATATTGAATAAATATTTGGGGTACCCAGAGTTACATCAGATGCTTTATATGCAGATCTTTCCTTTTGAGGGTAATAAATATTGCCTTTCGTTTTGAATTGTAGGAAGAGCAAATTGTTTCTGTTTGTAAAATTAAACACTGTTATCACAGAGCTAGTGGTGTTGAGGAAAACTGCAGTTGAAAATTGGGAGCCTCCTTAGAAATTAGATCGCTCGTCTTATTTTATCGATGAAGAAACTGAAACCCAGGGAGGGCAAATCACTCATTAAAAGTCACCTCATCTAATGAATGGATATGTGTATATGTTTGGCTGAGTTCCTTCGCTGTCCACCTGAAACTGTCACAACATTGTTAATTGGCTGTACTCAAATATAAAAAAAAAAAATTTAAAAAACACCCCATCTAATTAGCAGTAGAGCAGGAATTTGGTCCCAGGTCTCCTGTGTCCTTGGCCAGTATGTGTCCCCTTCATCTCGTTGTTCCTTATAATAGTTATTTGAAGATATGTGAAATCCTTGGGTACCTTTGTCCCCCGCTATGAAAAAATAGTCAAATGAAAGAGGTCTGCTTTGAGCTGTAGTTCTTCTTTCTATAGTTGTATTTAAGATCAGCACTTTATTTTGCCCTGAAATGAAAAGAACAAATGCAGAATATTACATGCTAACATTTCTAAAGCTCCATGAATCACTGGAAATGATATAGACGCGACAACATCGATATAGTCTATGCCAATTATCGCGCCTCTCTTATGGGATAATTAGGAGATGTTCACTGAAATATGCTTTTCATTTCCATTCACTGGTAATGACCATGCCCTCCTTCAGAGAAGATTTATTTTCTCTCCACCTCCGCTTCTACCAAGCTAAGCACTTATTCTGAACTCATGCAAATGAAAGGTGTATATTCGATGCAAGAGAGTGTGTGTGTTTGTGTAATTAAGACGTACATATTAACTTTTTAGCTGACACAAGGAGCTACAGCTTCAAAATATTGGAAATTTGCTCTGGATAGAACACATCTTCATGTCCTCTATTCTATATAAAACAAGTGATATTTACAGGAATAATTCTCTATGTAATTACACAATTATTAAAAACATAGTAGTGAAGTAGGAGCTTTTATCAAGTCATTCAAATTAGTGCTATTTCATACTAATCACCATCTACTTGAATGTGTATTGCTTGGATGTGACTGTAGAAAGCTCATTAAATAAATTTTCTTTAAAATTTAATTACTGGGAACTTCTTCAGATAATAATGATTATGGGTATAATTAGGATCTTTGTTCCTCTTTGTTGTTACACTAAAAGGTACAAAGACTCAGAGAATAAGAGATCGAAATTGCATATCCCACACTTGGAGAAGTAGCTGTCACGGGCGTTGTAGAATATTAAAGAACCCCATCCCGCAGTGAGCAGCAAGACCGAAGTATGGGAATCGTAACTCGGCATTTAGTTATTTTGTCTTTCATTTTCTTCCTAAATTGCAGGGCTGTATTAGTGAACTATAAGACAGAAACAATGAAAGCCCATTTCCTTTAATGTCGGTCCAGAGAAGATGTTGGAAATTTATACTGTCTTCACTTATAACCACCGCAGGATCCAGATCTTGGACTTGGGGAGTTTAATAAACTTACTTGGGAGGTGCTATGTGTTACCTTTGCCGTGTCAAGCAAAACTAACTTATAGGCTCCCTGGAGTTCAGGTCTTTGACCCTTGTCATTCAGATAAAGGTGCAAACACTCTGACTAGTGAAGTTTCAAGACCCTCTTTTTAGAATGGTGATTGGACTTTTCTATGAACTGAGGGTTAAAACAAAATATTTCCTAAGATCGCTTCATTTAGAAGTAATATACACTTTGAGAAGAAGTACTGCATATAATTTCTGGATTTAAATGTTATAACGATACCCCAGCTCTCCAGACAAAGAGACTGCCCCGAGCAGTACACAGAAACATTCTCTACTACAGAACTCTGAGCTAAGAAATGAATTGTGACTATTTTGTCAGAGACTTCTAACAAATGTCAAAGGGGAATACGTGTCAGTTATCTAAACTTGATGCAAATTATGTTTGTAAAATATTCAAAAGAAGTGAGACAGTACCTTGGCTAAATAAGGAAGCCTCTTATTAGAGAGAAGATGAAGGCTAGAGTCTCATTGCAATGTTAGTGCTAAAGCACAGGATGAAGGGAGTTCCACAGATATTAGAAAAAATAATGAATTTAGGTAGCAATCTTCTGACCTAGAGTTTCCACATTGTCTGTCAGCTGGGACCTTTGTGACTAGGCTGCTGAGCTGGGTGTCTCATAAACCAGTCCAACTCACAGCCATTGGAAGGGTACAGAGAACCAAAGTGTCACCAGGCAGATCAAACCAAGTCCAGAAAAGCATAACTGGCTGTGCAAGAGAGAAACCAATCATTATTCGCATGGTGTCTATGTTGTTCTTAGCTTCAGGAGTTATACAGTTCACTTAGGGCCACTGGAATCAGGTGGGGTGAACTGTTTTCAGTTGAATGAGTCATAAGGAGGCATAGGAGGAGGAGGAAAGGAAGAAGGAGAAGGAGGAAGAAGAGGGAGAGAGAGAGGAGGAGGAGGGAGAGGAGGAGGGAGAGGAAAGAGGAGGAGGAGGGAGAGGAGGAGGAGGGAGAGGAGGAGGGGGAGGAGGGAGAGGGGGAGAGGAGGGAGGAGAGGGGAAGGAGGAAAACAGGGGGAGGGGGAGAGGGGGAGGGAGAGGAGGGGCTACACCACCATGACCATCATTAAAACGATAAACTTCACTGCAACTCAAAGATTTTGAGTTTTACTTTCCCATCTTTGTAAAAGCAATCCACTTTGCCTGCAACCCCCTCCAGTATTCATGCCTGGGGAATCCCATGGACAGAGGAGCCTGGCCCGCTACAGTCCACAGAGTCACAAGAGTCTCACACGACTGAGCAATTGAGCGTGCAGGCAGATTATCACTTTGGACAGTGTATATGTTAAGAGATGGTAGAGTATCAAAATAGTATTTTTGAATGATAATATTGTAAGTGGAAGAGAATGGGTGAGATGATCTCTTAGATGTCTTCTGAATCCAATATTGCTTGATTTGATAGTGTTGAGTCTGCTACCACAGCCTGGTACCTCCTCAGGGCAGTATATGATGCTGAGGGTAGCCATGTAAGAACAGTAAATAAGAGGAAAATGCCAAGACAAAGGAAGCCTTAAGCAAAATTATGTGAGCATCCAATATTTAACAGATACGCCATTGGGAAATTTGTCCCTTCAGGCTTCCTTCCTTCTCTTGATTCAGATTCTCAGCACTTGGCTCCATCTCTAAGTCTCACCTTTGCCAGGAGCCCCAGGCAAATACCTTCTGTTGCTTCCAGGATGCCTCAAAGCTACATGTCTCTAACTAAACTCATCATGAAATGAAGTGAAGTGAAGTGAAGTCACTCAGTTGTGTCCGACTCTTTGCCACACCATGGACTGGAGCCTACCAGGCTTCTCCACCCATGGGATTCCCCAGGCAAGAATACTGGAGTGGGTTACCATTTCCTTCTCCAAACTCATCACGGTTCCACTCCGAACCTTTTATTCTCCTGTTTCCAATCCTGGTTCTTATAACACTGAACCACCAAGTTTCCCCTTCCCTAGTCTTGCTGTCATCAGATCAGCCCTCCCTCTAAATCTGCATGATCTTCAAACCTGATCACACTATTCTTCTTTTAAAATTCCTCATGGATCCCCTTTGCCTCCAGAATAAAGCCTGAGCACCTTGGGATGCTATCTGAGACTTTTCATCATTTGGTCTTCATTGACCTTTATGTGTTTTTGAATCAAGGGCACCCTTCAGCATGAGTTCCCTGTCAATACTGAAAGTTTTATAAGGTTCAGAACTTCACCTGTTTCATCCTGCTGTTGCCTGGTCCCTAGAAACCACTTCGTCAATATTTGTTGGATAACCAGTGGAGTGGACGAATACATGAGTGTCACTCCTGCCTCATTTTTATTACCTAGTAATATCAATTGGTTTGATTTCTCAGAATTCACCTTCTGGTCTTTGCTCCACACCTTAATATCTTTGCTCACACCTTTCTTTTCCTGGGTAATCAAGTTCATCTGTAAGAATTAGCTCAGCAAGTGTTTTTTATGAAGCACTCCCTGAACCCCTAGGTGAGGCTAATCCACCTTCCTTTGTGCTTTCAGAACACTCTGTGCAAACTTCTACCCCCGACTCCAAGTTATCTTGAAATGCAGCCTTTACGGCTCTGTCTGTCCCATTACACAATAAGCTCCTTAGAAACACACCTAGCACCCAGCAGGTGCTCAAAAGCTATTCAGTGAATGGATCTGCATGATCTCAGATTTCCTCATTCACCTGGGACAGTGCCAGGTCTCACTTCCTCCGTGAAAGCTTTCCAATTGACCATTGGGTATATTGATCCCCTTAGAATTCCTACAAATCATCATCCCTAAGTCATCTTCTTCCAACTTCCTCACACACGCCTTTTTAAAAAAGCTTTATTTATTTTTTAATTGAAGGATAATTGCTTTACAGAATTTTGTTGCTTTCTGTCAAACCTCAACATGAATCAGCCATAGGGATATATACATCCCGTCCCTTTTGAACCTCCGTCCCATCTCCGGCCCATCCCACCCCTCTAGGTTGATTCAGAGCCCCTGTTTGAGTTTCCTGAGCCGTACAGCAAATTCCCGTTGGCTATCTATTTTACATATGGTAATGTAAGTTTCCATGTTACTCTTTCTATAAACCTCACCCTCTCCTACGCTCTCCCCATGTCCATAAGTCTGTTCTCCGTGACTGTTTCTCCACTGCTGCCCTGTGAATAAATTCTTCAGTACCATTTTTCTGGATTCCATATATACGTGTTGCCGCTGCTACTGCTAAATCGCTTCAGTCGTGTCTGACTCTTTGTGACCCTATAGACGGCAGCCTACCAGGCTCCCTCATCCCTGGGATTCTCCAAGCAAGAACACTGGAGTGGGTTGCCATTTCCTTCTCCAATGCATGAAAGTGAAAAGTGAAAGGGAAGTCGCTCAGTTGTGTCCAACTCTTAGTGACCCCATGGACTGCAGCCCACCAGGCTCCTCCATCCATGGGATTTTCCAGGCAAGAGTACTGGAGTGGAGTGCCATTGCCTTCTCCTATATATGTGTTAGAATATGATATTTATCTTTCTCTTTCTGACTTACTTCATTCTGTATAATAGGCTCTGGGTTCATTCACCTCATGAGAACTGACCACATACTCGTTTTTTTTAAGCTTGTAAGTTCCACTGGGTCTCATTTGCCTATTTTATTTTTTAATCATTTTATGTATTTCTTTGGGCTATTCTGGGTCTTCACTACTGCATGTAGCTTTCTCTAGTTGCGGTGCATGGGCATCTCAGCACTGTGGCTTCTCTTGTTTCAGAGAACCGGCTCTCTGTTGAGCAGGCTTCAGTATTTGTAATGCGTAGGCTTAGTTACTCCGAGGCATGTGGGATCTTCCTGGACCAGACATCGAACTAGTGTCCCCTGCACTGCAAGGCAGACTGTACCCCTGGACCACCAGGGAAACCTTCTGTTTGTTTTTGTTTTAACAGCTTCAATAAGGTATGACTGACATACAGTAAGCTGTGCACATCTAAAGAGTATAATTTGATAAGGTTTGACATAACAGTATGAAAAGACAAAAAGATAGGACACTGAAAGATGAACTCCGCAGGTCGGTAGGTGCCCAATATGCTTCTGGAGATCAGTGGAGAAATAACTCCAGAAAGAATGAAGAGATGGAGCCAAAGGAAAAACAACACTCAGTTGTGGATATGACTGGTGATAGAAGCAAGGTCCGATGCTGTAAAGAGCAATAGTACATAGGAACCTGGAATGTTAGGCCCATGAATCAAGGTAAATTGGAAGTGGTCAAACAGGAGATAGCAAGAATGAATATTGACATTTTAGGAATCAGTGAACTAAGATGGACTGGAATGGGTGAATTTAATGCAGATGACCATTATATCTACTACTGTGGGCAAGAATCCCTTAGAAAAAATGGAGTAGCCGTCATAGTCAACGAGAGAGTCTGAAATGCAGTACTTGGATGCAATCTCAAAAACGACAGAATGATCTCTATTCATTTCCAAGGCAAACCATTCAATATCACAGTAATCCAAGTCTATGCCCCAACGAGTAATGCTGAAGAAGCTGAAGTTGAATGGGTCTATGAAGACCTACAAGACCTTCTAGAACTAACACCCCAAATAATGTCTTTTTCATTATAGAGAACTGGAATGCAAAAGTAGGAAGTCAAGAAATACCTGAAGTAACAGGTAAATTTGGCCTTGGAGTACAGAATGAAGCAGGGCAAAGGCTAATGGAGTTTTGCCAAGAGATTGCACTGCTCACAGCAAACACCCTTTTCCAACAACACAAGAGAAGACTCTACACATGGACATCACTAGATGGCCAACCCTGAAATCAGACTGATTATATTCTTTGCAGCCAAAGATGGAGAAGCTCTATACAGTCAGCAAAAACAAGACCAGGAGCTGACTGTGGCTCAGATCATGAACTCCTTATTGCCAAATTCAGACCTAAATTGAAGAAAGTAGAGAAAACCACTAGACCATTCAGGTATGACCTAAATCAAATCCCTTATGATTATACAGTGGAAGTGACAAATAGATTCAAGGGATTAGATCTGATAGACAGAGTGCCTGAAAAATTATGGATGGAGGTTAGTGATATTTTACAGGAGGCAGGGATCAAGACCCTCCCCAAGAAAAAGAAATGCAAAAAGGCAAAATGATTGTCTGAGGAGGCCTTTCAAATAGCTGTGAAAAGAAGAGATGCAAAAGGCAAAGGAGAAAAGGAAAGATATACCCATTTGAAAGCAGAGTTCCAAAGAACAGCAAGGAGAGATCAGAAAGCCTTCCTCAGCGATCAATGCAAAGAAACAGAGGAAACAATAGACTGGGAAAGACTAGAGATCTCTTCAAGAAAATTAGAGAGAGGGAACATTTCATGCAAAGATGGGCTCAATAAAGGACAGAAATGGTATGGACCTAATAGAAAGTGAAAGTGAAGTCGCTCAGTTGTGTCCGACTCTTTGTGATCCCATAGCCTGTAGCTACCAGGCTCCTCTGTCCATGGGATTCTCCAGGCAAAAGTATTGGAGTGGAATGCCATTTCCTTCTCCAGGGGATCTTCCCAACCCAGGGCTTGAACCCAGGTCTCCCGCATTGTGGACAGATGCTTTACTGTCTGAGCCACCAGGGAAGTCCATGGACCTAATAGAAGCAGAAGATATTAGGAAGAGGTGGCAAGAATACACAGAACTATACAAAAAAGATCTTCACGACCCAGATAACCATGATGTTGTGATCACTCACTTAGAGCCAGACATTCTGGAATGTGAAGTTAAGAGGGCCATAGGAAGCATCACTACGAACAAAACTAGTGGAGTTGATGGAATTCCAGCTGAGTTATTTTAAATCCTGAAAGATGATGCTGTGAAAGTGCTGCACTCAATATGCCAGGAAATTTGGAAAACTCAGCAGTGACCACAGGACTGGAAAATGCCAGTTTTCATTCCAATCCCAAAGGTAATACCAAGGAATGCTCATACTACCAAACAATTACACTCATCTCACACACTAACAAAGCAATCCTCAAATTCTCCAAGCCAGACTTCAACAGTACATGAACCATGAACTTCCAGATGTTCAAGCTGGATTTAAAAAAGACACAGGAACCAGAGATCAAATTGCCAACATCCACTGGATCATTGAAAAAGCAAGAGAGTTCCAGAAAAACATCTACTTCTGCTTTATTGCCTATGCCAAAGCCTTTGATGGTGTGGATCACAACAAACTGTGGAAAATTCTTAAAGAAAGGAGATTGCCAGACCACCTGACCTGCCTCCTGAGAAACCCGTATGTGGTTCAGGAAACAACAGTTAGAACTGGACATGGAACAACAGACTGTTTCCAAATTGGGAAAGGAGTACATCAAAGCTGTATATTGTCACCCTGCTTATTTAACTTCTATGCAGAGTACGTCATGAGAAACACTGGGCTGGATGAAGCATAAGCTGTAATCCAGATTATCAGGAGAAATATCAATCACCTCAGATATGCAGACAACACCACATTTATGGCAGAAAATGAAGAAGAACTAAAGAGCCTCTTGAAGAAAGTGAAAGAGAAATGAAAAAGTTGGTTTAAAACTCAACATTGAGAAAACTAAGATCATGGCATCTGGTCCCATCACTTCATGGCAAATAGATGGGGAAACAATGGAAACAGTGACAGACTTTATTTTTTGGGCTTCAAAATCACTGTAGGTGGTGACTGCCACCATGAAATTAAAAGATACTTGCTCCTTGGAAGAAAAGTTATGGCCAACCTAGACAGCATATTAAAAAGCAGAGACATTACTTTGCCAACAAAGGTCCATCTAGTCAAGGCTATGGTTTTTCCAGCAGTCGTGTATGGATGTGAGAGTTGAAGTATAAAGAAAGCTGAGTGCTGAAGAACTGATGCTTTTGAACTGTGGTGTTGGAGAAGACTCTTGAGAGTCCCTTGGACTGCAAGGAGATCCAACCAGTCCATCCTAAAGGAAATCAGTCCTGAATATTCCTCAGAAGGATTGATGCTGAAGCTGAAACTCCAGTATTTTGGCCACCTGATGCGGAGAACTGACTCATTGGAAAAGACCCTGATGCTGGGAAAGATTGCAGGCAGGAGGAGAAAGGGATGACAGAGGATGAGATGGTTGGATGGCATCACAGACTTAATGGACATGAGTTTGAGTAAACTCTGGGAGTTGATGATGGACAGGGAGGCCTGGAGTGCTGCGGTCCATGGGGTCGCAGAGTCAGACACAACTGAGCGACTGAACTGAACTGAACTGACATAACTATACAATTAATACATCATCCGTAACTTCTAACTGTTTTCTTGTGCTCCTTTTGTCTCTCATTGTATTCCCTTCCCCAATCACTGATTGCCTTTTTGTCACTACAGATTCATTTGTATTTTCTAGAACTTTATACAAGCCGAGTCATAAATATGTACTCTTTCCTTTTGTCTGCCATCTTTCACTAAGCATAGTTTGAGTCCATCCATACGGTTGGGTTACCACTAATTCAATCCTTTTTATTGCCAAGTAGTATTCCGTTGTACAGATACATCACAATTCGTTTATTCATTCAGCAATTGATAGACATTGAGTTAGCTATTACAAAGAAAGCTACTAGAAGCAGTTATATAATAATATAAGTCTTTGTATGGACAAGTTTTCATTTCTCTTATATAACTGCATAGTAATTGAATGGCTGAATCATATCATTGTAGGTGTATCTTTAGCTTCTTAAGAAATGTACAAGTTGTTTCTAGAATGTGTGTGCTCAGTCCTGTCTGACTCTTTGAGATAGTCAGGCCACTGCCAGGCCACTCTGTCCATGTGATTTCCCAGACAAGCATACTGGAGTGGGTTGTCATTCCCTTCTTCAGGGGATCTTCCCGATCCAGGGATTGAACCCATGTCTCCTGCATTGCAGGCAGATTCTTTACTCTCTGAGCACCAGAGAAGCCCCTTTTCCAGAATAGTTGTATAAGCTAATATTCCCATCTTCAGTGTGTGGGAACTTCAGTTGATCCACACCTTTGTTAACCCTTGGGGTGGTAAGTGTTTAATTTTAGCCATTAAAATAGGTGTGTAATGACATTTCATTGTGATTTTAATCTGCATTTCCTAAGGAAGAATAGTATCAAGTATCTTTTTAATATGCTCTTTTGCTATCTGTGTATCTTTGGTGAAGTCAGTACAAGTGTTTTTCCCACTTTAAAAAATGTTGTTTTCATATTTTGAGTTTTGAGAATTCTTTATATATTTTGGATGCAAATCTTTCAGCTGATATATGACTTGCAAATATTTTTTCCCATTTGGTAATTTGCCTTTTCATTTCCTTAGCAGTGATTTTTAATGACAGAAAATTTTAATTTTGACAAAGTGTGATTCATCAATTTATTCCTTTATGGACCATGCTTTTGATATTGAATTTAAGATATTTTTATCTATCCCAAGGTCACAAAGACTTATTTCTCTATTTTCTTTTAATATTGTAAAGTAATTAGCCTCCAATTAAAATAAATTTACATAAAAAATAAAATACTAGATCTTACATTTAGATCTGTGATGAATTTTTGAATTAATATTTACAATGGTTCAAAAGCAGAGACATTACTTTGCTGACTAAGGTCCGTCTAGTCAAGGCTATGGTTTTTCCAGTAGTCATGTATGGATGTGAGAGTCGGACTGTGAAGAAGGCTGAGTGCCGAAGAATTGGTGCTTTTGAACTGTGGTGTTGGAGAAGACTCGAGAGTCCCTTGGACCGCAAGGAGATCCAACCAGCCCATTCTGAAGGAGATCAGCCCTGGGATTTCTTTGGAAGGAATGATGCTGAAGCTGAAACTCCAGTACTTTGGCCACCTCATGCGAAGAGTTGACTCATTGGAAAAGACTCTGATGCTGGGAGGGATTGGGGGCAGGAGGAGAAGGGGACGACAGAGGATGAGATGGCTGGATGGCATCACTGACTCGATGGACGTGAATCTGAGTGAACTCCGGGAGTTGGTGATGGACAGGGAGGCCTGGCGTGCTGCGATTTGTGGGGTCGCAAAGAGTTGGACATGACTGAGCAACTGAACTGAACTGAAATCAAAGTAAATTTTATTTTGTATTCAGAAATGCAATTGTTTGGCATCATTTGTTGAAAAGACTATCCTTTTTCCATCTAATGCTTTTGCATCTCTGTTGAAAATCATTGGTCTACATATATATACATATATATATATATCTTAGTCTATTTCTTGACTCTATTCTCTCCCATTGATCCATTCATTTGTCTTTGTACCAACTGCCACTTTTTCTTGATTATATATATATATATAAGACTTTATAATAAGTCTTTATATCAGATATCGCTTGTTATCCAATTTTGTTCTGTATCAAAGTTATTTTGGTCACTGTTTTCCCCAGTATATTATTTACCCCCTTGTTTTTACAACAGAACTGTAAGCTGAAAGAGCTGGCAATATTTTATTCTATCTTGACCACCCCAAAATATTTCACCATGCACGTTAAGAACTTAATAGGTTTTTTTTTTTTTTTTTTATGTCTAGCAATTTTATTTGACATGCTTTTTCAGTAAACTTAGATATATGGCAGTCTTCCCCAGTCTCTTCGGAACTTGTTCTTCCCATTTGCCAGAATGCTTTGAGAATTTCTGAAGTGTGACAGTTTCCCCCAACTTTAGTTAATCATACATAAAGCACTCACATACTGAAAAACCAGCGATTCTATAGGTCGAGAGGCATGCTTTTGCCATAGAAGGAGAAGAAAGAGGAAGAAAAAACCCATGCACCGTAGTGACAATGCTGCAGAAGGTATTTTCCCGAACTTCTGACAATGCACGCTAATGGATCATTTATGCTGTATGCTGAAGCCTTTTGAATTCACAACAAGAGAAATCATCTCTGATGATGCTTCACTCAGCCAAGTTCTCCAATCAACCAAATTACAAAAACTGAAACTTCAAGGAATGAGACCATCTTTGGAAGGACAAAAAGTCTGCTTGGCAGCTTGACTACTGAATAGCATGTGCAACAAGCTGGGAAATTGTCTAGAAAGGTACCCATGTACCCCACTATATATTCTGTG
This sequence comes from Ovis aries, assembly GCF_016772045.2. Classification (NCBI taxonomy): domain Eukaryota; kingdom Metazoa; phylum Chordata; class Mammalia; order Artiodactyla; family Bovidae; genus Ovis; species Ovis aries. The sequence goes on along the minus strand of NC_056076.1, from coordinate 54,743,711 downwards.
TGTTAACATCATCTAGTCCTTTGTTTATTGTTAAACAAGTAGTCTTAACACTTCCTTTGGAATCCTGGAGTAGTGAGTTTCTATGACATATCTATCCCAAGCCATTGGTCCAGATGCTAGATATGGGATATGACATGTGGAGGTTTCCAGAAATTGGTAGATGTTAAAGCATCTTTTCGTTGTCCTTGTCTGTCCCTCCTGCCACCAAACTGAAATCACTGCAACCAATTCAAGTGATTTAGGAGCAGAAAATTCCCCTTCTCATTAAAACCCAAATGGAAATATAAAACTTAAAATACCAGCTTTGTTTTAGAACCTCAGCAAGGATGGGTGAACCAGAGTCTTGCCTTAATCAGGCTACCACACAGATGATGGTAAACACTTTTGAAAGATTCTTTGAATGGTATGTCTTGCAGATGGCTGGTGGATGGCTGATGGCCAGTCCTGTTCTGATTCTTTTGTTCATCTATAAAATGAGTCTTCCTTGCTATTACACACTGTCAGAGATCAAAGCAATTGTATCACAGATGTCATTTTATTGTGGTATGAAAAATTGCTTTTTGGAGTCTCTTCTTGTGCTAAAAACTTTAACTAGTTTAAAAACCAGGATTCTCATCAAAATATAAACTAAATTCTCTAGCTTTTTTTCGTAATCCTAAAGTAAGACCACTGAAAAATTAACTTATTTTTCAAAAAAATGTTTTTTCTTCAGTGTAAACTGACTCAGACATCTATCAATTTTACGAATGTTTCATATCAATGGAAAGCTCTATCTTGACGGGCTTATTTGATATTGTTTGCATTTTCTGTAACGGATAACTCATCCATTCAACAAATATTAATTAAACCCTTGTTGTGAACCACTGTTGGGCCACTAGGAATGCAATAATGGACAAAAGTTCATGGACAAGCATTTGTGTTCTTATTTGAGATGGAGGAAAACAGAAAGTTAGAATTTGTTAGTATTTTCTTTGTGAAGCTATAGCAGTTTTAAAGTTTTGATGGTCTCAGTGGCAGTAAATGGTTTACTGCTGTTTTGTGGTTTTAAATTCTAAGGTCTGCAAGGGGAGGCCCCTGCGATTTTCCTACAACTGGATGCCGTGCTGTGCTTCGTCACTCAGTCATGTCCGACTCTTTGCGACCCCACCAACTGGGTGTAGCCCACCAGGCTCTTCTGCCCATGGGGATTCTCCAGGCGCATTCTGCCCTGGGTTCAACACGTGTGTGTGCTCTTTTGCTCAGCTGTATCAGTTAGTTGTGTCTGACTCTTTGCGACCTCATGGACTGTAGCCCACCAGGTTCCTCTGTCCATGGTATTTTTCAGGCAAGAATACTGGAGTGGGTTTCCATTTCCTTCTCCAGAGAATCTTCCCAAGCCAGGGATCAAACCTGTGTCACGAGGATTCTTTACCACTGAGTCACCTGGGAAGCCCCATTCTCTACCTTACCAGACTTAAAAAAAATCCCACCAAACATGGACACAATCACTCAATTGTATTATTGCCATACTTGGGAAGAGCTAGAGATTTGGACCTGGTGGTGAGCCCATGGCCAGAGGTGCAACCATGTTTAACATGGTACTTACTATACTTTAGGCTTCCCTGGTGGCTCAGAGGTTAACGAGTCTGCCCGTGATGCGGGAGACCCTGGTTCGATCCCCGGGTTGGGAAGATCCCCTGGAGAAGGAAATGGCAACCCACTCCAGTATTCTCGCCTGGAGAATCTCATGGAGGAAGGAGCCTGGTAGGCTACAGTCCACGGGGTCGCAAAGAGTTTGACACGACTGAGTGACTTCACTTTCACTTTCACTTTACTATACTTTAAGGTGCCCTGTAAGTACTGAACAATATGAGTAACATAAACATATTTCCTGAGGTCATGGAGCATAAGGTAAGAAGATGAGGGTTCTTAGAAGTTCATTGTTTTGGTCTTTGTACCCTATCTGACCTGGGCAAATGTCAGACAGTCTTTAGTTTAACCTTATCTCATGCTTTTAATTTTTTAATTTGTTGGTGAAAATCTTTGACATAAAACCAAATTTGGGAACTGAGGGGTCTATCTTGGAGTCCATAGTAATAATAGGATGGCCTTTTATTCTTGAGTAGCTTCCTTAACAACACATCTTTATTAAAGTACCTTTTATTACAGACAAATTTGATTGACATTATTGTTGTTGCTCAGGCTAATGGTGTCTGTCAAATCCAACTGTGCAAAACTCAGGCCTGATCTTAGATGGTGTGTTGGGAGAGAAAACACCAAAGCTCTTACTTGAGCATTTTTCATCTGGAGATGAATCATAGGCAATTAACAGGAACAATTCTAATTAACTGACATAATTAAAAAACTAATAATGTTTAACATTATTGTTTTATACAATGACATTAGCCTTAACCGCCTGGCAACACATCAAGACCTCATTTCCATAGTCACAGAGTAAATTATTTATCCTGGGTTTCTCTGGTAACCAGTTTGACAATAGTAATGGCAATGTGAGTTCCTAAATTGTTTTGCCATACAGCTTTATAATTTATGCCATTGGCAGTAATTGTAATGTCTGTATAATTTCCTTTTAATTATCGACTAATGAAATTTACATTCATTGGGGTAAAACAAATATTCACATTCAACTTCCAATCACCTGTCCATGCTTTCATTTAATTTTCTCAAGTTTGGTGCCTTTTATTTATATTTTTAATATCAACCTGTGAGAGGAATATTAACACTTATTTCCCAATTAGTGCTTAGGGAAATATTGATTACATGGTTCTTTTCTCTTCTTTGCCTTTAAATTTCAGTGTGTGAGTTTTTTAATTCAAGAAGACACATACTTCCTAGTTTTTTCACATTAAACTCCAAGGAGTTTAAGTGGAATTAATTTAGTAAACTTTAATTGCAGAATAATCTCTGCCTGTTCCCTTATCTCTTGATTTATTACAGGCATTTATTTCTACTTTGAAAAATTCTCATCAGTTTCCCAGGGAATTAATTTAGATTTCTAAAAAGAAAAAAAAAAAAACAAATTGCATCTAAATTCAAATTAAGATGCTAATTACAATAATTATTTCATCACATTATATAGAAACTTTGTACATATGAGTATAGCAATTTTGAGGCAAAAAGTGTTATTTTTTCACAATCCTAATTCTTGCAACTTTGAACAGATGAGCTTCTTAGTTTAATTGGTTGTATACAAAGACACTGTCCCTCCAAAGAAGTTATGCTGAATGCTAATCAACTGCTAATCTGAAAAACTGATAATAAATCATCTTTATAAGTGAGCTGAGTGCCAATATGAACCCACTAACGCAAGATGAGCTTGAGATGAGTCAACTATGGGGGTTGATCATTAACAAGCACGAACAGTATGCTTTGGACCATAGAGAGCCACACTCACGGACTGTGCTTTTCCAAATGCAGAGAAATTTATTGACAAAGTAATTATAACTTTATTATTATTATTAAAATGAAGAAGATTTTAGGAAGAACATTTGTTTATTCTGCACCTGGGCCCGCATCCTCTGGTACAGTTCCCTCGTGTACCCAGTCCCTAGGTGGCCACAGGCTCCACACTCAGGTTTAATTCTGCAAAAGCAGCTGCTGGGAGAATTGATGAAAGGGCATGCACACCTCAGTACTGAGGGAAGGAAGACTTCAGTAGTCCTGGCTTGTTCTATTGATTGGGGAAAACATCAAGGATTTTTGACTCTGGTTACTGTTGCTGTTTTGATTAATTCAAACGATTTCTTTTTGTGCCTCCTAAGATAAATGTAGACTTGATGCTTACCCACCCCCATAGGTAATATTCATGCATTGAGAGTAGAGTTAATGGATCCGTTCTTACGCGGTCTATTATTTTTTTTTCCGCTAGACTGCCCACAAATGTGTTTTAACATATTCGTGCAATGTTCCTTTAAAGTTATCCTTCTTCATTTCACCTTTCCTGTTAAGCTTAGTTAAAAAGTCAGATTTTTGGACTTGAAGTTTGTTTCTGAACTATGCTAGGATTTTGAAGCATGCTGCCTTAGGAAGAGTGTCAGATTTGGATCTGAAATAAATTGGTCAGCTACTTACTATGTAAAGACAGAGACTTTACTCCTCTGATCCTTGGCTTCCTATTTTGTAAAATGGGGATAGATAATAATACCTGCTGGGAAGACCCCCTGATGTAGGAAATGGCAACCCACTCCAATATCCTTCAGTTCAGTTCAGTCCAGTCGCTCAGTCGTGTCTGACTCTTTGCGACCCCATGAATCGCAGCACGCCAGGCCTCCCTGTCCATCACCAACTCCCAGAGTTCACTCAGACTCACATCCATTGAGTCAGTGATGCCATCCAGCCATCTCATCCTCTGTCGTCCCCTTCTCCTCCTGCCCCCAATCCTTACCGGCATTAGGGTCTTTTCCAATGAGTCAGCTCTTTGCATGAGGTGGCCAAAGTATTGGAGTTTCAGCTTCAATATCCTTACCTGGGAAATTCCATGGGAAGAGGAGGCTGGTGGGCTACAGGCCACGGGGTGGCAAAAAGTTGGAGAAGACAGATCTGTTGAGCACAGTTAATACCTGCTGGGACTTCCCTGGTGGTCCAGTGGTTAAGACTTCACATTCCAACACAGAGGGTGGGAGTTAGATCCCTGGTTGGGGAGCTAAGATCCTATATGCCTTGCAGCCAAAAAACCAAACCATGAAATCAAAACAGAAGCAATATTGTAACAAATTCAATAAAGACTTAAAAAAGAAGGTACTAATACTGATTCCCTCTGAATTCAAATGAGAATGAAATGAGACAGTAGAGGTCAAAGTGATTTACAAACTATAAAGTCCAAAACAGCTACAAGATTCTGTTACAATTATTCTATCCTCGCCTTCAGTTAAAAATGGAATTAACTTTCATGCAACTTCCATTTTGTAGAATGCTTACATCTACGAATAGATACTCAAAGTACATTTTTTCCAGAGTAAATCTATGGTATATATTTGATTAGTGAAGACTATTTTATAAACATTAATTATGATCTCCTAACTTAACTGCTCTCTAAATTTGGTTTTTCATATTGATAATTTTATTTCTAAAGTAATACACATTTTTAGTAGTAAGTCTTTGATAGATCTTAGCAGTCACATTACTAACTATTCATTTTTTTCCCGCCAATTTGGTTTTACTAGAGGCTGAGACTACACTGTGGTCTTTATAAAAAGTGACTAATAAGTAGTTGTGTGTTAATGTACAAAATGAACCACCATTTGTTAAAAGAGAAATATAGGCAATGAACATCTTGATGATTATGTGAATAATTGTTTTCATGTTTAGAATGTCTGTGACAAATTACACTGGTCAATGTAGGCTTGTAGGACTTCTATTTGGGTTCCAAATTATTTGTGCCATTTTTCTCTTATCCTAAGAAGGGCTGGGTGGTGTTGTCATTGTGGTTTAGTTGCTAAGTCATGTTTAACTCTTTGTGACCCCATGGTCTATAGCCCAGCAGGCTCCTCTGTCCATGGGATTTCCCAGGCAAGAGTACTAGAGTGAGTTGCCATTTTCTTCTCCAGGGGATCTTCTTGACCCAGGGATTGAACCCACGCCTCCTACACTGCAGGCAGATTGTTTACTGCTGAGCTGCCAGGGGGAGCCCAAGAAACCTGGACTATGGGAAATAAAAACACTGTCAGCATCAATGCCCTTTTTTGTTGTTGTTATCCATTGTTTGCAAAGCTCTCTGACAAAATACATCGTAAATAGAAACACTATCTTTTGACTGTTTGGAAAGTGTTTGGAGGACAAAGGTATAATATACTATGTGGGGTTCTGTCCCTTAAGATTCTTTTTTATTAAGTTTGGGAAAGCATCCTAAGAAGGTAAAAAAATAAAAAAGAGAGAGAGAGAGATTGCTTATAGCAGTGTAAGATGAATGATGGAAGCTTATGGTGGCTTTTAGTAGATTTGGGGCAGAAATATCAACTTTACTTTCCTCACATCCTCAGAGAAGCAGTACTTGTTGAAAACACAGGATGCCAACCTGTGCATCCTACTGGCATCCCTTGCTAATATCATGACTGAGCAATCCATTTTCTTTGTGTCTCAGTTTACTCATCTGTAAATGAAACTAATTATAGTATCTACTTGCTAAATTAGTATTTTATGTAATATTATTTTTTAACCATAATTATTTTCATCTTCTAGATGAGAAAACTGAAGGACAAGAAAGATAAGTAACTCACCTGGTAATATGCCTGGGATTTAAACCAAGTTCTTAAACTCCATGCTATTTTGCTTTCCAGGAACAAACTCTTGTATATATAAATGCACAGACACCCTCTGAAAAAAAAAAAAAGAGCATTTCCAATTTTAACACCGGTGGCAAATGTATCCCTAAGTTATCACTGAGACTTGAAAATCTGGAATTCATGGGTGAAACTCAACAATGGAAGCTCCTGATTTAACTGAGAAAACAGGCTTAATCCATGGAAATACACAAGTTGAATTGCAATTCATGCTTTAAATATGAGTTTAAAACAATGTCAACAAAGCATCAAAAGTTCTTGATAAATTGCAAATTAAGTATTCTAGCTAATAAAGATTATACTAGTCACTATTTAGAAAAATCAAGAAAGAGTTCCCCCTCCTCCCTAATTAGTGAGCATACTACAAAACCCAAGAAGTTGTTCCACCCTCTCCTCAATTCAGATATGAGTAATAGAATAACTCCAAGTAAGAGTGACTTAAGCAAGTTAGAAGTTATTTCTTTGTCACTTCAGGAAACTGTGAGGTCCAGAGCTGCTCTGGTAGGACAAGGCATCATTTCCTTCTCTCTTGTTCTTTTATCTGTGGCTTTCATTTGCAGTGATCCTTATGGTTCACAGTGGCTGCTGGAGCGCCAGCTATTAAGTCCATATTCCAACCATGAGAATGCATAAGAGAGGGAGAGGGAGGAGGATCTTCCTCTTGTCTTCCAGGACAGACGTTAGTTGCCTGACTCAACTGATTGCAAGAGGCTGAGAAATAGTCTCTCTCTCTCTCTCTCTCTCTCTCTCTTTTTTCTGGATGGCTAAATGATCAGATAAAAACATCTCTGTTATTGAGGGAAGTGGAGAAGACAACTGTCAGTTTCTGCCAGACTGCTCCTAAATCACCATTTATGGGCACCAGCTCCTATACTTTTTGACAGGCCAGTCCACATCCTGAAAAGATTTAAAGGTAAGAAAAACGGAGGGAAACTCTGGTCATTTTCACTCCTACCATCAGCTTTTTCTTGCCCTGGTTGGGTGACTAAATGGCTTGATGGAGCTCAGTTACCATTAACCCTGTGTTTACTTCTCTTCACGTTTGTAAGCGTCAATCAAGTGCACTAGAGTTCCAGGTGAGAAGGACTAGTGAAACGACCTCAGATAAGCCTTTTTCAAACAATATACTGTGATCTCCAGGTTTACCAAGAAAACTGTGCAGAGATGAATTCTCCACTTTGTTCTCAAAAATTGAACATGTTCCCACAGTCTTCTTGAGAAAGCTCGATATGTGCAAAAAAGAAAAAGATGTGCATGGGTTTGCAAAGTATTTGCAGAGAAAATAATAATAGCACGTATCATAGGCCATGTTCAGGCCTATGTTTAAATAAAAGACTGATGATGTGAACAGACTCTAGACTGCAACGGAGAGCCAGGTCTCAGCTTGTAGTTGTTGCTTTTGTTTTACTGGTGTTTTGCGTGATCTTGAAAGATTTATTTAAGCTCTGTGAATGTCATTTTCCGCTTCTGCAAATGAGAGACCGAAATTATACCCTATTTCTTTCCTCACAAGGGAAGAAGCTAATTAGTATAAAGCTGGGGCAATTATTTCAGCTCTGTAGAGAAAGATATAAGCAATTTCTTATTAATTCCTACAGGGAAGACCATTATTATTAATCTATATGTTTTTCTCTACCTAGAAAGCTCTTCCAATCCACCTGTGCCATCCATCTTTCAGGATGACTTCACTGATATCCCCTGGCTATGTGTAAATGTGCTTCTTCCTTCTGTAACGCTCATGTGGTTCCTGACCCTTGCAGGATGTATTTGTACCCGTCACGTGACTTTTTATGATCCTATCATGGCTTTTCCCTATGATCTATTGGCTGGTATAGGGATTAAGCACTCAGGCTTTGTGAGCAGAAAACAATTGAGTTCAAACTCCCGATCTGACACTTGCTAACTCTGTAAACTTCAGTAATTTAACTTCTTAAGCCTCAATTTCCTCAGCTGTTAAGTAGATATAATTAATACCTGTTTCATGGCACTGTTCAAAGAATTAATTAAGATGGTGCGTATAAAGCATCAACCCAGCTTTACAGCAAGAGCCTAATAAATGAATGCTATGCTGAAGCTGAAGCTCCAACACTTTGGCCTCCTGATGAGAAGAGCAGACTCATTGGAAAAGACCCAGATGCTGGAAAAGATTGAAGGCAAAAGGAGAAGAGAGCGGCAGAGGATGAGATGGTTGCATGGCATCACTGACTCAATGGACATGAGTTTGAGCAAGCTCCAGGAGATGGTGGAGGACAGAGGAGCCTGGTGTGCTGCAGTCCACAGGGTCGAGAAGAGTTGGATACGACTGAGCGACTGAGCAACAATCACCGTTTAGTGCAGTTATCAAAGATAGGGACTTTTCTTTATTGCTATGTCTCCTGAAGCCTAAATATTAGTTGGGCGGTAGTTAATGAAAATATTTATCTTTTGGTTGTGTATGATGACTGGCAATGATAAGCTTATACAGTTTAGAAATGACAGGGCTGGAATTTGAACCCAGGTGGTCTGATTCCAGACTTCCTACAAGTAATCGCCACTCTCTTCTGCAGACCGCTGAAGCTCTTACACAGTAGCACTCAGGGACCCCCAAGGACTCTCAAGAGTTCTGTCTCTGCGGATGCTTGTCGGGCATCACTGGGATTGGCAGCTCGTCCATGGTGTCTCCTGATCAGCTGTATGTGCTGACGGATTCCGAACACCGGACTATGCCGCTTCAACTTGACCCACCCTTTGACCCTTGGAAGTGAGAGGTGGCGCGGGCCCCCCACTGCAGGTCTGCGTTTTCTCCAGCACACTGGGACACTCGTGGGGTCTAGCGCATGCTGCCCTGCACTGCTGAGAGTCACAGTTGCTGCCCTGACCCTGGCTCTGCGAACGCGATATCGATAGTGCCCGTGTGGCGATGCCTGCCGGTCCCCGTGATGGGGGCAGGCTGGTCTAGCCAGTTTCTGCCCCACGGACTGGGACCTAAAATGTACTACTATTATTATTACTTCTATTATTTCTCAGCTATCCATGCTATTCAGGGAAGCACACATATTCATTGAAAATATTACAACTGACTTGGTGTGTGCAGGAAAAACAGACTAAAAATTATGTGATAGTGTTGTGAATGTGCAGACACAGACACACTCACGTATGCACACAGTGGACCCCTCTGTGACATCTCACTGCCCTTATTTCTGTCTCACTCTCTAGGGAGCTAGGGCAGAGGAGTCGGGAGTAAGGGTTTCGAGAAATGGAGAAATCTTTAGAGTTCACTGGTTGTGTAAAACACATATATGTCATAAATGGCTGTTACACAGGATGATACATGCCTGGAGACTGAGCTGAATGACCGTTGCCAAAACTGACCAGAATGCCTTCAGGCATCCCTGAGTCTGCAGGACTCTAATCCTCCTTGGTGGTCTACAAAACTCTTTGAGCATTTTATCTTCATCTGAGTAATTTCTATTTTCACAGAGAGAAACTGGGGGAATATATGCTGCTATCATTTTGCTGTTGCCCAAAACTGCTTAGAAATTCTTTACTCGCATCACAAAGCTGGGACACAAACTTTTAGTGAATCAAAGAGTGCATTTTAAAGTTGATTTCTCAGTTTTAGAGAAATTGTTTGAGATCTCTGGGAGGTAACTTTGGGAGACAGAGTAATAGACCAGGATGGATAGTAGTATTTAAAATTAAAAATAACCAGGGAGGACAAAATCATGTCGTTTTTCTGTGATGCTCACCAGATTATTTTGAGGTCAGTCTTCAAAGATGAGTTAGAAAAATATGTCGCTGGTGATGGTGTCACCGAGGGAATAAAAGTATGTGAGTCTTTTGGAATATTTCATTTGAAAGGGATCAAACAAACCCGAATATACAAAATCTGAAGTTTGTTAAAAACTGACAGCTCTTCTTTAGAGATGTGCTTTGTTCTCTTAATACTTCTTTGATTTTTCAGATCAGCGAACCACTCTCTTTTCTGGAGAGACTTAATGTGGGGACTTTTTAAAAGTGACAACAGAACAGGGATATTACACCAAGAGATGGAGAACATGTACTCTGCTGTTTTGCTTTCTCTCCAGAGTGTTAAACACCATTCTGGTTCAAGTCTCTGGCTTAAAATCGTCTTTTCCCAAAAATCCAAGCCATTTGGTAGGGAAGCAGATACAAGTCAAGCTGATTTAAAAGAACACGGCTTTCTGAACTTTTCCCTCTGGTTATAATATTGTACTATGATATAGCCTTTTTTCTTAGCTTTTTATTTTATATTGGAGTGTCTGTTGCTTAGCTGTGTCTGACTCTTTGCAGCCCCATGGACTGGGGCCCGCCAGGCTCCTCTGTCCATGGGATTCTCCAGGCAGGAATACTGGAGTGGGTTGCCATTCACTTCTCCAGGGGATCTTTCTGACCCAGGGAATGAATCTGGGTATCCTGCATTGCAAGCAGATTCTTTACAGTCTAAGCCTAATTTAGGCCAAGTCCCTGGCTTAAAATAATCTTTTCCCCAAAATCCAAGCCATTTGGTGGGGAAGAAGATATGAAGCAAGCTGCTTTAGAGGGATATGGTTTTTCTGACCTTTCTTCCCCTGATTATAGTATTGTACTATGACATAGCTTTTTCCCCCCACTTTTTATTTTATATAGGAGTATAGTTGATTAATAGTGTATATTAGAATATAGTTAATTTTATAAGACAAAAATGATTGACTTTCATGAAAGTCGGTCATAAGCCCATTACCCTATATGACAGGAGGCCCACAGTCCCCTTTATAACTTAGTGGCAATATTAAAATTATTTAGCACCATTTTGGTTAGAAAAGATTTCTTAAAGGAACTTTACAATCATTACACACCCTGTTTTTCTGCAACATCTGATTCTTATCTTCTAGAAAACTATCAAATTTTTTAGCATCACTTCATAATATACCATGATTTGTTAATTATATTTTATTTCTATAAAAGAGGGAAAAAATCATTAGCTGTACAATGAGTGTGAGTGTACATGAGCTTCAAGTCTGCAAAGGGAAATTTGATGAAACCTCCCCCAGACTTCATAGCTTCTCAAATTTAATGTGTGTAAGGATCACCCGAGGTTCTCATTCAATTGGAGCTTTGGATTCAGTTGGTTTGGCTGGAGCCTTTGTTTACCATTTCTAACAAGATCCCACAAGATGCCCGTACTGTTGGTCTGAGGGCTGCTCTTTGGGTAGCAAAGATCTCAGAAAATGTTCCTTCCTGAGGAGTGCTTATTAAAAACAAATAATGAGAGGCACAACCTCCCAATCAAAACTTTGACACATGCCTGCAGAGACTCATGACATTCTGGGTTCTGGGAGTCGTTAGGAGACTCAGTACAGCAATGCGCATATTTCTGTGTGTGCAGCGCACGGGATCAATTAGTGGTGGCCAGGCCAGGTGTTGTCTGATCGGTGAATGTTTGGGGGAAGGAGACTTTGCAGCTATTTCAGGTGTGAGTGTATTCTGTTTTTAAAACAATAAGATCAGGGCTGGTGGTTTTGAAGATTCAAAAACTCAGGGGCATATGGTGCCTTTCGGTAAGCACATAAATCTTCTATGTGAGAAAGGAAAGGAACTCTTGGGTTTAATTAAGAAATTTGTTAAACACAGAAACCTTGTCAGATATTTTGCTTTGATGTGAATTCTTCGACAAAAGTGGGGACTTAGGCATGATGAAGATCAAGGAAGGTGCAGAAAACAATGCAAACCACAGAAACAAGGAATTCTCCCTAGGGAGGCCATGAGGATTTTCTCTACATTTGCTATTTTACTTATTCTCCCATGTACTGGGTTTGAGGTTACTATACCAGGACTAGACCTTCGCGTCCGAATGTGCTTTCTCATCTCAGAGAAATTATCTAATCCTTGATCATTGTCTCAAGAATGGTAGATACAGGCTACCACGGCTAGATACTCTGAAAGCCCAGATACAAGAGAGTGCTATTTACACACTGCTGTAGAATCCGAGCAGAGATGGTTTAAGAGCACGTTTAGAGAAGTGAAACGTCCAACATCAGTTTGTAATAAGAGTAGAGATTTTTAAAAAATCGATGTAGAGCTATAAGTTATTGCAAATTTCTAGTCATATTTTCTAAAGATGCTCAGATTGAGAAAGAACTTGAGTCGTGTTCTACATATTCTTTGAAGGATAGATCTAATGTCCTAGAAACTTCACAGGTTGGTCAAATCGTGTTTTGCTGGAAACCTAGTCCCACAAGTTTACTTCTGAAAACACAAGTCCCCTTTACAAGTGTATTTGGGAAATAGTGCAGAATATATGTTCTTTATCAAGATTCACAATGCACTCTAATCAAGTGAATATGCTGAGACATCCTGTGATGGTTAGAGCCCTATTTACTCCTATTTCTCACACTGGTAAACTATTAACATCCTGTACAACACTTTTGAAAAACAAAGGGCTTCTGATCAAACTTTTGTATATCAGAGGGGTGATTTTTATATTTTCAAATATCTGTGATTTCTATTTGTTGTTTGCAGCTTTGTTATGTTCACTGTGTTAAAGATTACAGATAATTTTAGAGAGATGAAAAGACTAGTGGGAAGTTTTCTTAGCTAATTTCATATACATACAGAAGTAATTTCTAATCTCCAGCATATGGCTATATAATTTTGATCTCTTGTGAATATCACATTTGCTCACTTAGATGGAAATCCCTAAGATGGAGTTTTAGAGTGAAGAGTTGGGAGCCTAATATAATCCTTCCTATAAAGGAGCAATTAATGTAATTTTATCAATTGATTGGCTAAACATGTCTGAGGTATGGCAATTACTTTAGGCCTTGAGTTTTACTGGGTGCTTTGGAAAACATAAAGGACAAGGTTTCTGACTTTTAAGAATTGACAACATAATTGGAGAGATCAGACTGCCAGCCCACCTTCAAAAGTTAAATACAAATAAAGATCATGTCTATTTATTTATTTTTTTCACTCTAACATAGTCCTGCTTCTCTGCTTTGCTTTGGTTTATTGTGCTTTTTAAAAATCTTCTTTCTTTTTCAAATGTATTTATCTTTTAACTGAAGGATAATTGCTTTACAGAATTGTGGTTTCTGCAAACATCAACATGAATTAACCGTAGGTATCCATATGTCCCCTCCCTCAAAAGTAAAGATCACTATCTGTTTAAATGTCACATGCATGATAAAGATATTTTGGGCCCTGGATAGTTAGAGAAGAAGGGTTTTGCATGCTCCTGGAGAATGAGACAGTTTCTTTCTCATTCCTTTACTCATCCTCAAAACTTACTATAGAGTTGCTTTGAGCTGCATTGGTTGATTTGAATGGTCGAAGAGAACTTCATGGGGGACAGTGGGCTTGAGAACATTCTCATCTGAAGATCTTGTGATTATGGGCTCAAAAGACTTTCCTCCATTTAGGTTATAGGAGCAGCCTCATGGCAAAAAGAACTGGCACAAGAGCAAGCAGGAATCTCAGAAGAAATCATAGGCTATCTCCAAGCTCAACCTTGTGAGGGCTCAGCATTCGACAAATGAGCTTAAGTCAGGGCTAGAATCCAACAAATAAATTCCCTTGCGCAGAATGGTGGGAAAGCTAACACGCAGTTATTTTCCTCTCCCCCTCAAATAAATACTATCCTCAGCATCCACTTTCATAACCATCAATCTTGCCAATCTTAAAGCTTCACCTTGCATCCTGAAAAAGATACTGTACATCTGACTGACCCTCATGCATTCTCCACACATGTATCTGCCTTATAGGGTATTTTCATTTTCTCTGAAAGGTAGGAACATCTTGCCTTGCTTTCTGTGGATTTAAAGTTGTTTTTTATTTTTTTTTTAATTTTAAATTTATTTATTGAAGGATAATTGCTTAACAGAATTTTGTTGTTTTCTGTAAAACCTCAGTGTGAATCAGCCATAGGTCTACAAGTAGCTCCTCCCTTTGGAACCTCCCTCCCATCTCCCGCCCCATCCCGCCCATCCCACCCCTCTAGGTTGATACAGAGCCTCTGTTTGAGTTTTATTGCCACTATGATTGTTTCTCTAACCTGGGACTCGTTACAGAAGAGATCTCTGTCAGGGAGAATAAGGGAGAAAGATGAAAAATTATCTGGGCCCAAATGAACTACATCTAGTCACCTATATACTGATTAAAATAATCTGTTACTTGGGGGAATAATTGGTTTCTGTTGGGTTTTTTGCCTGTTACTCCCATGCAGGTGTTCAAATTCGATTGCATCCATATATCCATGGTGATGTCTTTGACTATATTTGCTCAACTCTTGCCAAGTTAATAAACCATGGAGAAGAATGTGATGAATGGATGAGATCGGAGTTCTAGCGAGAAGAGGACCCCAGTGTTGGTGGGATTGCTATGGTGCAAGCGACTTAGGGAGAAAATGGTGCTTCAGGGATCAAGTCCATCGACTCCCAGTTTCTTGTAGCTTCACTGTTCCCTGTGACTGGCTGTGGGATCTTTGAAAGTTATTTAACCTCTCCGAGCTTCTTTTTTACAATGGTGAGCTTGAAATGATGCTGTTTACTAGTTCAAAACAGGCTTTGGGATCCCTATATACTGTCAATTGCTTGATATTAACAATAATTGCCTACAGATTTTCCCAAACCATTTGCATGAAGAATTTTTGCACTAGGAGGTTAAATTACAATATGCTAATAGTCAATCAATGTGGAACAGGATACTTTCCTTCACTGGGCTGAGCCACTTTGCTTGCTCAAAGCAAGTGCATTCCATTTCAGACTTGCATTTTCTGTTTTTTTTTTCTCTTTTGAGCTTACAGCTGTCTTGGCATTAGGGAACGCAATCTTCTTGACCCAAGTTTTCCTCTATACTTCCATTGTGCCACGGTATTTCGGAAACCATGCCTGTATCTCTCTTCCTGAAGCAGTGATGGATACATTCCTATAGCTGTGTGCAGCTGCGGTGAGATGCTCTCAGAAATGCTCTCAGAATTCTTGTGAACAAAGAGAGCTCTGTGCCGAAATGTAGCTGAAAGGAATGGCATGAAATGTGAGGAAATGTGCAGGAATCTACCCAAAGCAGAAACCGTAGGAACTAAACGTCAACCAAGAACAATGTAAACAGATAAATCTAACGTGTACAGGCTGAATAAAGCTGAGTGCGAGCAGAGAGGACAGAAATGTTAGTGGCCTGGCTCGGGTTTCTAACGTGCTTGGAAGGACACAAAACGGTGGTTGAAAGTGAGGGAGAGGCTGCTGGAAAGGTATTTTTGGCAAAATTTATAATTTCCCCTCTTTGGCCAAGAAACAAGTCAACGAACAGGACTTCATGATAAGATACCAAGTGAAAAAGTGAAGGCATGAAAGAAGCATATCATATTCTCTTACCTTGAGAACCCTGCAGTTTAGTGGGTGAAATGAGATAATCCCTCAAAATGGACTCCCTAGTCAAGTTCCTCTCTATGTTGGGAATCAGTGGATTTCACAAAATCGTGCCTCTTGGATGAAGAGCAGGCTTATCTGGAGATGTCCATGGCAGAGTCTGAGTTTCCTGGAGGTGGAATATCATTCCCAGTTGTTTGGGGACTTGATCAAGTTCATCACTATATTCCCTGCACCTGGAAGAGTTTCTGCTGTATAACAGTCAATATCTGTTGAATGAATGGATTAATGAATAAAAGTGTAACTGAGCAGCAAGAGTATGAGAAGCGAAAGTGTTAGTAGCTCAGTCGTGTCTGACTCTTTGTGACCGCATGGACTGTAGCTTGCCAGGCTCCTCTGTGGGATTGCCCAGGCGAGAATATTGGGGTAGGTTGCCGTTACCTTCTGCAGAGGATCTTCCCAATGCAGGGACTGAACCCACCATCCCTTGTGTCTCCTGCATTGGCAGGCAGATTCTTTACCACTGAGCCACTGGGGAAGCCCTCCCAGCTCCATGGCAACGTGCAATTGTTTCACCGCTTGTAAGACTTAGTTTCCCCTTCCTGTACCATGGGATAGTTGTAAATTCATGGGCCAGCTCATCTGGGCCAGGTGCAAACCCTCAAACTTGGAGTTATGCAGCGGACTGTAGACTGCAGGGTTCTATAAAATGCAGGCACAAGAAAAGACCCTGCTTAAACCACACCGGGGACTCGGCAGTGAAGTGCAAGCTATGCCCAGGGCATCACTAACTCAGGCCACAAAACTAAAATGAAAGCCCAGGCTTCAAAATTCAGTTCATTTTCTAAGAAAGTAGACTGACGATGGTCATATAATAAGATGTGTTAGCGATTTCTTTTTAAACAAAAGGTATGCAAGGAGCAAACTGAAAAGTGGGATTTACAACATTAAATATGATCATAGAGTAATGAGACTGACGGGCCACCTGCATCTCCCAGTCTCCGTAACTCACACATAGACTTGACTTTCCACCGCCAGAAAACCTTTCTTGAATACCAACTGTTTACATATAAGGACGGTTGTAAAACTGTTCAAAGAACTAGATATTAAAACTACTTAGCAAGAAAACTGAGGTATCTGGTGAAGTAAGTCAGGGACGACTGAGTCTTGTCTGACTGTTTGCAGCTCCGTGGACTGTAGCCCGCCAGGCTCCTCAGTCCATGGGATTTTCCAGGCAAGAATACTGGAGTGGGTTGCCATTTCCTTCTGCAGGGGATCTTCCCCACCCAGGGATCGAACATTGCAAGCGAACTCTTTACCGTTTGAGCTACGAGGCAATCCCCGTATTTGGTAGATATCAGGGTATTTGGTAGGTAGCTAATTTTTAAAGTTTCGTATATAATGTTTATCTTTTCTCTAATATGAAAAAAATGGTGTTTTAGAAAAGGCGGAAAATATAGGAAAGAAAGAAGGCATCCAAAAGTCTATAATAGAAAAATTTATTAATTAGTTATATATATATATAAGCAATTACGCTATTTATTTCTAAGAAGTGCGTACAATGGCTATCATAATAAAATGAACATTTTATTGTATTATTAAATACTTTTTACCAATTGCATCAATCAACATGCAGTCTAAATAAACTGACTACTAGAGCAAGGGAACCAATTCATAGTTCCACTTGAAACGTTAAAGTGTATTCACCATTTGTAAACCTGTAAGCACTAAATATTTCATTTTAAACAACTAAAAATTTGTACCAGCTTAATTCCTAGAAAATATTTATTTGATTAGTGGAGATTGAACATTTTTCCATGCACTTATTGGCTAATTATATATTACATATGTACTCAGTTGCTCAATTGTATCTAACTCTTTGTGACCCTATGGACTGTAGCCTGCCAGACTCCTCTCTCCATGGGATTTTCTCAGCATGAAGACTGAGTGGATTATCGTTTTTACCTCCGGGGATCTTCTCAACACAGGGATTGAACCTGCATCTCCTGTGTCTCCTGCGTTGGCATTTAGAATTTTTACCACCGAGCCACCTGGGAAAACCAAGTATATATTATCTTTTGGACATTACCTGATCCTGACCTTTATGAAGTTTGAAGGGGAGGGTGAATCGGAGGTTTTATTGGCTGCTCTCTAGTTGGTAAGGCCTATTTTTGTTAAAGAATAATAAACTGTCTGTCATTTGTCGTCAGTATCTTTCTCGGTCTGTTATTTGGCTTTCTTGGTTACAGAAATGTAATATTCTCCTGTGCTCAAATCTCAGGGACTTGGAAAGAATGACAAATGCGAATCCGTAAGTAAATAAATCTAAGCAGGACCTTCCTAAAAGAGCTCGGAAATGGGGGCGGGTATGTTTGCGGATGCAGGTGGCTGCAGGCCGTCATCAGTCCAGCCCCAGCCCTCTGACGCTGGCAGGGTGGCCAGATTACAGTCGTGTTCCCTGCCACTGCTCCCGGGAAAGGCACAGGCTGGGTGCCCTTCCTGCTGCTCGGAGGTGGATAACCTCGAGAAGAACCCCGTCAGAGAGCGAGTTACTTAAAATAAAATGA
Source organism: Ovis aries (assembly GCF_016772045.2). Taxonomy (NCBI): domain Eukaryota; kingdom Metazoa; phylum Chordata; class Mammalia; order Artiodactyla; family Bovidae; genus Ovis; species Ovis aries. Next base: position 54,725,522 of record NC_056076.1, on the reverse strand, counting down.
GAGGAAGACTTTAAAGAGATGGAACATCTGCGATAAACTCATTTTCTGTGTGAGCACCCATGGAGATGCCTGTCTGGGTCGGTTGAACAGCATTTCTAGAGCAGTTGAAAATTCATTTCATTTCATTATTGGAACTGTTCAGGCACCCCGGTTTGGATCAGGGAACGGCTTCTTAAACCTGCAGGAAGCTCATTTACCCCTGTTGAGGCTCCAGTTCCCTCTCTTATGGGAGGGTAGAGAGGTCTCGCTTACAAATCCTGGCAGATACGTATATATATAGATATGTCTATCTATATATCTTCCTTGATCATATAGACAGATAGATTTGTATTAAAGGAATGTGAACATTTCTGTCTCAAGCAGCCTTAATACTATCCTTTTTCTGTTTGATTTGGGTCTGTTTCAAGACTACTTTCCCAACCCTCTCATCTGTTAAAAATACTGCTCTTGGTGTATTCTTAAACAGAGAAGACACCTCTGAGGTGACGCACAGCAGAACACAGCATCAATTCTCTCAACAGCCAGCCGTGAAGCAAGTGGGGGTATTTTTCAAGCAACAAACACTGATTGAGAAAACTTTTCAAGAATCCCAGATGGCATTTACAGAGTCAGAATGAAATTAATGGAGGGAGGGGAAAATAATCCATATAACTCAAAGCCTTCACAATGAGAGCTATGTTTCTACCCCTTCCTCCGGTGTGACACTCCTGGCCTCAAAAGCTGTAACTACAAGCCTGTTCTTTCACCCTCCACATCAGAGAAGGAACCCAAAGCCAGCAGACAGTGGGAAGAGGCGGGTGAAGTGACTGAGCCTGGGGCAGGGGGCGCAATGTTAAGGATGGGGGCGTGGTGATTGGTATAACACAGGATAACAGAAGACAGACAGCCAGTTACAGCCATTCTGCATTCGCAGAGTGGACTGGCAAGGAGCGAGTGGGAGCAAAGAGAGTTGATTAGTGGGTACCAACATTCCCGAGACTGGGGAGCAGGCGCTGTTGCAGGGGAATCCGGACAGCTGGGGCCCAGATTAGGGTGAGAGAGTTTAGAAAGTGAGTGACTCCAAAGGGGAGTTTCCCAGGGGAACTCGGTGCAGCCCCCATCCCTGGGTCCTTGGCAGGAATAAGCCACACGACTTCTCTAATAATATGAAGGATGGAATATAAGGGATGGAATAATAATGTAATAATCCCTCTTGAAAGCAGAACCGGACAGTCATTGAAGCATGGACCTAGGCTCAGGAGAAACAAGTCAGAACCCAGGAGAGATGGCTCCCAAAGACAGTAGCAGACCCACCGCTGAGGACGAGTAGGGCAGCTCTGCAGAGGGGTCCACCTGAGGCCCCCTCTGCATGTCTGGGGTTCTGGACCCTTCTCAGGTCCCTACTAAATATAGGATCAGTCTTACACCTCCAGACAGCTACATCCGCTGAAGAGAGAGAGAGAAACAGAAATGACAGAGAGAGAGTGCCCAGCTGGACTAAAGACAAATCCATATAGTAGTAATGTGGTCAAGTTCGATGACTCAGATGGTAAAGAATGCCTGCAATGCAAGAGACCTGGGTTCGATCCCTGGGTTGGGAAGATCTCCTGGAGGCAGGCATGGCAACCCACTCCAGTATTCTTGCCTGGAGAATCCCATGGACAGAAGAGGCTGGTGGGCTACAGTCCATAGGGTTGCAAAGAGTCGGACACGACTGAGTGATTAACACTTTGTAGTTAAAATTGAAAATTTAAGAATATTTTACTAACTTCAATGCCTGGTAGTAGATGTGCATGTGTTTTTAAAATGGGACTTTCAAGTCAAAGTTGATTAACCTTTCCCAATGGAAAAGACCAAACTGGAAATTAGTAGGCAAGGGAAGACGGGGAGAGTAGGAGGACTCAGAAGCCCAGTGTGCACTGGAAGAATCATAGCACCAAGATTCTTGATGTTAAAGGCTCTGTTAATGTTTACTTCACACCCTAAGCCATTTCTATCCTCTATGTAGTTTATCTGTCCTGGCCTTGGGCATACAGTGGGAGCCTTATTAATGCACATTGCTGGACTGGAGGCATCACAGGAAATCAGGGAAGCTGGTCTTGTGGCTAAGCAACTGGAGCCAGTTCTGGTCCAGAGAGAGCTCGGCTTTGCTTTGTGGGATAAAGTAGCGGGGTCGTGGACTGAAGCAGGGCCGTGCCAACACCCATTATGTGAAATGTTTTGCAAGCACTGAACGCTTTGAGACGGGTACTGTTTACCATTTTAAGCAGTAGAGCTTGCACATCGATTTTTCTGGCTTGGAATCTTCTGGCACTGGAGGCTGTAGAATGTCTTCTTGGTCTGGTAATATTTGTTAGATGGAGGGTCAGCCTGGTGGATTCACCATGGTACTGAAAGTACAGGATGACGGGTCTGGTACAGGGTATTTGATCTGAATTCCCGACCTTCAACTGATTCACCTTTTGCCCGCGTGAAATTAGTAAAATGGCTACATTAACATTTCTTTCAATGCTCTCTTTTAAAGAGTACATTTTTAAGCACGGAAATAATGCATTTAAATGTGCTCTGCAGAACGCGAGTTGTTTATAATAGACCAAGAAAATTGCAAGTGCAAAAGTACAAATTGTTTTAGACATGAGCAATTTTTGTACTTAGAGTGCTTATAACCGCCCAAAATGCACATTTTAGTGTATAAGTGCTAAGAAATGTCTTTTTAAATGTTGACTTGTGATATAGACATATCAAACAGTCTCATTAATTGCAAATACATCTCAGTTACTCTCTATCTCTTGAACTAGAATAATGCCTACCTCATTTTGATGACCAATACAGAGCAATTCACACGTATATAATTTATGAGTAGGAAGCAAGATGGGAAAAAAAAATGTACAAAATGGTACGTCCTTTACCTCAAAAGACAAACACCTTTATTTTATTGTATTTGAACAACTGAGCTTGTTGTTAGATCTGAACCATAAAGGTGGAAACTAGGAGAAAGAAAAATAGAAAGGAAGGAAGCAGAAATAGAATAATGGTGGGAGTTTGGGGAAATAACAGTTATTTATCCATATGACAGATAAAAATGAATGATTTTTTGGCAGAAATATTTCATTAAGGTAGGGTTGTGCCTTTTTTACTCATTTATATTAGGCTCAAATGCCAGAAAAATGTTATTATTTTGCCTACTCTCATTTATTAAAATCATTTTTAAATGTAGTTCCCAGACTTCCATCTGTCATATCAGGAAATAAGCTAATTTTCTCTTTCCTTTTTTTCCCTCAAATATACTAGAAGAAATTAGATAAACTAATGTAATGTAGTTTATTATATATATTTTTTCTACTGCATAAGAATTTACATCCTTGTTAGAAAACTCTGAAATATAGAAAAATCGAGGGAAAAAATCCATTATTCTCACCACCCAGAGGGAACAAATCTTAACATTTTAGTGAATTTCCTTCCCTCCAGTCTTTTTTTCCCCCCTATAACCACTTAAAGGCTTAAATCAGCAGTTTTGCAAACCGCTAAAATATCCGGAGTTTAATAATGATTAGCTACATTCTTACTATTTTCTCGCAGATCGAAAGGAAACAACGAAACATTCAGGCATCTTGCTCTGAGGCCCAAAGAAATGATGCTTTAGTCTACACTGAGTTAATTTCAGCCTTGCATCCCTCACTGCTTTTGATGTATCCAACCATATGTGCCACAGAGCAGAGCCTCCGTATACTGTTCCCAAGCCTCTCTCCCCAGTGCCTCGTAATGAGGATGGAACCACGAAAGCAGCGGCAGTGAAGGACTCGTACCGTTCAGAGCGTCAGTGCAGAATAAATCTAATGAGCTGAATGTCTCAGGAGGCATCCAAGGGTTCCAAAATTGGAACATAATACATGGTAAGAATTTTCTTCCCAGGAGATGTTAGCCAGTAATAGGTCTGTTTTAATCCCATTAGTTTAAAGTGTAAGTTGCTCTTTGCATGGCTTAGTCTTTTACCAAAGATTGATGCGAAAGCAGTCTACGTCTTCCGAGTGAAGGGAGGTGTGGATCATTCCGTGGGAAGTTCAGGTCTTAGGAGCAGACTTTGCCTCTAACGGCGCACGTTCACACTCACCCCGCTTGAACGTTGTGCTGTGTGTCTGCCTGCGTGAGGATTCAGGAGACCGCGGAAGCTCAACTCCAGCCACCGGCCACTCAGCCGCCTGACCTTTATTCTGTTGTCCCCAGTGGAGGCACAAGAGAAGTTGTTCTAAATTTGCGAATGCAGATTTGCCGTTAATTATCACCGATGTGGTTTACAGACTTAACCGTTACAGACTCAAATTACTTATGCTTGGGAGCCTTCATACATGAGTAGCCAACTCTACCTAAGAGAAAATTTGGCCACTTTGTCCTGGAACCAGTGGTTTCTTCCTTGGGAAAGTAGTTCTGGTCTGACCTTTTCTCTGAATTTTTGTCTCAGGAAGGCACTATTGTCTTAATCCTTCTGAAGACTTCGTAACTCAGCCCCGAACATCATCCAACTGTTATCTCTGGCAGGCTGCTCTTGTGTTATCTTCACATACTTTCCAAGAGGATGACACCTGCTTTTACCGAATCAGAGGACTAGATTTGGGGGAATACTCTACGTTCTATTTGCTCTGCCTAAGTTGTGCCATAGTTAGTGTCAATACTGTTAATGTGCGCACACACACCTTTTTAGAAATTGTGTACATCACTGATTCATTTCTGTGTTTAATTATTGCCTTGGGATACAGAACTATGCAGCATGAAGATGGTATTCCTTGTTTGCCTTGGTTGATAACACTAAACTTTATTGTACTCTCTCTTCCTCATTTGTTCCCTGTTCCTTCAATGCGATCCTTACTCTGGCCCTCAAACAAGCCAGCTTCTGCTTATTCCTTGTGGTTATTCTGCTCAGGAATCATTGCTTCTCGCATGGTTACTGCTACTGTTTTGCTTGCTAACCAGTGAACCGGGGTCATTGTCAGACAGTCACTTCCTTTGGTATTTCTCTAAATACTGGATTTTCTTTAGCTCCAAAACATTCTTCCCGAATTCCTTCTATTTCCTTTTTAGTCTGGATAAGGGAATGGTAATTTTTTTCTGTGGAGGGCCATGTAGTAAATGTTTTAGGGTTTTCTGATGAAGCTGTCTCCGTAGCAACCACCCAACTCTGCCACTGCAGCACAAAAGCGCTGCAGACAAGATTTAGACAAATGGCTGTAGCCATGGTCTAATAATACATTATTTACAAAAAGAGGCAGCAGAGCAGATTTAGCCTGTGGGTCACAGTTGGCCCACCTCTGTTCTGGGCTATCACCTGTCAGGTCAGGTTGGCTGGTCTCCTATCCCACTTTTGGCACATTAAGAAGTTATAAATATTTACAAGCACAGTTATGTTAATTATTAGCCATTAAAAATCTAATAATCATAATAATGACACATTTTTGGATACTCAGTATGTCATAGGCACCATGTTAAGCATAGGAGGTGAATTGCCTCATTTAATTAGCACCATGACCTCATGCGGTCGATTTTAATATGAGTCTAATTTTCTCGACGGGGAAGTTGAGGCACAGAGAGGTTGAATATCTTGCTCAAAATTACCTGTTGAAAGGATTCCAGTTGTTGACCTTCAGACCCCATGCTGGTCACCACTGCTCAGGGCTGCCTCCCGGATATCTGAACACGTGACTCCAGGTGAGA